>NC_091796.1:46472500-46787500 GCF_041296235.1 Equus asinus | reverse complement strand
TAGCCCTTCCAACACCTTCGCACTTAGTTCCCTGAATTAAATTCCGTTTATTGAACTATCTGGTCTTTTCCAGGTTGGATGCTGACTGATACACTTAAGTAAGCAAGTGATTTAAAGAGCATAAGCTGGGTTTGAACAAAGACCGTCTGACCAAGTCTATGCTCTTAATCTTGAAAAGCTACTTTTTCTACAGTGCCATGGACCAAGCTAGTGGTCTCCAAACATTTTATTAACTTTTTTGATTGCACACATTTATGAAGAAAAAGTTCGTAAGCATGGATTCCTGACACATGGATATTTCATTATAATCACATGTAAGTAGTACTACTATATGATGTGTTAGATACTAGTAAAGCTTAATCATTTTTATTTTATTTTGTCTAATTCTCATATTTTTCTCTATACCAAAGGAAGCTGTCATACTCAGGTTTTAAATGTAGTGAAAACATGTCTTGAATTCTTTATTGCTGTTGTATAATTTCAGCCACTTTCTTTCTAAGCAGGGAGACATTCTCTAGAAAAGCTCCATGTTTTCTCCTCCTTCCTTAGTTTCCTGTCTTCTCTCTTTCCCTGTGAACTGTAGGATGTAAAAAGCAGAGCTAAGGAATGAGCTGCTGAGGAAAAAGTGAAGAGAAAAGTGGTGGTAAAAGTCTCCCAAACATTTTTTATTCCAAACTTAAGACCAGTTTACACTCTAGAAACAGATAAGAATTTTCAGCATCTTTTTTTATAACAGTTTTATTGAGATATAATTCACATACCATAAAATTCACTCTAATTTAATGCTTTTTAGTGTATTCTCAGAGTTATAGAAACAACAGCCCTAGCTAATTTTAGAACACTTCCATCACCTGAAAAAGGAACCCATACCCCTTAGCAAGCAGCCACCAGTGTCCCTTGCCCCCAGCCTTTGCAGTGCTAATCTAATTTCTGTCTCTATAGATTTGCCTATTCTGAACATTTCATATAAATGAAATCATTCAATATGTGGCCTTTGGTGATTTCTTGTTTCACGCAGCATAATGTTTTCAAGGTTCATCCACGTTGTAGTATGCATTAATAATGCACTTCTTTTCATGGCCAAGTAATATTCCATAGCATGGCTATACCAAATTTTGTTTATTCATTCATCAGTTGTTGGATATTTAGGCTGTTTCCACTTTTTAGCTGATATAAATTTATATACAAGTTTTTGTGTGGATATATGTTTGAACTTCTCTTGAGTCAAGGAGTAGAATTGCTGGATCATACGGTAACTATATTTTTAACATTTTAAAGATGTGTCAAACTGTTTTCCAAGGTGTCTGCACAATCTTACATTCTCACTAGCAGGAATATCTGAAGGCTACAATTTTTTCACACCCTCTCCTATGATTTTTATTCTCCCTCTTTTTATTTTAGCCATCCTGGTATGTGTGAAGTGGTATCTCATTACAGTTTTGATTTATATTTCCCTAATTATTCAACATCTTTTAAAAAGCTAAATAGTTATTTGATTAACATTAATAAAATAATGTATCAATATAAATTAAATATTAGTATATATTTTCACTGAATGAAAAATGAAAGATGGCCAATTTCATTTGCACACAGAAGAGCATTCCAGTGCTCTAATCTAATGCATAAAAATCACAATGTAAAAAGTAAGCAATCATTCCATTTAGAAATGTAACTATATGGAGATATGTTTTGATTTCTTCTTTGACCCATTGTTGTTCAGGATTATGTTGTTTAATTTCCACATATTTGTAGCTTTTCCAATTTTCTTCTTGTTGTTGATTTCTAGTTTCATATCTTTGTGGTTGGAAAAGATATGTGATATGATTTCAATCTTCTTAAATTTGCTAAGACTTGTTTTGTGGCCTATTGTATGATCTTTCCAGGAGAATGTTCCATGAATGCTTGAGAAAAATGTGTATTCTGCTGTTGTTGGATGGAATGTCCTATATATGTCTGTTAAGTCCGTTAGGTCTAAAGTATGGTTCCAGTCCAATGTTTCCTTATTGATTTTCCATCTGGATGATCTATCCATTGCTGGAAGGGGGGTACTGAAGTCCCCTACTATTATTATCTTGTTGTCTATTTCTCCCTTCGGATCCATTAGTATTTGCTTAATATATTTAGGTTCTCTGATATTGGGTGCATATATATTTATGATTGTTATGTCTTCTTGGTAAGTTGACCCCTTTATTATTATATAGTTACCTTCTTTGTGTCTTGTTCCCGTTTTTGGCTTAAAGTCTGCTTTGTCTGATAGAGGTATAGCTACCTCTGCTCTCTTTTGGTTTCCATTTTCATGGAATATCTTTTTCCATCCCTTCACTTTGAGCCCATGTGTGTCTTTTTGCTTAAATGAGTCTCTTATAGGCAGCATATAGTTTGGTCTTGCCCTTTATCCATCCATTTTTCCAAAGAAGACATACAAATGACCAACATGTATATGAAAAGATACTCAGCATGACTAATCACCAGGGAAATGCAAATCAAAACCACAATGAGCTATCACCTCGCACCTATTAGAAAGGCTGTTATCAAAAAGACAAGAGATCACGAGTGTTGGCGAGGGTATGGATAAAAGGGAACCTTGTACACTATTGGTGGGAATGTAAATTGATATAGCCACTATGGAAAACAGTATGGAGGGTCCTCAAAAAATTAAAAACAGAACTACCATATGACACAATCATCCCACTTGTGAGTATATATCCAAAGGAAATGAAAACAGTATTTTGAAGAGGTATGTGTACTCCCATGTTTATTGCAGCATTTTTCACAATAGCCAAAATATGGAAACAATCTAAGTATCTGTCAACAGACAAATGGATAATATGTATGGATATATATGTATATATACTACATCTCTCTCTCTCTCTCTATATATATATATATATCATTCAGCCATGAGAAAGAAGGACATCCTGCCATTTGCAACAACATGCATGGATCTTGAGGACATTATGCTAAGTGAGATAAGTCAGATAGAGAAAGATAAATACTGTATGATATCTCTTATATGTGGAATCTAAAAAAGCTGACCTTGTAGAGACAGAAAGTTAAATGGTGGTTACCAGGGGCTATGGGTGGCGGAAATGGGGAGAGGTTGATCAAAGAGTACAAACTTCCAGTTAAAAGATGGATTAGTTCTAGGGATCTAATACAAAGCATGGTGATTATAGATAACAGTACTGTACTATATAATTGAAAGTTGCTAAGATAGTAAATCTTAAATGTTCTCACCACACCAAAAGAATGATACTTATATGACGTGATGGAGGTGTTATCTAACACTATGGTGGTAATCATATTGTAATAAATAAGGGTATCAAATCCACACATTGTACACCTTGAAGTTATACAATGTTAAATGTCAATTATATCTCAATAAAATTGGGGATAAAAGGTATCTTTTTGTTTCTGTCAATTAAAGAAATATGTACTAAAGAATGACTTTGAAAAACCTTAAAAAAAATAAGAACATGTAATTGTATTGTCCAAATCAGCCCTATCCTTAATAAATTTTTGTATACTTCATCTATCAGTTTCTGAAAGAAGTGTGTTAAAATCTCTTATGGATTTGTCCATTTATGCTTATAATTCTGTTAGTTTGTTAGTTTTTCCTTTCTGCTTTTGAAGATATGTTGTTGAGTGTTTACAAGTTTCTGATTGTTTTATCTAATTGGTGAACTGTTTCATTCATAATTATGCAATATCTCTATTCATCCCAATTAAAGTGTTTGCACTAAATTCTTCTTATGTAATTAATATTACTATAGTAGCTTTTTTGAAGTTTTGCTTGATGTGGTAGGTAGAATAAAGCTCCCCACAACTATGTCTATGGTCTAATCTCGGAAATCCATAAACATGTTGCCTTATGCGGCAAAAGGGACATTATCAAGATTGATCAAGGATCTTGAGATAGGAAGATTATCCTGGATTAGCCCAGTGGGTCCAATGTAATCACAAGGGTCCTTGTAAGAAGAAGGCAGCAGAGTCACAGTCAGAGAGGATATGATGACTGAAGCAGAGGTAGGAGTGATGCAATTGCTGGAAGGGGCCATGAGCCAAGGAATGTGGGCAGACTCTAAAAGCCGGAAAAGGCAAGGACTGGATTCTCCCCATAGCCACCAGAAGGAATGCAGCCCTGTCAACAACTTCTTTTAGCCTCCTAAGAATCTTTTTAGACTTCTGACGTCTGGAATTATAAGATAATAAAGTTCTACTTTTTTAAGTCAAAAAAGAAAGAATAAAGGAATGTAACTGTAAACTTGGAAATAGTAAATTTTAAACACAATAAAACTGACTCACCCCCACCCCTGGACTCTAGACTTTGCAACATTGTAAAGAATCTCGTAAGTCATTCGGTCTCTTAGAACAGGGTCTATATTCTTCACCACCAATGCTAATTTGATTAATTAAGGCACACATTTGATCAACATTTCCAGCTCACTCACTAAAACTTCTCCTACAATGGACTATATTTTACAACACTGTATTTCTTTTTCCTATTTTTGTTTCTCACTCCTTTTCAATTGAAACTCAGTGTATCGTTGTTGTTAATCATTGATAAATATCAATCTTTTCTTTGCTTTTATAGCATTTCTTAAATGAAAAGCCATTCTTAAAAGCCTCAGGAGGTGGTGTGTATAGTGGGAGACATTGTCCTTATTCTACGGCTGAGGGAAGCCTTTATCCCAGAGCTGGACACTGACTACACCATTAGAATCAATATACTGCTCCTGGCCAGGAAGGGCTGCCAGGCTTTGAGTTCCAAAATCGAATAGTACCAAACCAAAGAGGAATCTATTCCTTCAGTTATTTACTCCCCAAGTACATATTAAGCACCCCGTCACCCATGTGCCAGGCACTGTTTGAGGCACAGAGGACACAGCAAAGAACCAGACCTTCGAAGTCTTGCCCTCGAGCAGCACGCATTCCAGTGGGATGCCTTTCACCATCCTCCTGCTGCTGCTGAGGTCGTGGTGCCTGGCTCTGCAGCACCCATCTTGCCTCTCTGGGGACCAAAGCCAACACACTGGGGATGACCAAGCTTCCCGATGGAAAGAAACCCCTTCCCCATTCGTGAGTGTGAACCACTCAAGGCCCCAAAGCAATTCTCTTTCAGTGGCCAGAGTTTTTCTACTTCTAATTCTCAGAGCTTCTTTCAGAGAGCTAACATCCACAGAGGAAAAGAAAAAAACTCCTTCAGACTCTCCAGATCATGGCCCCAATTGCTGGCTGAAACACGTCTGAGGAGTGAAAGCATAGAGAAGATGTATTTCTCTAACTGGCATTTTCCACACACACCTGCTTTCAGACTGGAAATACCCGACTTCCAGAACAATACCTCGTCCCTTGGGGTCAATTCCTCTAACTACTGATCTCCTTTCTCTTGCAAAAGCTCCCAGATAGCTAGCCTAGGGTAGTTCTGATGTAGCTAAACCTCAAACTGCTCAAAATCTCTATAAAAGCCTCAAATCCCAGGACATTTCAAGCTCAAGTCTCTAAGTGTGCCTGTGTTCTCAGGGCATAAATTGAGCAGGACCATGGGGATCTCTAATCTGCTACTTTTTTTGATGGCTCATGGGGGAAAATACTAAAAGAAGGAGCTGAAAGAGCCCACCACAAACACAAAAATCTTAACCACCCCCAAACCCCAGATTCAATTAGGTTTCCCTGTTAAATATTCTCCTAGCACTCAGCACTTTTCCTTCATGCCATTTATCACAGCTCATTATTTGATACTCATTAGTGTTTCTATTTGATCCATAAAGGTAGGAACCTTATCAGTTTTGCTCACCACTGCATTCCCAGTGGATGAATGAGTTCTTCCATCGAGTCATGCAAAATTGAGATGGAAAACTGACCTCTTACTTAGAATACGCCCTTGCCCTGAAGAATGGAGGTTCTGAGATTATAAAGCAAGTTGGTTACCTGTACTTATACATGGCCATATCATTTGACGATTAGGGAGCCTTATAGGCTTACCAACATCAGGGACCACACACCAGAATCTCTTTTCCAATTGCCCATATGTTAGTTAATGTTTGGCTCTGTCCCTTGAACATACTACCTTCTTCCCATGACCCTGCCAAGCCAAGGATCAGTTTCCAGTCCTCTCTACTAAGAACATCCTGGACATCATAGGTTGTGCGGTCAATTGTACCTAAGCTTAGTTTGGAATTACTCAGATTACAAAACAGCCAAAAAAGACAGTACTGGTGGCAATATCCGAGATGCTTTTAGAATGGAGTGTACAAAGTACCACATATTCAAAATGTATCTTTTTTCCTCTCCTGATTATCAAAGAACATCTTAAAAGATAGGATTCATTCATCATGTGGATTTGAATTGGTAACCATTACAACATTAAAGTTATTGCCATTGCACATTATGATGTAAATTCTTTAGTAAACACTAAAAGGGACCAGCCCTATACTATATCTTTCTAATCTCCTGGGGCACACAGCCTAGCACCTTCGTTTTATTTCCCTAGAAAACTTTTCCTAAAATTCAGATGCTAAATTTAAGCCACTCTACAGCAAACACATTACGGGATTTTGTGCAAAAGAGGAATAGGCATGCAGAGATAAGCAGAACAGAGGTGGATTTACTGTGAAAGCAAAGATGCTTAGCTTCAGAGTCCCTCACTTGCAGCTTCTTCCAAGGCCCTGGGAGGCTCCCCAACATCGTGCTAACAAAATTATTTATGTTTTTGAAAATTTTGCAAAAGTAAGCTATTGTGCATAATTTTTATATAAAAAGTCCCCAAAATTGTATAAGCTTGAAATAGGTTATATAGGTTTAACCTATAAAATTAAAACATACCTACAACTAAAGCCAAAGTTTAGAAAACTTCTGTATTGATCCATGTCTTGCCGCCTAACAGATAATTCCTTTGAGTTGGGAAGAACAACCTGAGTTATTTTTCCTGTCACTTTGGCCTATTTTTCTTTTCTTTTTTAGCCAATCCATTTACGCCCATCCTTTATGAAGCAAAAGAGGTTGACAGATTGTGCTCTGTGGTTTGCTTCTGCGCTTCAGTTTATTCTTTGTGGACATAGAACATTCTGTTGGGGGTAAAAATCTGCATAGAGTCACTTCCAGCTGCTCAACCCCAAATTCATCTTTGAGTGCAAAATGGTCCACTTCAAAATTACCAAAATCATTATAGTCATTTTTATTTGAGAATCTATGGCCCCACCAAGACCTGCACTGAAGTAAAATTATTATTTTGATTATTTCTTTTTATGAATATTTGGAGAAGCAGCGGTCTCGGCCACAGAAATATACACACATACACCCGCACATAGACATACACACATATATATATGAAATCTTTGGAAAAGAATGTGTTTTGACCACAGGGATGGATTTGGTATGAATAGAACCCTGAGGCATCTAACACTTTAAATAATGGTTTCTATTCCAGAGAAGAAAAAATATTTTTCCTTGATAGCACTTTTTTATATTCACAGCACTGGAATTACTTTTTCAAAATTCTGCCAGTGAAGAATTATCATATGTGGGTGCCATTGCTGTAACATAAAGATAAGGATAGAAGCAGATTCCACTCATAAGCTCATGAGCCCGTAAATTGGAACTATCCTTCATAACACAAAGCATTTCGCCGGTCCAAAAATTTTTCTTAAAGGCAAGACAGGAGTTTTCTCCTGCAGAATTTCCCCCTCTTCAACTGCTTGAAACTTAGTTGTTCACAGACTCTTTATGAGGGAAAGAGATAAATGCCATCTACAGACAATTGGCTCTAGAAAAAATGTAGAAAATAACCTCTGGTTCACATTTTCATCAGTTCTAGATTCAGAGGGATGCCAAAGCGTTTCAATAAAGTATGCATACAATATTATTTCTACAGATTACGGAAAATCATTAAAATCTATATAAAACTCAATAAATAATATAATTGTCACAGAGGTTTTTCGAAGGGAGTAACTTCCTTCAGAAATGTTTACATGGTATTAGGATGCCCTAATAAGCCACCCACAACCCCCAGGTTCTTTAAGCTTTAGCCTAAACACAGGCATATCACTTCTTCTTACCCACCCACCCCTCCAGAGGAAGCCAGCCTTCCCATCAGGTGCCTTACAGTACCCTGCACTGACCCTTCACTGTTGGAAACCACAGAGGTATTTGCGTGGCTGTTTGTTTAATGCCTCTGTCCCCTGATCAACTGTAACTTTCACAAAAGCAGGGGCATTGTGTTTCTTGCCCATCATTATATTCCCACTTCAGACCACAACCTAGAGAGTCAATAACTATTTGTCAAGTGAGTAAATAAGTGAATAGGCAATAGAATCATTACATATTCCTTTCTGGATCTTTTGTTCCGAGATGGAAAAAAAATCAATTGAATGATATTTTTACTATTATTTGCTATGAACTTTGATTCTTATCTTAATAGATTTTTAAAGTTTCTAGGGGTTCCTAAAGTACAGCCCTCCACCCATCCACTTTTATTTGACACGCTCTGCATTTTCTTTGCCTTCTGAAGAGCAGATTGGTCTTTCTAAGAGAGTTGTAAATAACGAGTTTATTTTTAAAAATTATGGTCATTGTGGGACCAGCCCGGTGGCGTAGTGGTTAAGTTCGCCCGCTCTGCTTTGGAAGCCAGAGCTTGCCGGTTCAGATCCAGGACGCAGACCTACGCAACGCTCATCAAGCCATGCTGTGGCAGGCATCCCACACATAAAGTAGAGGAAGATGGGCACAGATGTTAGCTCAGGACCAATCTCCCTCAGAAAAAAAGAGGAGAATTGGCGGGGATGTTAGCTCAGGGCTAATCTTCCTCAAAAAAAAAAAATTATGGTCATTGCCTTACACTATGAAGAAGGAAAGCAAGCTAGAAAGTGTTGCTTAATCCTCTCTTACAGCCCCACTCAGTCCTATAGGCTCTTAAACTCATCCCAGTGCTCGGGTCTACAAACACCTTTCTCACTAAGAATTTCAAATATTGTTTCGAGGGCAAATATGGATTTTTTTTAAAAGATCTCTACCTACTCTGTTGTCAACAAGCAATAATATGTTTCACCGTCACAGATTCATGCAGCAACTTGCAAATTAATACATAGACCACTGCTGCTTGTCGTACAAACATAGCACCCACAAGTCATTAGGGCTTCCGGTAACAATCTTAATTCTTTAATAATTTGGTGTTGTTTTTCCTGTTTATATCAGAACTTGCGCTTTGCCTTACTATTGTTGAAGAAGGGGCTCAATATTTCTTTCGTAAAGATAATTGTTTCCCTGGGATTTGGGGCATTTCTCCCATCCCCATTTAAGGGATGCCTATGTGGCTGAAAACGCATAAAATGGAGACGCACCTCTTCATTGAAAAACTTTAACCTCTCGCTAACGATGATATTAATACCCAGCGTGCGATAAACACCTGAGACGTACTTTGTCCTAAACAACACAGCCTTAGAGAACCTTGTAGTCAATAAAATAAAATACTCCTTTCTCTTTAATTAACATATGAAATAAACACAATCTGTGACACCTAGTGTGCAGCAGCAATTAAGAGGCATTGCTTAGTTAAACCTCCTAATACCTCATTTAAATATGCAATTAAGGGATAATTGCCTTCAATCAATAAAAAAATTGAAATATTTCGCAGGGGCTTCAATTATTTTTTGCTAGGCTTTCTACTTTACACTTGGCCAGCACTAAGCCTGGGAGCCTGACTCCTTTGGTTAAAGTGACATTACCCCCTTTCTTGATCCTGGCTTTTAAGCATGCTATTAACATCGCAAGAGGCCAATAACAGTGCTAAGCCTTAGAAATCATCTATTTTGGCCTCAGCTAGAATTTCTATGGCTCTGAAATTGCCTCTTCGTGACTTGCCTTAGGTTAAGCTCTTTGTTTTTACTCAGCCCTAAGCCCTCCATTGCATCTCTGTTGCAAAGGAATCTACAACAAAGGAGTAACAATTTGCAGCCCTTCCCAGAAAGCTACCAACCGGGCAGTGAGGGCAACTTTATGGTCATCACATTTGCTGGTGCGTTGACTTTGACAGGGCTGGGTTTTATCCCTCAGCCTCCCTCTCCTAACCACGAGTTAAGAATGTATGTGTTTACAAACCATTGTGTACATAGAAAGAAGTATTTTAAACTGAATCTTCAGACAAACCCTGGGAAGTGTGTGAAGTGAATTGGAAAGTAACAATAACCATCACCAAGGAGGATGCAGGAATAACTACAAGGGTTAGGTATATGGGCAGCAGAGCATAACCAAATATTCATCCTGGAAAGGCACGAGTTGAATAATATGTTGGGTTGACAGTGGATGGTCTAAAGTGCTGAAGCTGACTGGCAAATGCAAATATTAAGTACTAATATTATGAGAGTATATAATCAATCGATAAGGAGCAAATATCCCACAGACAAAGCCAAGTGAAGGATGAAGTGACATCTGATGAATTTAGGACCATCTAAGAACCCCGTGACATAATTCAGGCAGTAAAAATCATGGCAGCCTGAATTATCTGAATTGGTGGCCCAGCGTATGCCTAACTTCTGTTTTACTTTGATCGAGCAGGTGTGACCTTAAAAAATCAATGTCGTTTTGTTCTGAACACAAGAAATACCATAATCATATCTTGGTTCTTGGATGTGAAAAATGTGTGCTCCTGGATTTGGAGTACTCGCCTCTGAGAGCCCAGAGGAAGCCATACCAGGGCACATTTACTGACCACCCCGCCAGCCCCATAGAAACCTCAGGAACAGATGAAATCTGTGCACACATAGAGCTTGGGAACTCTCTGCCTAAACTCCAACCTCTCCTTTCTTCCTAACTCAATCAAACTTCCCGATTTAAATTAATTTAATCTGACTGAGACACATCTTGCTCTTCTCAGAGAACCAAGCTACTTCAGTACCCACACACACATACACAAAAGCGAACCTTAATTCTCTGTTCTATGGTCACCTTCTGAGTGACCAGAATTCATAGAATTCCAGATTGTGACCTCATTTCCATGGGTTTCTACTAGGTCTTTTGGGCAGCCTTTGTTTCTCAAACCAAGACAACCAGTCTCTACCAATCTTCATTGATAATAACAGCACAATAATAATCCCAAGCATTGTTCTCACTGCCTTTCATAGTCTATTTTGTGTTATCCACATAATCCCAAGAGGGCAAATTGTCACCCTCATTTTACAGATGAAGATATTGCGGCCCTGAAAGATTGTATTTCTAGAAGTCGCTAAGATTTAAACTTAAGACAGTTTTGTTTCAGAGTTCACAAATTTAGCTTCTATACTAGACCAACTGTCTAGAATCTCAGTTTTCAAAAGTGTGGGACATTATTTCATGGACTGATTCAGTGAATTTGAAATAATATAAACTCTGTACTTCCAGGTTTCACCTTCATGGCTTCAATGACCTTGAGTTGTAAAAACTCTCCTGTGTTTCTCCTTTACTCACACACTACTACCACACTCACAACACTTCTGATACCAGATGTGTGGGTTTTCCACACATCAAGCTAGTGTGGACACCAGCTGGGTGTCCTGCAATTCATCTCAATTCTGACACTGATGACTTCGCGCAGGCCCCACAGGTTAAGGGCTCAGTCCCACAAGACTGGCCCCACTTCAGATTCAATTGCAAATAATAGGTCCTCAGGTTACCCATAATTTCTGTCCAACTTGACTTCAAATCAGAGGTTCCCATGACCCCCTTCCTTGGATTTGATCATTTGCTGGAACAGCTCACAGAACTCAGAGAAATGCTTACTTTTACCAGTTTATTGTATAAGAAAGGATGTGATGAAGAATATGGATGAACAGCCTCATGGAGAGATACATAGGGTATGGTCTGGGAGAGTTCCTAGGGCAGCAGCTTCCATCCCCGTGGAGCATCCATCCACCCTCCTGGCACATGGATGTGTTCACCGACTCGGAAGCTCTCCAAACTCCATACTTTTGGGATATTTATGAAGGCTTCATCACATAAGCATGATCAATCATTAACTTAATCTCTGGCCCCTCTCCTCTTCCCAGTGGATAGGGGGTTGGGTTGAAAGTTCCAAGCCTCTAATCATGGCTTGGTCTTTCTGGTGACCAGCCTCCACTCCGAAACTATTCAGGAGCCCACCAAGAGTCACCTCATTAAAGCAAGACACTCTTATCACCAAGGAAATTCCAAGGGACTTAGGAGGTCTGTGTCAGGAGCTAAGGTCAAAGACCAAATATTAGAACAAAAGATGCTCAATGCTCTTGTCACTTAAGAAATTACAAGAATTTAAGAGCTGTGCCAGGAACCAGGGGCAGAGACCAATATACATATATTTCCAATTATTTCATAGATCCTCAAGAGAATTGAAAATTTACCACAATCTCCCTGTTTTTTCAGAAAACAATTCTCTATTTTAATTCACTCAATCACTATTTATTCATTCATTAATTCAGTAAACATTATTGAGGCACTAAAATGTTCATCAGGCATCACTATGCTAGACAGAGAGATAAAGAGATGAATGGTCTTGCCCTCTTCCCCCTTCCCCATTCATCATCCACACTGCATTAGAGAAATCTATTAGGGTGAGTGATGTGAAATTACCATTATTCAACCATTTCTGACCTAGAAAAGCAGCAATCTTGCATAGTTCAACCTAATAAAACAAAAACCCTTTGATGGCTTCCCAACTTATAAGGCAAACTTGAGTCTTCTAAGAATGTCAGAATTGGTCCTTGCTTGCCTACTGAGGTTCATCTCTTGCCATGCTACTTGCCTCCCCATTTCTGCTCTTCCTCCTATAGGTCCAGTCTCATATGATCTATGCCTTTGAGAAGGCTCCTTCCTGCCTATTCTTTGTTGGGAGATACTCCTCCATGGGTTCTTGAGCTCCTGCACAACTTGCTTGGTATGCCAAGAATGCAAGGCCCTGACCATTCTTTACCTGTGCCATTTTTCAGGTTTGTGTTTACAGTAAGCAACCTTCAGGGATAAGGTAATGTCTCCCTCTGGGACATCAAGCAGGCTTGCTTACTGCTTGTTATAAAACAGCAGGTTCTCCAGGCTGGGTGTTCCTCAGCCGCAACACAAACCCATCTGGGCCCATGGCATTGTCTCAGAGGACTTGGGAGACAAAAGAAACTGATACACATGCTGATACCCATGCTGCTTACTCTGCAGTGAATAATGATGCCCTTTGTCTCTGACCCAGGAGTCTCATGTCTTCTGCCAACATCTGTGAAACAGTATTAGGCCAACTTATTAGAGTGTGAGCAGGGTAAAATCAATCCTACATCTGATACTCCTTTTTTAAGATTCAGAGCAGGCACTTTCTTTGTGAAACTCTGATTTTCTCAGGTGGAGTTCCTCACTTCATCCTTTGTACCACACAGTGCTTGGTGGGCTTTCTTATTATTGTACTTAATAATATTAGTATTGATTAGAGAATTATGTGGCTACTGAGCCATGGCTCCATGACAGTGGGAGCCATGGTTTATTTTTTCTTTTTTGTTATGCAAAACTCCCAGCATGGTTCTTGAGAATTAGTATGCATTCCAAAAATGTTGAATTAATAGTACAGTATCCCTGCTCTTTAGAAGCTTATAACCTAAGTTTGGATTTTGTTGTTAACTTTTTGTCTGATTCTATATGGTGGTTTTTTGGGGGGAAGGGATAAAATTATGATTTAAAAATATACAAAATTATGTGTTATATATTACATATGATAAAATTAAAAGTCCTTGGGGCCAGCCCCATGGCCAAGTGGTTGAGTTTGCGTTCTCTGCTTCTGCAGCCCAGGGTTTTGCTGGTTCGGATCCTGGGCGCAGATATGGCACTGCTCATCAGGCCATGCTGAGGCAGCATCCCACATATCACAACCAGAAGCACTCACAACTAGAACATACAGCTATGTACCGGGGGGAAAAAGAAGAAGGAAAAAAAAAAGTAAAAGTCCTTGTTCCTTCGTTAGTACCACATTTCAGAGGTAGCTGCTGGTTTGGTATACTGCCTTCCACATATTTTCTACACATATTCAAATGCTTGTGTCTACTCTGTTTCTTTGCGTAAGTTAAATTATACCATAAATATACTGATCTGTTTTTTCACTTAACAACACATCGTGGATATCTTTTCAAGTCAATACATGCTCATTATTTTTAATGGCCGCAAGGTATTTGTTTACCAGCTTAAGGTTACAGGTCACATTATCTATCTAACTAACACTCCAAAGATGAACATTTGGCTTTTTTTCAATTTTTGCTATTATAAATAATTCTGCAATGAACATTTTTACATGCATTTCTGTGCCAGGTTGTGAGGATATCTGTCAAGGAAATTCCTAAATTTCTAAATTCTTGTGATTGTTTCTCCACACTCTCTTGAATACCAGACATTGTTAAAGTTTTTGTATTTTACAAAAGAATATCTCAATCTCTAATTTCTGTTTATTTGAACATATTTTATATATGTCTTGCTATTTGTTTCTTCTTTTATGAGAATTACCTGTTTCTTTCCTTTCTAAAACAGTCTGGTTTTTTTTTGTTTTCCGATTTTTTTTGGTAACGTAAATGTAGCTTCGTTTACTTATTTAGTGGGTACTGCATCCTCCCTCTGATCGTCTTCCTGCTGAGCCGAATCTTTTAATCCAACAGGTAAAGTAAATCCAATGAATCCTCTGGTTGATTTTTAAGAGTGCTCTGTGAATTAAGAAAAGTCCCCCTTTGTCATACGTATTACAAAAAACTTTCCAGTTTGTTATCTCCTAATATTGCCTATGATATTTTGTATCTATACAGAAATTTTTTATAATCAAATTTGTCTTTCCTTTACAACTTTTGAGTTTATATAATTTTCTTCAAATTTTTGTTCCATCTTGAATTTATTTTGAGCTATGATATGAGTTAGAAATCCAACTTCTTTGTATTTTTTCATAATTGCATACTAGATGTTTAAAAAATCAATATGTCTTCCCAAACATGGACACTCACTATACCTGTATCTTTCCTGCCCTCTCATCACTATGAAGACAGTGTCAAAATGACTTTTTCATAAAGAATATTTGTGGAGTCACAAGTACTTTTGTACAAGGAGTGCAATTTGTACAATGAAGAGGATTAATAATTACTACAGAAATTGATACGAATCATTGCTATCTTCTCCAAGGCATTTTAGATGTTTTGGGCTTCCTCAAATAAAATAATGTTTGAAATAAGAAAGCCATTGTTTAGGATTTGGTGCTGGCTTTGTTGCTCTGCTGGTCGATCCTTCTTAAGGTCATCAAAGATGACAGTGATGTTCAGGACGAGGAACTGAGATTCTGAGAGTCTGGACTCTGGTCCTGCATTGGATGCAGTGAGCTGGTGGTCCTGCCTGTTACAAGTCAAGGAGAAAAGCAAAAAAGGGAGCCCAAAGAAGGCTGGATGTTTGGGAGAAATCAAAGCAGCTGGGAGGGGATTATAAGAGGAGATAAATCCTGACAGAGGAGAATTTGAGAAACAGCACATGATTTGTAAAGGGTCCTGAGAGCTGGACCTGCCACTCCAATAGGCTCCCCCTTACCTCCCCTGAGCTATCTGTGTGGATTGTCTCAGGCTCCCTGTACACCTACCTGAGTCCCTTAACCCTCTGGGCATTTTCTCCTCATCAATTCAATACAAGAATGCATTCATTCAGGAAATATCTATTGATTACTGACTATGCACAGATGCCACACTAGATCTTGTTCCTATTTTCTTAGAGCTTCCATTCTTGCAGGAAAGATAGATATTAAATCGTTTATTTAGTCATCTATTTTTCATTATAACAAAAGAGAAGGCAGAATGCTGTGAGAATAACTGGGAAACTGGACCCAGTCCAGCGGCTGAGGAAGGTCTTTGGTGAGTTGAATGTAGAAGGATGAATGGGAATTAACTAGCTTGGGTGGAAGTAGGGTGCACAGCTGACTGGGGAAACTGCTAAGAAAGGCAGGAGGCAGGAAGGAGCGTGAATGGTGAGTGTTTCAGGAAAAAAGAGAAGTCAGTGAGTGGGAGGCAGAGAAGGAGGCAAAGAGCTGGATGTAAGCAGGAGCCACAAACTGTCTTACGCTGTGGAGGCCGGAATCATAAACCACCTGAGTCAGGAGGGCTGCAGTAAGTGCGTGCCCACTCTGCCTGAGCATCCAGGGATGTGGCAGAGCACAGGAGCTGCCCACTCAGCTTCAGGGGCCGAGGGAGTCAGGCGTTAGGATTTTTCACACCTGGATTTGTATGTTACATCTCTGGATTTTAAATGTGACTGAACTGAAAACAAAAACATAAACTCTAGGTAAACAAAACATACTCATTTCCCAAATCTGCGGGAATCTAGGTTGCAGCCACAGAATTAGATCCATAAGGTGTTTTCAGACTCTTAAGTTTTATAATATATGAAATAACAATACATACGGGCCTTCTCCCTTATAAGAGGAAAACACGCATTGCTTCCTCTTCCTCCAATAGAGTTTATTTCAATACATATTCTCAGTTTATTCTGAGTAAATATTTCAGCTTGTTTCTGATACTTGAATTTTACGTTTGTTTTTATCAGGCCTCTTTAGTTTACTAAATCATACAGGTCTCTCAAAGTCAGTTAAGCATGTTAGAATTCATGACTAAAATTTTTTAATAACTAGAAGATTAGGACATAGTTGAGATATTGAACTATAAGCATTCTAACAGTTTTAGGAATATTTTTTAAGGTTTTGCTATGTTTGCCTCACACAGATTTGCAGAGATGTTTCATCTAAAATATAGTCAAAATTTTTTACCGTTTCTGAAATTACTTGTCAGTAATACTGTACATGCAAGCTAATTACCTACACTTTGACAATATATTTAACTGCTGATTGACAGTGTTGTAATCAGATAAATATCTAATCACTCTCACACAGTAACCCATGTTAACAGGTTTGAATGTGTACGGTGCAGAAATAATGTCAAAATTGCTTCTTTTTTGGGGTTTAGGTGTAGGTTTTTTTCCCGAATATTTTTCCTAATAATTTTAGTAATAGAAATTCATTGTAGAAAACTTGGAAAATATGCAAAAGTACAATTAAAAGTAAACGCCATCTATAATTTCACCATTCAAAGATACTTGCTAGCAGAGACAGCACTTTATGTAGAAATTCGTATTCTCATCTTCTCACATAAACTTGTGTCATAAGTATTTCTCATATCGTGAGCGGTTTGAGGAGCAATTTTTATTCTATTGGTGTACATTTTATAACACTGCATTGTGCAGATACGTCATTCCCCTATTGTTGGGTAATTCGCTTGTTTACATCAGTCACTGTTATAACAATTCTGTGAAGAACATACGTTGGCATATTTACTGAAAAAATCTTTGAGATAGATACCCAAATTATGGCAGTAAAGTGAAAATACAATATAGAAAAGAATATTATGCCGAATAATTTTGATATCGTTATTAAATAAAACAAGTGTATGAAGTACACTAATTTTGGAAAATAGAATGGAGGAAGGTATGACATTAAAGGGACGATTTCACAAATTCTACAGCAATGTCATGTAAGATAAATAATGCTTTGGTTGTGTTTTTGCTTCTCTAACGTCCTCTGACAAAAATGTCATGTTCCTCATTTGGTTAAATAACAGGATCAGCACAACATACTGATTTACATTAGAAAAGAGCGCTTCCTGGTTGTTAATGTTCTAGCTGTTGACAAACCATAAAACATTCAAAGTTGTGTTGTGAGTTAACAGGTCTCCAGTTAACTACATAGTTACTAACACGATAATTTATTGTCCTGGTGATATGGTTTGGAGAGACTCCCAGGCTACGAGTCAGTTTCCAATGGAGTATTCAGGCCTTCCATTTGATGCCATGAGAAATGAGACCAGGTCCTGCCACTTTATGCATGGCCTCCTGACCCACAGTGCTTCAAATCTCTCATACTCTCCACCGTATCTTTTCTTTCCCTTGCAAAGTAACTCATCAGGCTTTCAAGCAAAACAGACAGGTAGCAGGTACTCCTTTACCCAGAGGAAAGCCACTTATAATCACCAAACTTCCGTCTTCTAACCTCATTCTCTGTCACTTCCAGCACCTTTTGAAAATCATGTCTTTGTTAAGACTAGTTAACTTTGTGTAGGCTTTAAAACATGGATATTCGTATAAACTCTCTAACAGAAAGAATAGTGTATTCTTTAAGTAGATAGTTGTAAATTTGTTATACAGGATTTCTCATTCAAATTAATGCTGCATTCACATCACGAAAGCAATGTTAGTGTAAGCCATCGGCTGATGGGACCAGACGACAATTGACTGGCTGCTTACCATGTGTCCCACTCTATGCTATTCTGCGTGCCCAAATACTAGATGACACTGAATAAAGAGTAGTCTCCCTCTCTCTCAATGAGAATTTATTTTTGAAAGATTGGTTCAATTTTAATATATAATATTGTAGGAATGTAGATAAAACAGTCAAGTATCTGCTTCCAATATTTAATTTATTAATTTATACATACATATTTACCATTGCCTATAATATAATATAAAGTGATGTTAATTTAGAAATTCTGACTTTTCCCTCATTTGCATATCACAAAATTATTGTATTCAATTCTTCACAGATATTTTTACATCAGTGCCTTCATTGTAATTGGAGACACTTTTTAAGGCTCCTAACAGTTTTTTAGGGCACATGATGTTTATGTCCTTCTAAGCAGTATAAGACCTAGTCCTTTTAAATTATTTTCTTCGATCTAAGGTGAAGAATTAGGTTAATCATTTTCCTCGTTTCTTACCATATTATTGTTATTCATCCACATGAGGCACTTCTCTTAGCTTTATTTATTTTCTCCCTTCATCCTTAATTCCCACTTGTATTTTTCTCCTTCCCAATGGTACCAACACTAATGTGTTTCATATATGTCCTTAAATATTTTTTATCCTTGTGAAAGTAGTAATGTTCTTGTGGGTATATATTTTCAATTCACACAAATGGTGTTTGCTATAAATTTCTCTGTATTTCTGACATTTTGTCCCTCAATATTCTGTTTTCCAGATCCACCCATGTCGCCGTAGAACATCTAGTGGTTGCTCCTAACTGTTGCTTATATGCCTTAATATACTCCCACCTAGGTTACCGATAAACTAGAGGATGCCCAATTAAAATTGGAATTTCAGGTAAACAACAAATAATATTTTAGTAATAATTCAGTCCCACGCAATATTGGGGGTAAACTTACATGAAGAAATTATTCATCATTTATCTGAAGTTGAAATTTAACTGGGCCTCAAGAATTGACTCGGCTAAATTTGGCAACCTTGCCCCCATCCCACTTTGCATATCCCCTCTCCTCGTGATGGACACAGGCTGCCTCTTCTCATCACTGTGCAAACAATGTTTCAGTGAATGTTCCTGTATGCGTTTCTTAAGGAGCTGGGAAATATAGCCTTTACTTTCCAAGTGGTTGCACTAGTTTACATGATCACCAGCAGTGGAGAGGGGTCCCATCTCTCCACATCCTTAACTACTTGTCAATTCTGCCTTCGTCAGTAAATTGAGAAATATGATACTTTTTAAATTTTTGGATGATGCTACATAAAACTCCACAAGCACCAATTATCAGCAACGCCACCTCTACTATAGATCAAGTTCCTGTGAATCTTGGGACTCCCCATTTGTTCCGTTGGGCAGAATTGTTTCTCGGCTCTTTATTCTGGTCCTTTGGTGGATTTATCTTCTCCTTCACCAATTACTATACTGTTTTAATTAATGTAGCTTTGTAATAAGAGTCAATCAATATCTAGTGGGGTAAATCCAGTAACTCATTCTTCAGAAGTGTCTTGCCTATTTGGTCCTTCACTCTTTCATATAACTTTTAGATTACATTGGCCTTCTCAATTTGGGAAAAACCTGACATCTTCATGGTTGACTCTTCTCCATATGGGGCTTGCACATCTTTTGGTAGATTTATTCACCAGATAATTTAAAGTTATCTTTCAATTATTTTTGCCCTTGTACATATTTTAAAATGTTTTCCAACTAACCTTTCTACAGAAACGCAGTTGATTTTTTTTTTGAAAGATTGTTCTTTTTTACCTCTGAGGTAAGCAGAACAATGACCACCCAAAGATATCCACATCCTAATCCCCTGTATTACCTTACATGACAAATCTTACCTTACATGACGAATCTGTAAATGTACTACCTTACATGACAAAAGGGACTATGCAGATGTGATTAAAGTTAAGGACCTTGAGATGGAACATTATACTGGATCAGAGAAAGTGAGGAGCCTTTCCAACTGTCATCAGGGAAGGATATAACCACAGAAGGGTTTGAAGATGGAGGAAGGAGGCCACTACCAAGGAATATGGGTGGCCTCTTGAAGCTGGAAGACATATTTTCCTCTAGAGCCTTCAGAAAAGAATACAGGCCTGCAACACCTTGATTTTAGCCCAGTGAGACCTGTGTTGGACTTCCAACTTGTAGAACTGTAAAATAATAAAATAATTTTTCCTTTTTGCCTTAAACCATCAAGTTGTGTTAATTTGTTACAGTAGCAATAGGAAACTAATACAGTTATCCTTCCTCCTAAAGATTCATATTATTCCCAATAAATTGGTTTATTTATTTAATTTTTTAAATTGAGATTCATAATAGTTTACATCATTGTGAAATTTCAGTTGTACATTATTTCTTGTCTTTCACCACATAAGTGCTCCCCTTCACTCACTGTGCCCACCCTTCACCCCCCTTCCCCTGGTAACCACTGAACTGTTTTCTTTGTCCACGTGTTGTTTATATTCCACATATGAGTGAAATCATCTGGTGTTTGTCTTTCTCAGTCTGGCTTATTTCACTTAGAATAATTCCCTCCAGGTCCATTCACGTTGTTGTAAATGGGATGACTTTGTCCTTTTTTATGGCTGAGTAGTATTCCATTGTATATATATATCACATCTTCTTTATCCAATCATCAGTCAATGGACACTTGGATTGTTTCCATGTCTTGGCTATTGTGAATAGTGCTGAAATGAACATAGCGGTACATATGTTCCTTTGGATTGTTGACTTCAGGTTGTTTGGGTACATACCCAGCAGTGGGATAGCTGGGTCCTATGGTATTTCTATTTTTAGGTTTTTGAAGAATCTCCATGCTGTTTTCCACAGTAGCTGCACCAGTTTGCATTCCCACAAGCAGTGTATGAGAATTCTCTTTTCTCCACTTCCTCTCCAACATTTGTTGTTTTTGGTCTTGGTAATTACAGCCATTCTGACTAGTGTAAGATGATATCTCATTGTAGTTTTGATTTGCATTTCCCTAATGATTAGTGATGTTGAGCATCTTTTCATGTGCTTCTTGGCCGTCTGTATAACTTCCTTTGAAAAATGTCTATTCATATGCTCTGCCCATTTTTTGATCAGGTTGTTTGGGGGTTTTTTTGTGGTGGAGTTGTGTGAGTTCTTTATATACTTCAGATGTCAACCTCTTGTCTGATAAATGATTTGCAAAGATTTTCTCCCAGTTGGTGGGCTGTCTTTCCATTTTGTTGATGGTTTCCTTTGATTTGTAGAAGCTTTTTAGTCCAATGTAGTCCTATTTGTTAACTTTTCCTTTTGTTTCCCTTAACCAACTAGACATGGTATTCAAAAAGAGGTGTCTAAGACCAATGTCAAAAAGTTTACTGCCCATGTTTTCTTCTAGGATTTTTATGGTTTCAGTTCTTACATTCAAATCTTTAATCCATTTGGAGTTAATTTATGTGTATGGTACAAGATAATGGTCTACTTTCATTCTTTTGCATGTGGCTGTCCAGTTTTCCCAACACAATTTATTGAAGAGACTTTCCTTTCTCCATTGTAGATTCTTGGCTCCTTTGTCAAAGATTAACTGTCCATAGATGTGTAGTTTTATTTCTGGGGTTTCAATTCTGATCCATTGATCTGTTTGTCTGTTTTTGTGCCAGTACCATGCTGTTTTGATCACTATAGCTTTGTAGTATATTTTGAAGTCAGGGATTGTGATGCCTCCAGCTTTGTTCTTTTTCTCAAGATTGCTTTGGCTATTTGGGATCTTTTCTTGTTCCATATAAATTTTTGGATTCTTTGTTCTATTTCCGTGAAGAATATCATTGGGATTCTGATTGGGATTGCATTGAATCTGTACACTGCTTTAGGTAGTATGGACATTTTGACTACATTTATTCTTCCAACCCATGAACATGGAATATCTTTCCATTTCTTTATGTCTTCCTCAATTTCTTTCAGTAATGATGTATAGTTTTCAGTGTATAGGTCTTTCACCTCTTTGGTTAAGTTTATTCCTAGGTATTTTATTTTTTTTGTTGAAATTGTAAGTGGGATTGTATTCTTGATTTCTTTTTCTGCTAGTTCATTGTTAGTGTATAGGAATGCAACTGATTTTTTTTAAATTGACTTTGTACCCTGCAACTTTGCTGTAGTTATTGATTATTTCTAGTAGTTTTCTGGTGGGTTCTTTAGGGTTTTCTATATGTAGAATTATATCATCTGCAAATAGTGAAAGTTTCACTTGTTACTTTCCAATTTGGATTCCTTTTATTTCTTTTTCTTGCCTAATTACTCTGGCCAATACCTCCAGTACTATGTTGAATAGGAGTGGCAAGAGTGGGCACCCTTGTCATGTTCCTATTCTCAGAGGGATGGCTTTCAGTTTTTCCCCATTAAGTATGATGTTGGCTGTGGGTTTGTTGTATATGGCCTTTAGTATGTTAAGGTACTTTCCTTCATACCCATTTTATTGAGAGTTTTTATCATAAATGGATGTTGGATCTTGTCAAATTCTTTCTCTGCATCTTTTGAGATGATTGTGTGATTTTTATTCCTCATTTTGTTAATGTGGTGTATCAGATTGATTGATTTGCATATGTTGAACCATCCCTGTGTCCCTGGAATGAATCCTACTTGATCATGGTGTATGATTCTTTTACTGTATTGCTGTATACGGTTTGCCAATATTTTGTCGAAGATTTTTGCATCTAAGTCCATCAGTGACATTGGCCTGTAGTTTTCCTTCTTCATGTTGTCTTTGTCTGGTTTTGGTATCAGGGTAATATTGGCCTCATAGAATGTGTTAGGAAGTGTTCCATCTTCTTTAATTTTTCAGAATAATTTGAGAAGAATAGGTACTAAATCTTCTTTGAATGTTTGGTAGAATTTTCCAGAGAAGCCATGTGGTCCTGGACTTTTGTTTTTTGGGAGGTTTTTCATTACTGTTTCAATCTCTGTACTTGTGATTGGTCTGTTCAGATTCTCTGTTTCTTCTTGATTCAGTTTTGGGAGGTTGTATGAATCTCAGAATTCATCCATTTCTTCTAGGTTATCAAATTTGTGGGCATATAGTTTTTCATAGTATTCTTTTATAATCCTTTGTATTTCTGCAGTATCTGTTGTAATTTCTCCTCTTTCATTTCTAATTTTATTTATTGGAGACTTCTCTCTTTTTTTCTTGGTGAGTCTGGCTAAGGGTTTGTCAATTTTGTTTATCTTCTCAAAGAATCAGCTCTTAGTTTCACTGATCCTTTTTACTGTTTTTTTTTTAGTCTCTATTTCATTTATTTCTGCTCTGATTGTTATTATTTCCCTCCTTATGCTGATTTTGGGCTTTGTCCTTCTTTTTCTAGCTCTGTTAGGTCCATTTTAAGATTACTTCTTTGAGATTTTTCTTGCTTGTTGAGGTGGGCCTGTATTGCTATGAATTTCCCTCTTATGACTACTTTTGCTGCATCCCATAAGGGTTGATATGTTGTATTTTCATTTTCATTTGTCTCTAGGTACTTTTTAATTTCCTCTTTGATTTCTTCAATGATCCAATGGTTGTTCAATTGCATGTTGTTTAGTCTCCACATATTTCTGATTTTCCCAGTTTTGTTCTTGTGGTTGATTTCTAGCTTCATAGCATTATGGTCAGAAAAGATGTTTGGGAAGATTCAATTTTCTTGAATTTATTGAGGCTTACCTGGTTACCCAACATATGGTCTATCTTTGAGAATGTTCCATGGGCACTTGAGAAGAATGTATGTGCTGCTGTTTTGGGATGGAATGCTCTACAGATGTCTATTAAGTCCATCTGGTCAAGTGTTTCATTTAAATCTACTATTTCCTAGTTGATTTTTTGTCTGGATGATCTTTCCATTGAAGTAAGGGGGGTGTTGAGGTCCCCTACTATTGTTATGTTGCTGTTAATTTCTCCCTCTAGGTCTGTTAATAATTGCTTTATGTACTTTGGTGCCCCTGTGTTAGGTGTATATATATTAATGTGTTATGTCCTCTTGGTGGAGTGTCCCTTTTATCATTAAATACTATCCCTCTTTGTCTCCCATTGTCTTTTTTAACTTGAAGTCTGCTTTGTCTGATAAAGGTATGGCAACACCTGCTTTCTTTTTTTTCTTTTTTTTTTTTTTAAAGATTTTATTTTTATCCTTTTTCTCCCCAAAGCCCCCCAGTACATAGTTGTATGTTCTTTGTTGTGGGTCCTTCTAGTTGTGGCATGTGGGATGCTGCCTCAGCGTGGTTTGATGAGCAGTGCCATGTCCGCGCCCAGGATTCGAACCAATGAAACACTGGGCCGCCTGCAGCAGAGCACGCGAACTTAACCACTTGGCCACGGGGCCAGCCCCTTCACCTGCTTTCTTTTGTTGGTCATTAGCTTGGAGTATTGTCTTCCATCCCTTCACTCTGAGTCTGTGTTTGTCTTTGGGGCTGAGGTGTGCTTCCTGGAGGCAGTATATTGTTGGGTCTTGTTTTTTCAATCCACCCAACTATTCTGTGTCTTTTGATTGGAGAGCTTAATCCATTTACATTTAGAGAGATTATTATTATATAAGAGCTTAATGCTGCCATTTTATCTCTTGTTTTCTGGTTGTTCTATGTTTCCACTCTTTCTCTTCCTTTGTATTTTTGACTGCCATTTCATTTTGTTGGTTTTGTGAGAGAGATTTCTCAGTTCTCTCTCTTTCTGTGAATTGTGGCTCTGCTCTGATTTTTTGTTTAGTGGTTTCCGTGAGTGTTGTATGAAAGATATTGCAGATGAGATAGTCCATTTTCTTATAGCCTCTTATCTCCATTAACCTAAGCAGATTCCCTTTCCTCTCTCCTTCTGAGTATTTGCTGTTATATATTGTTCTGTTTTTCATTTTGTGAGTTTGTGGCTAAGTTGAAGTGTTTCTCATTACTTTTGATGCTTTCTTTCCCTTTCTCTTTAAGTTGCAATTGAGCCTTTGCCTCCCTGTTCTAGTACAGAGCTGCAGGTCTCTGATCATGCCTGTCTATTTATCTCCGTGCTCAGAGCTTTGTACACCTTTGTCTTTTTGTTGCCAGTGTGAGGGCATCTTTAATTATTTCTTGGAGGGGAGGTCTAGTGGTGATGAACTCACTCAGCTTTTGTTTATCTGGGAAAGCTTTTATTTCTCCATCACACCTGAAGGAAAGTTTCTCTGGATAGAGTATTCTTGGCTGAAAGTTTTTGTCTTTCAGTATTTCGAACATATCATTCCATTCTCTCCTAGCCTGTAGGGTTTCTGCAGAGAAATCTGTTGAAAGCCTGATACTGTTTCCTTTGTAGGTTATTTTCTTCTTCCTTGCTGCTCCTACTATTCTATCTTTATCTCAAATTTTTGCCATTTTTACTATTATATGCCTCGTAGAGGGTCTTTTCATGTTGATAAAGTTGGGCATTCAATTAACTTCATCTATCTGTAAATCTGAAACCATCCTCATGTTTGGGAAGTTCTCAGCAATTATTTCTTTGAACAAGCTCTCTGCTTCTTTCTCCCTCTCTTCTTCCTCTGTTGCTTCCTTCTATGTTGCTTTTCCTAATTGAGTCAGATATTTCTCAAAGACTTCCTTCATTTTTTTTTAAGTCTTAGTTCTGTCTCCTCCTCCACCTGTAGAATTTCTACATTTTTATCCTCAAGACTAATTCTTTCCTCCATAAGATCAATTCTATTTCTTAATGATTCTAGATTATTTATTTCATTAATTGTGTTCTTCATATCCAGAATTTCTGCTTGATCATTTTTTATAGTTTAAATCTCTTTGGCAAAGAGATTCATTTTATTGCTGAGCTCCTTGAATTGTCTTTCCGTGCTTTCTTGTAAGTCTTTCAGTTTCCTTATGATGGCTATTTTGAATTCCTGTCATTTAGGTTGTACTCTTCGGTGTTGGTTTCTGGAGAATTGTCACTTTCCTTCTGGTGTGAATTGTTGCTGCAGTTTCTCATGGTGTTTGATGAACTAATCTTTTGTTGGGGCATTTGTGGTCTTCTTAGTCTGCAGATTCCCCCGGTTACCACTAGGGAGGAGCAGGAGCCGTGTTTCTGGCCCCACCCATATTCTGGAAGCTGTAGGGGTATTATGGGTGCTTGCCCCAGCCTGGGATGCATTCAGGCACTTGTGTAGACTGTCCTTGTCAGGTGGGGCTTCCTTGCTAGGCTAGGGCCACTCTTTGATCCCACAGGGGTGCTCTGAGCTCCCCTTACCCCCCAGAAAGTGATCACCAGTGAGCTCAAAGCTACCACACCTATTCCTGCAGCCTCCCAGGATGTGTTCTCTCTTTGGAAGCACGGTGGCACTGTGAGTGCTTGTGTGCACCTAGGAAGTGTTTGCCCCAGTGTGGAAATCTGCTGAGGTCCCTGTTTAAGATCTGCAGTCCACAGAGCCTCTGTGCTTGGTGGGTGAGACTTCCTCTCTGGGACCTGAGTTACGGCTGCTCCTTGACAGCCCTGGGGCATGGTGGGCTCCCTCTCCCCGCCAGGAAAGTAAGCATGCAGGGATTCAAAACTGCCAGGCCTATTCCCGCAGCCGCCCAGACCCTTTCCCTCTTTGGGAGCACAGCTGCACTCTGAGCATTAGTGCATGCCTGGGAAGTGTTTGCCCCAGCACGGAAATCTGCTGAGGTCCCTGTTTACAATCTACCCTCTGCAGGCTGCTGAGCTTGACAGGTGGGGCTTCCCTGCTGGGACCTGGGCTATGGCTGCTCCTTTATAGCACAGGGGTGCAATGGGCTCCCCCTCTCCACTAGGAGAGTGACCACGAGCACAGGCTAAAGGTTACCACCTCCTCCTCTTACTGTCGCCCTGCTGCATGTTCCCACTTTCTGGGTGCTTGCACCAGGTTGGAAAGCATTTGTGTGCATGCACAGGGCTACCGGGGGAGAGCAAGGTGTGCTCACCTATCTCTGCCACTTCCCGGGGGCCAGTCCATCCACTCTCAGATGGATAGCTGTGTGTGTCTCTCCAGCGGCCTGTTGTGCTGTGTGGGCTTCCTCCATTGGTCACTGAGTGTCTATTTAGTTGTAGTTCAAAAGGGGGAGAGATGAAAGGAACAGCTCACTCCACCATGTTGCTGACATCACCTTCTAAATTATTGCTTTCTAATTATAGTGGTGGTTTGTCAAATCCTTATGACTCTACTTATTTTACTGCACTAGTTGGGACCTCCAAGGCCGAATAGAAGTCACGTAGTTGACTGTTTTGGTTTACTCTCAGTTACAAGGAAATACCTCTAAGATGCCATCTATTAAGAACAATGTTTTGATATACATATACCATTTATCAGGTTAAGAAATTTACCTTCTTGTGCTAGATTTCTAAAGCATCTTTTTGCTTTGTTTTAATAAGTGGTTGTTGAATTTTATCATCTTTTGAGATGATGATATGATTTGTTTCTTTTTAATCTATTAAGTAATAAATTCCATTTGTAAGATTTTTTATGCTAGACCATTCTTTCATACCTGGAATAAACCCAACTTAGTCATGATATATCATTTTTCTATATCTTATTTGATTTAATTTGTTAATATTTTATGAGAATCTTTACATCCATGTTGAAAAGTGAGAACAATCTATACTTTTCCTTTCTAGAGCTGTCCTTAACAGGTTTCATTTTCAAGGTTTTAC
Source organism: Equus asinus (assembly GCF_041296235.1). Classification (NCBI taxonomy): domain Eukaryota; kingdom Metazoa; phylum Chordata; class Mammalia; order Perissodactyla; family Equidae; genus Equus; species Equus asinus. The sequence goes on along the minus strand of NC_091796.1, from coordinate 46,759,604 downwards.
TCACTCAAAGATTGGGTTGGAGACTATTCAGTCTTTTTTCTATGCTCTGCAAAATTTTGCGTAAGATTAGAATAATCTTTTCCGTTGACCATGTGGTAGAATTTCATCTGTAAAAACATCTGATTTTTCACCTTTTGCAAAAATTTTTAACTAGTAGTTGATTTATTTAATAGTTATAGAAGCATTCTGGTTTTCTATTTATTGTTAATTAAACAATAAATATTGCCTCTTTTCATTAATACTATTATTTATTGGTGCCCTGCCTCATTTCTATTAATCAGCCTTGTCAGGGTTTTTCAGTTTCCCTATTCATTCAAAGAACCATCATGCTGATCCTATATATTGCATTTTTGTTTTCCATTTATTGATTTTTGCTCTTATCTTTATTCTTTGTCTTCTTTCTACTTCCATTGAGTTTGTTCTCTTACATATCTGACTTCTTAAGCAGATGTAGCTCATTATTAGTCTTTCCTCTTTTCTAGTATAAGCATTTAAGATTTTAAGTTTTCCTCAAAGTACCACTTTCATTGCACCTTGCAAAGTTTAATATAGCATGTTTCTATTATTGTCCAAGCCTAAGTATTTCTTTTCTTTCCATCATGGTTTATTCTTTGACCCATGGATTATTTAGCAGGGTGACTTTTAATTTTCTTTTAATCTACTGGGATTATTTATTACTGATGTTGTTGACTTACAATATAATTGCATTTTAACAACTTTATTAGGATATACTTTACATACTGTAAAATTCATGCATAGTAAGTGTTTAATTCAGTAATTTTTAGTAAATGTATAGAGTTACCAACCATCACTATAATCCAATTTTAGAACATTTCTATTACCCCAGAAAATATCTCTCATGCCCATTTGCAGTCAAGTTGTAATTGCATTTTGGTCAAAGAATATGGTCTGTTTGATACTGACCCCTTTAAGCTTATTGAAATTTCCTTTATTGCCTAGATCTACCCTGCCTAAGACTATAGCCACTACACATGTGATCATTTAAATTTAAGTTACTTAAAGGTAAATAAAATTAAAAATTTAGTTCCTTGGTCTCACTAGCCACATTTACAGTACTCGGTAGCCACATTATTGGACAACATTGGCCTAGATGTATCTTCTAGTTCTGTTGTTAGTTGGGACTAATCCTCTATTTAATCTGTCTATTGAATGTTTTATTTCTTTAAACAATCCATACGTAGTTTTTCTATGGTCTTCAACAATTTTAATATCTCCTGTGCCTGAGGGCCTGAATCTCTTGTTTGTTGTATCTGATGATGCCCACTTATGATGGATGTGCCCTGGAGCATTCACTGGTTTTTTATTGTGAACTCAATGCTAATTTCAATGTGTGGGAATCCTATGAGCCGAAATTGGAGATGGTTTCTTCTAAACAAGATTTAGTTCTGCTTCTTCTATCATCTAAGGGCCACCAGTGACAGAGGACCTCTTTCACCCTACCCAAGAGTGTTGGCTCAAAGTCTCAGACCCAGTGACTTTATTGGCCACTGGCCCAGAACAACCCCACCACTGATTATCACTCAAGCTCCTACACTAGCTCATTTTATATCCTTTAGAGAAGATGAGAAGTTTGTTAAGTATCTCTCCAGTCTCTCCCTAGCCCAGCCATTTATCAACAAGTGTGTCCTATTGGGATTTAGCTGCTCTCCACAGGATGCTCAGAGAACCCACTCCACCATACTGCCAAAATTTGCTTTCTATTACTTTTTAAACCAATTTGATTAGGAGACCTCTATGGATAGCCCAAACTAGAATTGATAGAATCTACTTTAGGTTTATATGTCTTCCTCAAACAATACTCCTTTTCAAAATAAAATAATTGAAGGAACACCTCACAAAAGACTATGAAGCTTTCAACAGAAGGCAATTATCTCTTTTGTGAAGAAAAAACACTTCACCTCATCTTCAGACTATATGGACTTTTTTAACTAAGGGAGAGAGCATAGTGCAGTGGAAATATCCTGGGCTTTAAGGCCAGATAGCCCCTGAATCCTCATTTCAATGCAGTCAATAATTACATGTTCTACACAAGTACTTTAATCTGGGCCTCAGTTCTCTCATTCATGCAAATAGAAATTACAAGATATGCCTACCAGAGTTGTGAGGATTAGTGACAATGAACCTGGCATATAGGATAATCCAATAAAAGTTAATGACTCTGACGGTGAAAAAGACCATGAGGAACAAACCATCGAGGCATGCATTCTTATCTCCTGGTTGGCAGATGAGAAGGGAGAGGCTTTAAGAAGGAGCATTCCAAAAATAATTATGCAATTAATTCATATGGAGCCTTATACTTTTCAAAGTGCTGAATGATAGTAGCCCTGTGGTGCCGGTATAGGCACCCTTGGCTCTGGGACAGCCAAGAAGTCATTGTTTGCCGGGCTTGTGAATCAACATTGGATATGTGCTCTGAAGAGTTGGCACATAGTCCCTCATGGTGCAGAACGGACCTGGGGCAGGGGGAAAACAGGGAAGTGCTGCAGGCTTGGGATGAGCTCTCCCTGATCCATCATGTTCCAGCACAGAACTTCCTAAAGGCCAAGAGTCCTAAATTTGAACCTAACCTACCACATAGTTAGGAAGGAATTCTTGTCAAAGTAAGTGGATAGAGCATATTTTATTTAACAGTGTGTCCAAGGCTTACACTTATGGCCTGTGGGCTTCCATGTGTTCTCTTGCCAAGGTGCCATAAATGTTAATGGCAAGCTTATCTTTGGGAAAATCTTCTACACTTCCCTGTGCAAAGAGGAAAGCCCCTCTACCCTAGGACATGGGTTACTAGTGAATGGTTTGAGTAAGAGAGTCAAGAGGGTATGGCAGCTTGCATCCACCCTAGCTCTAAGTCTAAACCACAAAGATGGATTCAGGCATACCTTAAGATAGGAGGACTTGAGAGTACAAATTCTTCCTGGTGCGGGGAGCTCCACTTTGGTCCAGTTCCATGGCATGTCAGCATATTCTCAGGGTTACAGAGGTGAACAGGTACATACGTGAGTTTTTTTCTGTCTCCCTTGGAAGCATTCCCTCACTAGTGGCATCCCAGTGACTTCTCCCTATGCATGAATTACCCATATCTCTTACCCGAAACCATTTGTCACCTGGGGTGGTGGTTCTCATACCTGGATGAAAATAGGAAGCAACAAGAATCTTTTAAACCCACATATATTCTAACCTCGTCTCCAAAGATTCTCTTTCAATAGGAAGTCTGGGACAGGGCCAGGAAATTGTTTTGTGGTTGTCATTATTTATGCTGTTGCTGGTGCTTGTGTGTGTGAGCATAAGTGTACATGGACATGCATGTGTCTGTTTATTAAGCTTACCAGGTGATTCTGACACAGCCTGGTCTGAGAATCTTGGATTTCAATTTTGTGTTTCTTCTTGTGTGTATATGCCTTGTTTTACCAGGTAAATATTAAGTTCTTTGGGGCAGAAGTTGTGTGTTACGTGTGTATGTCACCTGCTCAGCATCTGGCAGCATGCACTGTGTCTAGTACAGACTCTGCAAAAGTAGGTTGAGGTTGAAATGAAACCTGCATCTTCCAAGGCAAGAGCAGCCAAAATTGAGCTTTCCCACACCCACATGTTATTCCAATGTCACCTGTTGTCATTGTTACCCCTTCCATTCTGCACGCTCCAGTGCCACGGCGGCAAAAGACTTAAAACTCCGTTGACATGGGAGCCTTCCATGACTTGCAGCCTATTGGCAGCTCCAAGCCCAACCTCTCCAACAGCTTTTTGTTTTGTTTGCTCGTTGAGCTGAGTTTAAATCCAAATTCAACTGTGAATCATTAAAAGGGGGATTTTTCTTAAAACCAATGATTTGTCTTTGGACAACTGGCAGCCCCAGCCCCTGCTTGAGCCACATTAATTTCTGCAAGAGTTGTTAGGGACGGAGGAAAGCCAGCTGGGTCTGCCAGCTTTTAACTCCTGCTCAGGGGGCTTAAAGAGGTAGTCCTGAGGTTCCTGCAGCCATGTCCTTCTTTAAAATCAATTAAAAAGAGCAAAAAGTAAAAAACCCATTGTAAGAAAAAAATACCGTCTAGGCTATCTCACTTTTTGCGTGGGTAGCTTTGCATTCGCCTAGGCATTTGGGCGACAACGTCCCCACCTGAATCTGATCTAGGGGAACGACTTGAGACATTCACTCAGGTGAGAACCTTTTGTTAAGCAGAAAATTGGTCCCTTTGCCTCCCTGTTTTTTTATATATAAGTATGCTTTACTTTGTCTATTTTTTTCTTAAATGGTACTTATACATACACCTTATTGATGTTTTATTCATGTGGACAAACTGCTTCCATTATGTGAATGTACAATAGCTGGAAGTCAGTGGGAATCAAACAGCTAAAGCCCTATGCAATGCTTTAAAAATTGCAGGACCGATAATAACAACTTAGGAGACTGCCGGTGTTGAGATAGAGTTGGTCAAACTTTATACTTCAATGTACAATGTACATGTTCATCTTCAAACCCTCAGATAAGACTCATCACCATCTGTTTCCATTAATAGGATGAACCTATGATCTACTCAAGATGAAAGCATAAAGTCCTTGTTTTTTCCTGCCTATAACATCAGGAAAGGCAAGTAGAATTGACCAACTGTGCACCAGGAGTACCTGCTGTGCACAAGGCGCTGTTCTGGCCAGTGAGGGACATGAAGCTGGTGAGACAAGACTCTTACCCCGAAAGCACACCTTATGGAAGAGGTGCTCCTTTCATTCACCCTGTGAAATCTCAGCAGAGAAGATAAGGGACATAGGTCACAAAGGTAGAAAATCCGTAGCTGCAACATGGGCACTACATAATAACCCTACAAAAATCTTCCCAACTGTTTGGGAAAGAGGAGAAGCATGGAATGTTCACCCAAAAGTATAAGGCAAGGAGACATAGAAGATGAAAAACAGAACTGCTATTTGTAAGGAATGAAATAAGAGTTTTAAAGATCATGAGAGCAAATTAGATATGTTTACTCAGACTTGTATGCACATAGTTAGTTGACTGTCCATGCCAATAAATTAGCTTAAATAAATTACAACCCCCTGTTTGAAAAACTCTAATAGCTACTAGATCTGAAATCTCTGTTACACATCCAAAAACCCACCCTGGCCATACCCCTGACATACCAGCCCAGCCACCTGGCCTCAGGGCTCATGTCCCTGCCTTGCCCAGAATCCTGCTCAAGGCTCCTTCATAGCAGAGCCTCCCACTTGTAAGCCTTCACAGGTCCCATGTCTTGTATTCCTTCGTTCCCTCTAAATACAAGCAAACAAATACATGTTGATTGTGTTGGTTACCTTCATGCAGCCACATTGATTTTTCACTTGTTTCATTTTCTTTTTGTATGCTTATGTCTTTTTTATGTGCATCAAGGAGCTGTACATAAAGCATTGGGTTGTTAGATCTTCAAGAGAAGAAACGACATCTTCTGCTTCTTTTCTCTCTCTCCAACAGTACTAAATTTGGTTAGTTGGCTGAAGGAGAGATTAATTTAAGGTTAGAAAGCAAGCCTAGTCAGAGGATTAATTAAAGACGTGGAGAAGATGGGTGATTTAGTAACTGCTCTTCAGCACATGAAACCTGATGATGTGCAAAATAGTGACAACATCTTTTTTATTAATTTGTACAAGGAGTGAAGGGAGGGAAACAAAGATCTCAGGCCAAAAACAAAACAAAACAAAACAAAACACTTTAGAATTAAGCTTCTGCTACCTGATTTTAGCAAAAGTTGTGGGATTCCATCTTTGTTGCTGGGACGGCTAAAATTTTCAGTAGAGATCCCAGGAAGCTAAAAGTTAGAGCTGTGAAGGTATCCTTTGCTAGGCTGTGGTTGCTGGTGTCCAATATCTAAAGATCCTTGACAACCCCTGGCAAGATGCTCTCACCTGCCAGACCACTTCAACACCCACCAAGATGACTGCTTAAAGCGGGAGCAGCACATCCTGAGCTCTATCCAGAAATGAACGTGTATAGCACCGAAATGTGCACTCGCAAGTCAATGTGGGAGCCGCCATCATTCCTCTGGGTCCATGTTTTTGAATCCCGTTCTTTCTCTCTGATCCTCTGTTTGTGATTGGTCCATCCAACCTCACTTCCATTCTGGCAGCTGATTGCTGGCTACAGACCCCTCTACACACATAAGTAGTAGGTAGATCAATAAATGATTGATAGATAAAAAATAGAATATATACGATTCAATTACTCATCATTATAAAGTTTCTCTGACAACCTCCTGTCTCTAGCAGCTGTTACAATTTGGCATTCTGTTGGCTTCCTCAGATTCTTTCAAGATGCTTAGCCCTTCTACTTTAGTAGAAGATGACTCCCATCCTTGACCTTATGTGATCTGATGCTTAACTATACAAGGTTGCTTATGTTGACACCTTTCCAATTTCTTGAATTCCCCTTCAAGCAGTAAGATTCTTATAAAAAAGAGAACAACAAATGATTTCTCCTTAGGAAAAATATGTCTTTGAATAAAAAAACTTTCTGATTAAACAACTGGAGTTTCCAGAGATGGAAGTCTTTATTGTTGTTGTTTTCTTTTAGTTAAAAAAAAAAATTAGAAGGGGACAGGTTATCTGGTTAGATATTCAGATGGTAGGAAATGAGGCAAATAAAAGAAATCTACTATGAACTTTCCAGGCCCAGAAACCTTTAGTGGGAGCCCAGGTCCAAGCAATAATGTTTGATCTAAGGCCATCATTTCTAGTCCCTATTCTGACTTAGTATTTAACGGAAGCTTCTCTTCTGAAGTCTAACTGATATTACATTTTCCCCATTCTCTCATTCCGATCTACTTTTCTACCTTCTAAAAGAACCATGGTAATTGGATCACAGTTGTCCTCCTTACCCTTTCCTTTGCCCACCCCTCTTCCATTCCAGCTAAGTTATCTCCTCTCCATTCAATCACTGCACTCTGAACTTCATCATCACCAAGAATTCTATCCCCTTCAAGATCTGAAACTCTGACCTGCTTTCAATTCTTTCACTTCTTTCCTCCTGTAAGTGACTCTATTTGTAGCAACCTGGCTAGTGCTCATATTTTTCTAAAGAAACGTCTCGAAGATGAATGAATGTCCTCCTTCCCAATGGCTAGTGCTCATCCTACTAGACTTTAGCGTTGTCACTGCCAAACCACCTGTTTTTCTTGAAACTCCCTCCTCATTTAATTTCTCTCATCTGATAAGGATTCTCTTCTTTTCTGGCCTTTCCGTCTCAGATGTCAGTACTGATGGTCTTGACCTGCCTCCCTCCAGACTTCTTTCCACTGTCCCCTTCTCTTCTAACTTGCTGTGCCACTCCACAGTGATCTCAGATCTGCATCTCTCATATTCTATCTCAATGCCAGACAAGCATTTCCAACTCTTTACCTGAAAATCCAATCTGTCACAGTGCCTAGCACATAATCACTGCTTAATAAATATTTACTATATTCGATTTAGTATATATACTATATTCAATTTAATAAATATTTATTAAGCATTAATTATGTACTAGGCACTATGGCAGGAACAAAGGTGAAAAGATACAGCTTGGTGAGCTACAGAAGGAATGAGTGTCTGAGACCTTGGCACGCAAGAATGGAATCCCATGTACCAGAATTTGTCCTTAGAGTCCCTAAAAGAGCAAGTTCCCTTGGATGAATAAGGGAAAATAGACTAAAACTGTACCCCCAAATTCAGATTAGGTCTGGATAGAATCTTATACAAGAGTCCATCCCTGGAATGTATTCAGATGGTCTTAAGGCAATTACAAGCGATGCCACTAGAGGAAATTAAGATATACAGCAGGGGTGGCAAAATAGAGCCCACAGGCTAAATCCAACTTGCTGACTGTTTTTGTAAAGTCTTATTGGAACACAGCCACATACGTTCATTTACATATTGTCTATGACTGCTTTTATACTACAATGGCAAAGTAGTTGTACAGAAACCACATGGCTCACAAACTCCAAAGTATTTACTATCTGACTCTCTAAAAAACAAATCTTTACCAACCCCTGCTGTGCCATATGACAACCTCACCTTGCTTTATTATAAATATAAAGTGATAGGGCCGACCGGTGGCACAGGGGTTACGTTTGCACGTTCCGCTTCTCGGCGGCCTGGGGTTTGCTGGTTCGGATCCCAGGTGCAGACATGGCACCTCTTGGCAAGCCATGCTGTGGTAGGCGTCCCACATATAAAGTAGAGGAAGATGGGCATGGATGTTAGCTCAGGGCCAGTCTTCCTCAGCAAAAAAAGGAGGATCGGCAGCAGTTAGCTCAGAGCTACTCTTCGTATAAATAAATAAATAAATAAATAAATAAATTTAAAATGGGATGTTTCTTATAGGAACATATTTCTAGGCCCCTCTCAGACCGAAGAATTAGAATTTCTAGGGGAAGGAACTGGAAGTCAGGATTTTTAATAGGACTACAGGTTATCCTTGGGGTCAGGAAGTTTGGAAAACCTTGGAAGAGTTTTTAGAAGTTTAATCCTTAGAATTTTAGAGTTTTGGATTTACATCTCCACTTCACTACTTCTAATTCTATTACATTGAGTAAGGTACTTACCTCTCTGACCTCAGTTTTCTTATTATACGATGGGGTAACAAATATACCTTGCTCATAGAGTTGTTTGGGAGATTAAACGAGAAAATGCTTTATCAAAATGTGTGGTGCATGGTGCCAGGTTCAATAAGCATCAACATCATCGTTATCACCATCATTATTGTCTCCTCATCCTCTTTCTCATTTAATATCACCATGCGTATAATCTATCTGCTTAAGAAGTTTTTCATGTGATTCTACTTGAAAATGGTGGATTAGTTTACCTTCAGAAGTTCATGAATCTCAAGTTCTACCTTCTCCTTTTTGTTTAAAAATATTCAGCAAATAAATCTTTAAGTGATTTATAACATCTTTTATTTAAGGAGTACAAAGTACTTTACAAACAAGTGACTATGATGGTGGAGATGGAGAAGGGAAATTGACCTACCCCAAACCACACAGCAAATTCAGGAACAGAATATACAATGTCTAACTCCCAGCCCAATACCTGAACTCAAATACCAACACACCTTTCCAGATCAGTCTCATTATCATTTATTTATTACCCTCTTGAAGATAGGATACAACAAATCTATCAGCAAAAAACCTTTTACAGGCCCACAAAATGCTCACAAGCCTCTTCCACCTTTACCGGTGTTGGAATGTTGATGAGGTGAGGGAAGTGAACTTGCCAGAAGAACCCCAGAGTTACTTTGATTGTTTCACTCCCTTTCTCGGAACACTTCAGTGGGCCCCAGTTGATTCTCAATGAGATTTAAATTTCTCATCACGAGCTTTAAATTCCACCTCTCTCCTATATCTAACTGCCCTCATCCCTTACTTCATTCATTTACATCTCACCTTGTGGTATTCGTTCCAGCCAAGGAAATCTGCCACAGCCCAGCTGAAGAAATCCCAGGCAATCTGACCAGATCTTAGATTCCATTAAAAGAGGAAACAGCCCTGAACAAGAGGGATGATGGTCTTAACTATATTCTCTTCTGGTCAGACAACATTTGGGAAATTATGTTCTATTCTGGAAAGGATGTTCTCAGATGGGTTTAGAATAACAGGTGGCCATGAAGAGTCCCAATTTGCTAAGGGGATAAACATTTCCAAGAGTTTGCAACAGGATGGCTTCTTTCAGATACTTGAAGGATTATCATATTGAGAAAGGGTTAGACCAACTCTGAATGGCTCCAGAGATCCAAAATCAACACAGTGAATTTCCTGATGTTTCAGGAAAGCAGATTATTGCTCCATTCAGGGGAAAGCTTCATAATAAATCGAGCTGCCCAATGCTGAAATATACTGTTTGGGGAAGTATGTGATCTGGTTGTGATCAAGTTTGCAAAGGATGTTGTAGAGGCGATACATATTTTTGACATAAAGTGGAGTTGGGTGATTTTTAGAATAGAGCTAAGTGGTTAGGAGCACAGCCTTTTAATCCAGACTGGCTGGGCTTGAGTCCTCTGCCAGCCTTACACACAGCATGACTTAAACCTGTCTGTGCCTCAGGTCCTTCATGATAATAGTACCAATCTCATAGTGTTATAGTAAGGGATAAGAGAATGAAGGTGTGTAAAAAAGACTTAGAAGAGAAGCTGACATGTGGTAAGCATTACTATTTGCTTTTAGTATTTCATGATTTTTATCACCCAGGGACTATAGGAAAAACTGTTGTGTGTCCCTTATAGGCATCATCAAAGTTCCTACTTTTCTCTGCAGAACGCAGAACAATTACCCCAGGCAGTTAACTTTTCATATATGCATCACCTCCTTCTCAAGACAAGGGCCTGAAAAAGGACAATTGGGCAGCCAAGACAGGAGACTCCCAGAGCAGGCTTGGCTCCTAGAATATGCAAAGAGAGGGATGGGAGAATTCTCTACCCCTTTCTTCTCATGGTTTCCAGTCACGGGTGGTGTTTCAGGGAAGCAGCTTCTAGAAACACAGCAGTCACAAATCAGCCACACAGAAAGGAAACAGACCATAAGGGAAGACATCACATTAAGTTCTAAACTGCACCTAGCATGTGATGGCACTCAAAAACATTAATGCTGCTATAATGCAAATCAGTTGGGCCTGTGGCCCAGGGGCTGGAATAACTTAGACTGAACTCTAAAGAATTCAGACTATGGATAAAAAGGAATTTCAATAAAATTATTTAAGATTTTTCACTAACATGGCAGCCAGTCATGCATGTATAGTCCACGGAGTTACCTCTCATTGCTGAGTTCTCTTTGGAACGCACAAATCTGCTCATATCCTTCCCCTTCTTTAAAACTTTCTGGGGCTCCCCATTGCTTCCACGGCCAAGGCCAAATCTCCCACAGAGCTTTCCCAGTCCCTCCTAGTTTATCCCCATCCCACGTATTTAACTTTTTCTCACCCCCTGGGCTCTGTGAAGCCACAGGGGACTTCTACCATTTCTGGAAAAAACTACCATCTTTACATCCTCATCTCTCAGTCCCCTTTATCTGACTAACAAACCCCACCCATCCTAGAGACCCAGCCTTCCCTAAGGCAGAGGCTGTCACTCCTTCTTTTCACTCTGTAACACCTCTACTACTTAAGTATTATAGTATGATTATTTGTTTTCCGCATCTGTCTCATCCACTAGACTGAATTTCCTGAGAACAGGGATTTTGACTTACTTTTCTGCACATTCCCAGCATTTAGTACCATTTCTGATGCAGTAAGCTGTCAATATTTTTGTTGAATGAATAAAGGAAGGCAGAAAGGAATGAGTCAAACAGACCCAGGATCCTATTAGCATAGTCTATTGAGTCCTTGAATCAATTCAGAACCTGTAGGTTCTTTCCAGTTTCATTCAGTCTGAGTTGTGTCTGGCATCCCATGCATATTTTTACTGGTATTTTAATAAAAGAAACATACCTCACTCCCTTCAGTACAGAAATCCTCCCTCCAACCTTCCAGCAACCTTCCTACCTCTGTAAACAGCTTGGACTCTCCTCTCAAGCTCTGTAGAGCTGACATTGTTTTTGCCGGTGGGGTAATGGTTTCTGCCTCTTTTATTTATATTTATTTGTGTTCGTCCTGTCTCCTTCATTACACCTTAAGTCTATAACCTGTACGTGTTGACTTCTTTTGTAACTCACCCCAGTGTACGAGACATACATGGATGACTGACTGCCATATTAGTGAATAATGTTTGATAATTTTATTGAAATTCCTTTTTGCTCATGGTCTGATTTCTTTAGGGTTTAGCCTAATTTCTTTCAGCTCCTGGTCTGCAGGCCCATGTTGATTTGCGTTATGGCTGTATTAATGCTTTTGAATGCTATGCATGTGCTAGACGCTGTTTAGAACTCAATAAAATGTCTTGCCCTAGTGATTTGTTTTCTTTCAACTTGGCAGATTTGTGTGACCCCTGTGTTTCTAGGAGCTGAAATTGTCAAGACTCTTTTAATGCACCTCTTTGTTCGGGCAATCGCACGCCTGGTGGCTTTGAGAATAGCTGTCGTTTGGAGAATAGCATTTGTAGACACAACTGCTCCTGAAAAGAGAAACTCTATACATGGACTATTTCACTGGGAACAAGGCAGCAAAAAGAGCGACTATTGTTCTCTGTTAAAAGACATAAACGAAACCTAGTGTATTAATTTGATCCGGAACATGATGCAGCATTTCGCTCTAAATCTGGACGTGATTGTATCTATATTGCCCACGTCAGTGCAGTTCTGATCCCAATCTGTGCTTGTGATCGCCCCCCAAGGCACCCAGCATAGAAAAGATCTGGCCCCCGCTTCAATGAACCTCCAAGATGGCTTTGAGTAAACAGCGCTAGCCACAGCGTGAAACTCCTCAGGTCCTTGTTACACACTCCAGAGTGTCGTAAGCTCGGGCAATCTCGGCACTGTAAAAACTACAGACAGCTACGATCCAAAAGAAGCAGAGGCTTAGGATACTTCTTTGAAACTTGGATTCGTGCCACTACAGTTTAGCAAAAGTTGGAGACCAAGAGGGCACATTTGTCCCTCTCCTGCCAGTGAAATACGGCTCCTCAGTGCATTTCTTCACGGCTGTGTTCTAGTTAGTGAGGGATGGAGCAGCAGGCTTTTGCCACTTTGCTACGCTGAATCTTCTGGCTCAAGTGAATGTGCCAAATCTCTTGTCACATGACACATTAAAAAACTGAAATTCAGCTGCCTGTCTCTCTCTCTAGAACCTTTGTCTAATATACAAGTCTACAGTAGTCCATTGCAAACACTGAGTATGGACAAGGAAAAAATGCACGCCTCACTTAAAAACAGAACGAAGAACAGGTTAGAAGGAGCCTCAGGCTAACCCTATATACAGTTACCCTCCTTCTGAAAATATCCTGGTCGAGGTGGATCATGATGGATTCCAAGAAAACTCAAAAATTAAACATTTAAAAAATCAAATGTAAGCAGGGTCAAAGCATCAGGGAAAAGAATTCAAAGGAGAAAGAAATTTTAAAGACAGGTACATTTAGAAAAGGTAAATTCCAAAAACGAGATTTATGTCTCCCAAAAATTAATTCCAAAGGAAATAAGCAAAAGGAGGAAATTTATTGATCAAAAAGAAGCAATAGGGACCAGCCCAGTAGCATCGCGGACCTACACACCGTTCATCAAGCCATGCTGAGGCGGCACGCTGCATATAATATAGAGGAATATTGGCACAGATGTTAGCTGAGGGCCAATCTTCCTCACAAAAATAAATAAACAAATAAGGAATAACACTAGAAACTGGAAAACAAAATGTAAGTGAAGGAAGAGCCCAGATAAACCAGGAAATCTTCTAAGGGTAAAGATTCAGAAAAATCTTCAGATCTGTGCAAATTGGATAAGCAAAAATACCTCCCATCATTTTAATTTGCATTTATTTGATCACCAGAGAAATCAAATGTTTTCTCATGTATTTTCTAGACAATCTATTTCCCCTTTTGAAAATTGTTTATTAATGACTAATGCACACTTATCTATTGCTTTTCTTGTCAATTTGTCTGAGCTCTGTATACAGTAAAGACTGTTATATGTTTGGGAGATCTCCACTTAATGACATAATTATAAGCCATAGATATAGAGATAATAGATGCATATTTATCCATAAATGTATACGTAATGACTTCTGATACTGATCCATTTTTCATACTCATCAATATATTAGGAACAGATATTTTGGAAACTAAGATTCCAGATAGGTCAACCATGTGGTAGCAAATATTTAGCTATTGTCTAAGCGGCAGCAAGTTGGGGTAGTAGGCAGCATCTGGGAAATTAGTTAATGTCCTCAGTAAACTGAAAAATGGTAGAACACAACAAAATGGAGTTAGTTGGGGCAAGTGCAGTATTGGTAAAATCCACTGGCAACTTGGAGGACCTGGCAGTGACTCATAATGTTCAGACAGGGCAGAAGAATTCGAAAGCTATAGTGATGGACAGCCTTATCCTGAATTTTCATCGTCAGTTTTAAAGCAAACATTGAATACAGGATCCCTGTAATATCCTTGTTACAGTCAGCACTGAGTCACATTCTTAAATCCTATTTTATTCTCTGCATTCTCCATTTAAGCAGTGGTAACTGGATCCCTACTACGTGCCAGACTGTGCTAGACACTGGGTATCTACTGCTCCATAAGATAATCAAAGTCTCTGTCCTGACGGGGTTTACTATCTAGCAGGAGTGAGACAGACAAAGAAACAATAAATGAATGCTGCAAATTGCGATGTCACAGGGAACAGAGTACCATGATAAAAATAACACGACCATATACATATACATACACTTACATGCGTGTACACACACATATAATGACAAAAAAATGGAAAATAAGATTGTAAGGAGAGGTTAAGGAAGGAATATTCTTCTACCCGGGGGAGAAGTAAAAGAACTGAAAATGCTCCCTAAGGATTCGGAGGGTTATCCTTGTCCATTGACGATGCCCAGGGTAAAATGGACACAAATAACCGTATATTAAATTGATCAGATATGCATTTTAAAAAATAACTGGAAGGTTAAAATGCTTCTCCTCTGACAGTATTTTAAAAGAGAAGGTTCTCTGTATCTGAGATGAGCTTCCCAAATGTTCAGAGAAAAACAAATGGTTTTAAAATGTCTGCCAGCTCGAGGTCTAGTTTTCTCTGAGTTCCTTAGTTTTTCCTTCTTTCCCTCTGCTCTTTTGAACAATTATTACAAGCAGTTCCTTAACAGGAAAAAGTCTGTTTGAGCATCATATAGCGGGAGAGCCTCTATTCTGAACTCTCTGGGTCCCAAAATCTTGATTTCAATTTTAAGTTGCTTCCATTATATCCAGATATCCTGCTTTAACCATTTCTCGAAAGATTCTTTAACTTGGAACTCTGTCGAGACAACCAGTGATTAACTGAAAAGTAATGAAGCCACACTGTGGAATAAACAATGCTTGAAGCATATATATTTACCACCCAGTTATTATTCTTACGTATGTATATTATTAGATATGGCTGTGATGAATAAATACATAATTTAGGGACTTCCTTCCCCACCTTGGTATTAAAAGGTGACACACATTGACATTCCCATAAGGTACATTTGCGTGTATTGGCAGGGCACAGAAGGAGAAAAGGGACATACCTGTTAGTCCCATTTTAAAGATGAGAAAACTGAAGTTATAAGATTGTTTTGCTGAAGATCTGAGGTGATTGAAAATGAGGAAGAAATTTTAGATGTAATTCTCAAAGCTTGAGCCTCTAAACAAAGTAAATGAATGCCCATTTCCAGTTGGCATGGAGAGCCTCCGGGATTTCAGAGTTGCAAATTTTGCTTTAAAAATTCTAAAGCAAAAATCCTTTGAAAATATAGTCACAGCGCACTAATTAATGTGTTCCAGTGTCCCTCCGTTCAGTCACCCCGAGAGCCTCAGATTGTTAGAACCACTCAGCTTGGCTTGGCAGTCCCCACCCCTAAGAACGGGAGTCCTGGCGGTCTTTCTGACAAGCCAAGCCATAGACATGTGTCTGCTGACATGAAAAGGACCCTTCTATGAAATGTATTTAACACTTAGTGTTTTATTAAATGGTCTTGAACATTTTTCTCTATCCATCTCTTCCTTCCCAGTCACCTCCAATCTTTTTTTTTTAAATCAAGGCCACCTTCCAGAGCTGCTGCCCGTCCCATATTTTGTAATTTTAAATGAGTTCTCTGCTGTAATTTAAAAGATAACTCACTCCTATTTCCAACATTTAATGTATTTTCTTTTTTTTCCCTGAAAGCAATATACGTGTGTAATTAATAAACAATTTAGTATGTTGAGGAGCCTAGGAACTTGGCAAATGTTCTGGGGATATGAAATCTCAAGAAAAGCAGCACATTATAAGAAATAGTAAGTAATTACTTATGTAAGCTTTCTTTTAAATTCTAAGAACATTAACTACTAATTACCTACTAATTACCAGTACTTCAGCAGGTGTTTGCACTTAGCTGTAGGGTAAAGCCCCCGTGAAAAACAAACCCCTCACAGCCTCTCTCAAGATCAAAGCTGAATCCCGCTGGACCTCGAAGCGTGCCATAGTTTCGGCAAAACTGGTTATAGGCCAACTCGTCCACCACTTGGCTGCATAAGGTGAAAGAGTATATTCATGTATGTCAGTTTGTTTTTCTCTTTTTGCCCAAATGCAGTTGTAATCAACCAGTGAGAAGGACTGACTTGAATGGCAACATCAAGGTTTGCGAGGTTAAATTCAAAGTATGACGAGGAGATCTTCGTCGGAAATCCACCTGTCTCACGTCCACCAGCTGCAGCAGCCTCTGCATGTGATCGGCCTTGAGCATCCTCTAGTCACCTCCCCAAATTTCCTTTCCTGGAATTTGCAACAAACATGTGCTTATTTCACTGCTTTCCCTTCTCCTTATCCATGTATGAATACGATTTTTAAGATCCCTTCCAAATTACAAAGTGTGGGATTCTCTGATACTCCACTTCTCAAAATTTCAGAACTCCAGATGCGTGACATTCACAAAAGATCCAGGATTGCTCCACATTCAGCAGGTCCCCACCTGGAGAATGCTATTTCCCACAGCCACACACAGGGTCGATGTGTGTCTCACGAGAGTCAACAGCTTTTTCTTTGAGACACCTCAGTTATGCAAGCATCGCCTCTTGTCGATACTGAGAAGGGATGCAGAAACACAAAGGTCGTGTCTGATAGCACAATTCCACCTTAGATCTGTTATATGGCGGCCAACTCTGCCCCAGAACACATTCTAAAGCAGCCCACGTCTCTCACTTTAGTCCCTCTGTTAGTTTTCCTGTGCCTGCCATAATGAATCCCCACAACTTGGTGGCTTCAAACAACAGGAATTTATTCTCTCACAGTTCTGGAGACCACAACTATGAAATCAACAGCATCGGTGCGGCCACACTCCTTCCAGTGGCTCCAGAGCCTTCCTTGTCTCTCCCAACTTCCAAGCATTCCTCGGCTTATGTCAGCATCACTTCGATCTCTACCTCCACGGTCACGTTATCTCTTCCTCTTCTCCTTGACAAATCTCCCTTGCGAGTATCTTACAAGGATGCTTGTCATTAGATTTAGGGTCCATTCAGATAATCCAGGATGATCTTATCTCAAGATTATGTTAATTACATCTGCAAAGTTGCTTTTCTCAAATAAGATCATATTCACAGGCTCCAGGGAGTTGGATGTGGACAAATCTACTGGGGTGCCACCGTTAAACCCACTACAGTCCTCTAAATGGTCTCTCACTCATTAATTCATTTACTCAACAAATTATATTGAGTCCTGCAATATTTCAGACATTATTTTAGGTAGGGATGAATCCATGAGCAAGACAGACAAACTCTCTGCCCTCCCAGAGCTTCTGTGTTATAACCCTTCCCCCTCGTTTGTTTTGTCTATCCATTTCAGATATAGACATTTCCATAGAATCTGCAATGTACAATTGATATTCAAAGCACACACAACTCTTGGAAATCTAGGTAAATCATAGCATGTATGCAATTGGGGAAACAGGAGACACGCATGGAAAGTTTATTTTCAAGTTTTCAGGAGAACAAGAAGAGAGAAAAGCATAGATGTGCAAATTTTATAAATTCATTTTACAATGTAATTGAAATGCCAAAAGATTGAAGAATTCAATGCTGACGAAGAAACGGATATTAGTGCAATGAAGAACAGCTCTGTCTTTGTCAGCCGACCGTCTTTTATATGTCACAGGCTGTCACTTTCTATTGCGTTTCAACTGACTAATTACCTCAGTTTATTAAAACTGAATATGAATTCACATATTTTACTTTCTGAGTCTTCAAGAGCTCCTGCTATCAAGCTATTTGCCCGATGACATACCCCACAGTTCTGGATTTCTCAGGTAAGGAAATGAGTGGGCCAACTTGGCTGGGTGTGAACAGAACCAGACAGCCATAGTCACGGGGAGCGGTCTGCTGGCAGTTGCGTCTGACCGCATGCGTTAGGCGGAGGTGAGGCAACCAAGCCAAGTCCTGCAGCCGTTCGGGGAGAGTTGGGGGGTGGATTGGACTCATATGAGTGAAAACTATGCCTCTAATGGAGAGCTGCTTTCCGATCAGAGGTAATGACCAGAGGTAATCAGAGGAAGGGACCATAAATTAGTTATGTTGCCGTGTCTGAGAGCTACCTCAACTGCAAATTATACACTTACATTTTAAAAGTTTATTGGGTTTTGGTGGGGTGGAGGGATGGTTCTTGGTGCTGACGGTGTTTTTTGTGTGTGTTTTGGGGGCACTGGGGGTTGCTGTTTCCTCTTCCATCCGGAACCATACTGGAGTGCACTTACAGGTGTGATCGATGGGGTCAGGTCAGACGAGCTTAAAGTCAGCCTCAGATGAAAAAGCTAATTTCATCATTCCGCAACTGTATCTATGTGATTACAGGTTTTAAGAGAGCCAGCATCAGAAAAGCAGATTCTAGAAACGAGTAATTAGCACTTTGATCTCCAACACAGTTGCCGCCGCCGCTCGAATTTCATTTGGATTGTACCAAATAACATGCTGGAAAGAACAGAGGCGGCCACGTCTCACTTTTCAAAAGGAATGCCTAGACTTTTAAACTGCAGACCTTCCGACGATAGGGTCCTTTCTTAGCCAGACGGGTAACGTGGTATGTGGGTGATCAGAAATTCTCAGACGTTTTCATAAATTGCCAGAGGTAGTCAGTATTTGTGGAAAAAAACAAACAACAATACTGTGGGAAGTTCTGTCGATGTGGGGAGCCAGTGAAGAACAAAGCTCCCGGTCACAGAGGAAAATGCCACTTATCCTCAGCTCTAGTTACAAACGGGAGAACAGAGCCTCAGGAAGGCACGGGGCTTGTTTTTTCCTCAGCAGATTCCAATTGTTTGTTAAGAAAGGTAGTTATTGAATGCTGCTCGATGGTTACTCATGCTACCATGCTCCAATCGGAATGTGTCCACCTTTCAAAGTTGATGGGGAAAACGCTCAAACCAGCCTCATCCTCTGGGGAGCTGAATGTTTCTCCTGGGTCAGAGCCTCTCCAGAGCTCGAAGTGCCTTCTGGGCTGACTCATTCAGTCACAAGGTAGGACTCCAAGGGCTGTCCTTGCCTGGACACTGCGTTCCTCACAAAAGAAACGAATGTTTTAAAAATCAAGATATCTGCCCGTAACAATCTGGACTTCCAGCATCTTTTGAAAAGTCTGAAAATCTAGCCACACCGAGCCCAAACTCCCACAGAACCACAGTCAGTGGAGCCGCGTGGCAGCTGCCCTCCTCCCCAGGACGAGTGCATGTAGCCAGCGCTTCCCTCTCGCAGCCTGGCCCCGATGGGCTGCTGAAGTTACAAGTCTGCATCCATTGGGTGGCCTTCAAAGGCCGCACCAAGGCCTCTTCACACACTCCTTTTAGGATGTGCCTCACCCCAGCCCTCCTTCCCAGACGTGCTTACCCCCTGCTTTGCCATTCCAGAACTTCCCCACCCAAAGCACAGTGTTCTTCGTCCTCTGAGTCCCCCCGGCACCTACGGCCTCCACCAGCGCTGTCAGAGGCTTTCTCACCGACAAACCCTGCTTTCCAAATAATATTGTACTTGGAATCCCAATATGCTAAACAGACAAAAGGAGAGCTACCCTGCTTGTATCTGGAAGACCAGAATCCTGCTTCCCTCTGACCCCCCTTAGCCACTTACACACAAGCTTCTGAAACAGCCCTTGAAGGACCTTGGTGCACACACCCAAAATCCCCCCAAACTCTGGTATGTCTTTCATCAGCATCTTTATAGTCCGCTCCATAATGTTAGTTATCCATTATATATTCTCTTCTTGTAAGCAGACTGTTCCTAAAGACCTATCTAATGATTATATCTCACAGTGTGCTTTTGTGCACAGAGTGTGTGAAATAAATCTTGGTTGGCTTCTTCTCCGACATGTTTGGGGATAGCCATGACGCCAAGTGAGGACAACTGGAAGTTCGATTCCCAACAGAGCATGCTACTGACTATAGGCGTGCAGAGAATGACACCAAGATAGAGTCCAAGGCCGGAAGGGCACACCAGCTCTTTTTTCACTTACACGGAGGGTCTGGATCCATCTATCACACTGAGTCCAGCCTCGTCCAGGCCGTGTAAAATAATGACTGTGGGAACGAAAAAAATAAATACACCATTGTGCGGGTAAAGTTGTTTCCTGATCTGGTTGTTGCTTATATGGATTGTTCAATTTGTGAAAATTCATCAAGCTCTACACAGATGATTCAATTTTCCGTATTATCTTTTATTCAATATAAAGTAAAAAAGAAAAGAAAGGAGAAACGATTGATATGAATCTTTTATGCAATGTGTCCTGAATTGAGACACATCTGTCGCATCCTGGACTTCCCCAGGCTCAATGCAGGGACTGGACTTATTCACATGAATGTCACCGTTGTCTAACGCAGGCTCTGCCATACAGTAAGGGGCAGCATGTTCTTGCTGAATAAATGAACGTGGCTTGGCATAGCTCAGGACCGTGAGCATTGGATCCCTCCCTTCTCCTCATCTCTTTATAATCCCTCATCTACACAGCCAGTTGCCAGTTGCTGGTTCTCCATAACACTGATCTCCCTTCCTATGAATAGATAGGGGTCAGAGCTCTATTCTAAGCCTGTTCTGTCAGACCTTTGTCCTGGACTGTGACGAGCATGCAACAGACACCGCTAGAGGAGCCAGGAAGACAGAGATGAACATAACTGTTGGAGGAATTAGTTATAGACACAAGTTGTCAAAGCCGTGGGGTATCTATCTACCATGGGACCTGTGAACAAAAGGAACCATGGGAACAGCTCTTAAATCTATCTAGAGAGGTCCTGGAAATTTTCCCAGAAAGAGATGGCACGTGGCCTGGGTAGGGGTTTACCAAACGATCATTTCATAGTTTCTGTTCATCATTTACGTTGTGAATGGCTTCCCATTCTTCTCAAAAATGCTTCTTTCCGGGTCCAGCCCAGTGGGGTGGTGAATGGGTTCACACACTGAGCTTCAGCGGCCTGGAGTTCACGGGTTCAGATCCCAGGTGTGGACATACACACTGCTCATCAAGCCATGCTGTGGTGGTGTCCCACCTACAAAATAGAGGAAGATTGGCACAGATGTTAGCTCAGGACAAATCTTCCTCAAGCAAACAGAGGAAGATTGGCAACTGATGTTAGCTCAAAGACAATCTTCCTCACCAAAAAAGAAGAAGCTTCTTTCTGACTCTTTCAGAGAAAGAGAAAAATCATCTGACTCTTCTCCAAATCTAGCTCAGAATTGTACTGCAATCATTTGAAAATGTTCTAGCTTTTCTTAACCTCCAGGTTCTTATTGGTGAACATATATGAAAAGATTATTTCATATTTTGTCATTTGTGAGAAAGCACGATTTCAAACAGGTCAATCTTCCACTATTTCAGCAACATACATTCAAATGAAAAGTATGGTAAGCAGAATAAAAGCCCTCCAAAGATACCCATGGCCTAATTCCCAAAACCTGTGAATGTGCCAGTGATGCCTGGGGAATGGGACTTTACAGGTGGAGTTAAGATTACAGACCTTAAAAGAGGCAGATTATCCTGGATTGCCTGGGTGAGCCCAATATTATCACAGGAGCCTTCAAAGCAGAGGTAGAAGAGGGGATCAGAGAAATATGAAGCCTGAGAAGGACACAACACGCCATTGCTGGCTTTGAAGATGGAGGGAGCTGTTTGTCAAGGAAACAGAGTGGGGCTGTCCCGGTGGTGCAGCAGTTAAGTGCGCATGTTCCACTTCGGCAGCCTGGGGTTCACCAGTTCGGATCCCGGGTGCGGACATAGCACTGCTTGGCAAGCCATGCTGTGGTAGGTGTCTCACATATAAAGTAGAGGAAGATGGGCACAGATGTTAGCTCAGGGCCAGTCTTCCTCAGCAAAAAGAGGTGGATTGGCAGCAGTTAGCTCAGGGCTAATCTTCCTAAAAAAAAAAAAAAAAAAGGGAAACAGAGCCCTCAGTCCTACAACTACAAGGAACTGGATCCTGCTGACAACTTGAGTGAGCTTGGAAGCAGATTCTTCCCCAGAGCCTCCAGACTGGGGCCCAGCCCAGACAACACTTTGATTCCAGCCTTCTGAGGCTCTGAGCAGAGAATCCAGTGAAGCTCACCTGGACTTCTGACCTAGAGAGCTGTGAGGTCATCAGTGTGTTGTTTAAACTGCTACAGTCATGGTAATGTGCTACACAGTGACAGAGTGACTATGAGAAGTATCATCGGGAGAAATGTCCTAAGTACAAGTCAGGACAGAAAATGCAGGATCACCTGAGCAGAGCTACCTGCACAAATTGGGTGCAGGGAGCCAGTGAGGGCAGAGCCCGGGGGGGTGGGGGAGTGCGGCCCCGTGCTGCAGCCAAAGTTCAGGTGGCCACCTGCCCCCTTACCCGGCTCCTCACCCGGCTCCTCACCTGGCTCCTGCTGCTAGGAGGGTGTGGGAGTCCACTGGGTGAGCTTGAAGAGGCAGTACTCAAGGGAGCAGATGTTGCTGCTTCTTGTTTTCATCCAGAGAGGGAAAAATGTGGGGGGGAAAGAAGTAAGAAAAGGGATTGGTTATACTGACTTTTTTCCTGATTTCCATGTCTTCCTCCTCCCATTCAGGGCAACACTTCCATCTTCTTCCCTAACTCGATACTCTGCCTGAAACATATTACGTGTTCAATAAGTGTTGCAGGAGTAAGGGAGCACTTAAGGAAAGCCGTATATAAGCACTCATACACACGGTGACCATTAAACCATCCTTTCCTACCTGCCTCTCTCCAGTTAAAAATACCATGGTGTAGACAGGACAGCAGGAAGCTGCCTGCCCAGTGGAATTTGAGGAAGAGGCAAACTGTTTCCAGCCTTGAAAGATCTTATCAAACAGTGCATAAAATCCTACCATTAGAGATTCATTCCTTTGGATTAAGAAGAGCACTTCTGGGAGGGGTTACACCTAATGCAGCATCTGCTAACTCCTTAACAAGATGACTTTTCAGTTTGGCAGCTGGAGAAGTGAGCAAGGGCTCTGGGCAAGGGGATACAGGCTAGGGGGTAGGAAGGATAAAAGTGAAGGAAGGAAGAGGGATACAGAACTAGAGGACCAAAAAAGATGCTGCCTGCTTCGTAAATTCTCTTGACGCCAACTGCAAATACTGATTCTCTCAAAGACCAAGCAAGTGAACAAGGCTGCTGGATTAAAGACAACTGCACATTTCTTGCTGCCTCTTCCATTCTGAGGTGGAGTGTAGTCCCCTCCCCCTGAACTGGGCTGCCCTTCGTGAGTCTCTCAATCAGTAGAATTGCAGAAGTGATGTTCTTGGATTTCCGAGGCCAGATTACAAGGAGACTTGCACTGTCCTCCTGGGCCTTTTGAAACACTCATTCTAGGATCCCTGAGCCACCATGAAAAATATCCAGCTACCCTGACACAGCCAAGCTGGGAAGTGACACATAGGGGCTCCAGTTGACACTCAGATGAGCCCAGACATCCTCACCAAGGCCCCATCACAGGAGTGAAGTTGCTGCCTCCACCAGCTGAATGTCACCAAGTGGCCTCAATCAATGCCCCATGAGCAGAACAATTACACTTCCAAACCTTGCCCGAGTCCTTGATCACAAAATCATGAGGTATAATAAATTGAGTGTTGTTTTAAGCTACTAGATGTTGGGGCAATTTGTGATGGAGAAACTGATACCTGGAATGACAAGGCAGGCCTGGCCTTGGTCCAGCTTCTTTGGGTTTAAAAATAAAGGCCACAAGAATCCAGCTCAGCTACCATCTTTATAGGAGAAAAGCAGAAAACCTGAACCACTTTTCCCCTAGTATGGACCCTTCCAAGAGGAGGGTCGTAGGAGAAGAGGCACACCTCTCAACCCCCAGAATCTCTGCCACAGGCACCTGCTGACACTCGTGCGAACCCAGAGGCTCGATGGCAACAAACACGACCTGTTTGTTACAGCTCCATCCCCAGTGCATGGAATCACCCAGATTCAGTACCCCACCCTCAGCACAGAGCCAGTTTGTGCATGAATGCCACAGCTGCCCTCACGTAAGCGGGGTGAGTTCCCAGTGAACAATACCCTGTGTGCCATTAACTTAGGAAATAGCCCTGGTTTAGTCCACCTTTCTTGCTTCCGGCTTGGTCACTTCAACTTTTAAATAACTTGTGACAAACTTCAGGATTTCCCTGATGTGACTAGTACACAGCACTCAGTAATCGTGTACCCACCAGGTTTTCTGCTCACTCTGTGGCCGCCTGCACCCGAGCACATGGCTCCTGCACTGTCCAGGGCGTGTGGGGTTTGGGTAACTGACACGGGCACAGACGGACTGTGAAACAGGCTATCAGCCCGGGCACAGGGGCACCCACTTCAAGTTGCATTGTATTCACTGGAGGGCCTCCCCAGATAGCCTGCTCTTGAAACATCACTGTTTTACTTTGGAAAATGTTACCTTCTAATTTGGCATTGGCGTATTTGCAATGCAAAGCAGTAGATTGCCTGGCTTGTAAAACTCTGGGATCCCTCAGACGTGAACAGTTATTCAGTTCAATATTCATTATGTGCCTACTATGTGGGAGGTGCCACAGATACAAAAAGGGTTCAGCCGATATGCTCACTTACGAAGAACTCACAGCCTAGTGGAGAAGATAGTCATTTAACACAGTCCCCTGAAAAGCGTCTGCCTTCTGAAAGTTATCCCTCCTGAGAGGCTGGAGACAGTAGAAACAGAAATGACCTGTGGGCTGGGGTGTAAAGAACTGGCCTCTAGTACGAGCTCCGTTGCTCACTGTGTGAATTTCCATGGTGCCTCGTTTCTCTGCCTTCAGTTTCCTCGTCGGAGGCATGTTGATGTTCTCCCTGGCCATATTTTTGTCATACACTGTTGTGAGAGTGAAATACGACATTGTCTCTGAAAATCATCTAAAAAATATAAAGCTTGAACATGGGAGTTAGAGCCAAGCAGATGGTGACTTTAAAGCCCGGAATCCCAGCGCAGTGTTAACCCTTTGCATCTTCTCTGCTCCGGCGAGCGGGTACCTTCGTGCGTTCATTTAATAATGTGTCCTCCTGTCATTTTCACTTTCATTCTCTACTTCACCTCTCCCTCCTTCCCTATCCATTTTCTACTAAAATTATTGTAGGATGCTAAGATGTGGCAAGGCCCCTGCCGAGCACATGCATATGCATGAGGTAGAGCTCTTGCCCCCTTGGAGACTCTGATGTCACGACTCTGGGGAAATAGCTGAGTAACCATGACAACATGGCGCAGTGTCGCATCTTGCTTGGGAGGGCTCTGAGGATGGCCAGCCCATCACGCAGGCAGGATAGTGACATTGCCTCAGCAAGGAGTACAGAGTGTCCGGGTGATGGCAGCTGGCCAGTGGTGACAGAGGGCCATGCCTGCTTCCTTCCATCTGGCCTCCCCGTCACCACTCTGATGCCTGGAGGGGCAGCTTGTGATTTATCAGGCTGAGCACTCCCACTGGAGACAACGGGAGACAACCCCAGTCAGGGACAGTGAGGGAGGCCATGACAGACAGCCCATGATCTTTCGAGTTTAGGTCAGAGCTTGATCTTTGTCAATTTCTTCCCATCTTAACCAGGTATCGCTAACCTGTGGGGACCTATTCAGGAAGAGTTTACTATTTTAAAGTCATTAACTAGGGTGAGCAAACTCTGAAATGTGGGCCGAGCTCTGGATAAAAATCAACCAACATATTGTAAGCACTAAAGATGTGAGTTTTTCTCTTACATCACCTTTGTGTCAATAATAGTAATTTAGTCACCATGTTACTTCCAAAGTGAACTTTCTCAGAGTAACCTCCCTCGCCACTATATTTTGTAGATCTTTTTTTTTTAAAACGTAAGTATGTGTTTAGTGCCCCCATCATGTACTGCTGACATTTTGGAACCATTTTACTCCATTTTCTCAGCCCCTCCCACTGCCAGAAAGTAATAATATAGTGAAGACTCAGCGTGTGTACATTGTACCAGTCAATTTCAGAAACATTTCCACTATTAAAAACTAATAATTTAACGGGGCCTCAGTGTATGAATGTTACCCTGTTGTTCAGGGTTATAATTTCAATAGCGTTTAAGAAAAAAAAAACAAAGCTCCCTCACTAACAGGATGTATATTGAGGACTTTATTCCAAATGCCACTCTCAGACAATTCAGAAACGTGTGAAAGAAAAGAAAGCAAACCACTTAAGCAACGACAATAAACAATAAAACGAAGGGGCAGTCACTGCTGAAGCACAGGACGTGGCATTGATATCATCCCAGTCGGGTGGCTTTGTGAGACCCACGGCCTCAAGGATCGCCTTCCATAATATCACACTCTATTTTCCAACCTACCCTCAGAGCCAAATGACAGCAGAGTTCTGGAAAGCACCAGTCACAGGTGGCCCCTGAGGTCCCTGACCAGAAGAGCTTCTTGATGAAGGGGCTTGGTTCTTCTCTAAGTTTCCCCATTGCCTCCGTTGGTGCTAGCCTTCCTGTCCCCATCACCCGCCACACGGCCGTCTGACCCCTGCCACGTATCAACCGCCCAGGACAGTGATGATCTGACTACTGGCCAGCTGCCAAGAGAACATCTCTGGGCTCCACACTCACAAACGTCAGGACAGTTCAGCTGTTTCTATTACCTTGCAAGAAAGAAGATTTGCAAATAAGTTCACAAGCAAAAGTACAATTTGAAGTATGGCAAAGTCACAGTCGCTGCGTGGGCAAATACCACAAGGGCCACGTTAATCATATTACCGTACGAACTTAAAAGATTATGTCCATGATGCAGTGCACTACACTGAGAGAGAGAAAATAGCACTGGACGCTTTGTTTCGAACCTGAGGCCACTGCAACAGCTGTGTACGGCTGTGCAAATTCAAAATTAGCCCAACAGGAAGCGGAAGAGCCATTTATCATTTCTTGTCTCTTGAGACATCTCGGAGAGATGGTTTCCCTGACACTACTGCTGCTGCTGATTTTGTGTGCCACCCAAGCCCCCTGCACACCAGGCGGGTTAGCCAGACTTCAGCTCCTGAGTCATAGCTCTTTTAACACAGGTAGAATCCTGACCCAAGTGGCCAAAATAGGAGAAATTCTATATGCTTTGTATCAGTCAAGGTTCAGAATTGCAAGTGAAAGAAGCTGACTCTTATTGATTAATGAGAAGATAATATTATAAAGATTTTGAGTAACTGACAGAATGGTAGAAGGAGAAGAAAATGAGGCTTGAGGCTAGTTTCCAGGAAACATATCCTAAACAAAGCCTTGAACTGATAAGCCCCACTGCTGCTAACACCAAGCACAAGACCTCAGATCTGCACTGAGCTCTCTGATGCCACTATTTCACCAAGAACCCAACTTTGCAGTCACCCTGTCCTGCCAGCTTCAGCAGGCAAACATTTTGTCCTTAGACTTATGCCCATAGTCACAAGATGGCTGCCAATGCTCTAAACACAATCACATCCAAACTAGGAAGAAACGGCAAGAGGTATTGCCAGTGATATTTCCTCTCTCATCTTCCCCTTTTATCAGGAAGTAGTAATTTTCCAGTAACTTCCAAACAGATTTTCTTTTACTTTTCATTATTCACTAAGTCGTGTTCCCTAACATCTCTCAGTCTTCAAGGTTGTCTGGAAAAGAGGATGTCTGTGAAATGGGGTTGAGTTGCTCCTTAGGGCTGGGCATATTGACAGTTTTTACAGACGTCAGGTTCTGTTGTCAAGTATATAGAATAAGCGTGGCTTACTGGTTAAAGAAGCTTTATTTTGCCTACCACTGATCTCTTAAACTTGTTCACTGGTGCTAGTTCTTCTTCTAAACATAATAAAAAACTTAGGTAGGCAGAACTTTTCTCATCACTTATGTCACACTGTCTCAATTTGCAGTTAGAACGTTCCATCCCATGATATAGTCAAAATTTCAGTCCTGTGTTAAATTTTCCCTCATTTCCATTTTCTCATGAATATCCCATATCTGGCCCGTTGAAAGCACTTGTTCATTCTTTACTGTGGCAAATTCTGAGAAAACAGGCTTGCGATACAACCACCTCTCCTCTGGCTCATCCATCCGCAGCTACTAAGCCCTTCCCTCATGCTTTAGAGTTCTCAGAAGGCCTACGTCTTCCCCCAGGTTCAAGAGATACATATCAAGGTGTAAAATGGGCCACATTAAAGCCTCTCTCACAAGGCTGAATGAGGGGGAAGTATCCTCTCCCTTTCTCCTTAGTGAAGATAGGATCATAGGAGAGCATTAGCTCCCTTCAGAAAGGTCTCTTAGAAAACTTCTTTCAGTCTCTACTGTGTATTCCTATATGCCCACCACGTGCAGGAGGATCATTTTTTTTAGATTCACACCTGAGCTAACATCCGTTGCCAATGTTCCTTTTTTCTTTTTCTTCTTCTTCTTCTTCTCCCCAAAGCCCCCCAGTACATAGCTGTAGATTCTAGTTGTGAGCCCCTCTGGCCGTGCTATGTGGGACGCTGCCTCAGCATGGCCTGATGAGCAGTGCCATTTCTGCTCCCAGGATCCAAACTGGTGAAACCCTGGGCTACCATAGCAGAGTGCATGAACTTAACTACTCGGCCATGGGACCAGCCCCAGATGAGGATCTTAAGAGCCATATAACTGGTTTTGGTTACTTCATTTTTATCATATTCTATAGAGAAATCTGTCTTCTGACTCATATTGACATTTTATGTCTATCTTCTTAGGGTCTCTATTAAAACTTCTGTTATAATGTCCCGTTACACACAGAAGAAAGTGAAATGGTTACATTTTCCCACAACTAACTTCATCTGCCACAGGTTTTAAAATGTAACATATTATTCCAGCCACCCCCTGCCTTGAAGTAGTAATTGCTACAGGAATTGTCCTCTTGCCATAAACAACAGAAATTAAAACAAAATATGTGAAATAACTGCTTTCCAGACCTTGGACAGAGACAATGAAAAGCTGTGATCTCTGAGAAAAAAGATACAAGAAAAAAATGAGATGAGCCTTCTGATTGTTCCAGCTTAGATCCCGGAGGCAGTTTCCAGGCCAGGGAATGATAATTCAAACAAAGCCTGAAGTTCTTACTGAGTTCAGAAAACATTGACCAGACTTCAGGAAAGCTAAAGCAGCTAGAACTTTCAGGGCAAAGGAAGACATGCAGAGAAAGAGTTCCAGAAATCTGTATAGAAGTCCCCCTAAAGAAGTTTAGATTGATCTGCTCATGCATAGGTCAATACCCCATGAGACCAGCAAAGAATAACTTCAAAGGAAAGAACAGTTAATGGGTAGATATAAGATTAACAAATTCCAGAATTCACACAGGGCTGAGAACACATGGACTTCCCCCTCAGAAAGGCCACACCTTAGAAATGGAGCTAAATTAATCTTATAACAAAGATTACTCCTAATCAAGCTTAAAATGAGGTATTGCAAATATCAATCTATCTCAACTAAGCTGAATGTGTGACAGAACAAAGTCTATCACTCTTTAAAGGAATATAAGATATGACGCATAGTAACATAAAATTTACATGTCCAGCACTGAATAAAAATAACTAGATAAAGATAACAAGAGGCAAGGAAAAGGGACTCATAACCATTAGAAAAATCATTCAATAGAAACAGACACAGAAATGACAGATATGATTAGCACAGCTAATTAAATGGAATTAAAACAGCTGTTCATAAATGCTCCATATGCTCAAGGAAATAAAGAAAAACATGAACACAGAAAGGAAAGAATGAAAGATATAAAAAAGACCCAATTGGAACTTCCAAAAATGAAAAATATGATGTAGGAAATGAAACAAATACACTGGAAGGAAGTGACAGCAGAGTAGATACTCTAGAAGAAAAATTATAAACTTGAAGACAACAATGGAAGTTTTCCAAAATGAAGTACACAGAAGAAAAAAAAAAAAGACTGAAAACAAACTGGTCTCCCTGGCCTGTAGACAATATTTAACAGTCTAAACTACACGTAATTGGAATACCAGAAGGAAAGGGGAGGAGGGAGCAGAATGATAAAAATATTTGAGAGGAGAAGAAGAAATAATGGCCAAAATTCTCCAATGTGATGAACAACTATAAACTTACAGATGCAATAAGCGTCATGAGCCCCAAGCAGAATGTCACCCCAAGGCACATCATAGTCAAATAAGTGAAAACCAGTAAAAAGAGAAAAATCTTAAAAACCAAGCAAGAAAAAAGACATACGACACACAGAAAAACAAAGATCAGAATTAAATCAGACTTCTTGTCAGAAACTGTGTAAGGGGGCCGGCTCCGTGGCCAAGTGGTTAAGTTCACGTGCTCTGCTGTGGTGGCCCAGGGTTCGGATCCTGGGCGTGGACATGGCACCGCTCATCAGGCCACGTCGAGGTGGCGTCCCACATCCCACAACTAGAAGGACATGCAGCTAAGACATACAACTGCGTACGGGGGGGTTTGGGGAGATAAAGCAGGAAAAAAAAAAATAAGATTGGCAACAGTTGTTAGCCCAGGTGCCAATCCTTAAAAAGACAAAAAAGAAACTGTATAAGCCAAAAGACAGAGGAAAGACATCTTTTAAGAGCTGAAAGGAAAAACACTGTCAATCTAGACTTTTAGAGAGAAGTCTATGCCCAGCGAAAACATCTTTTGAAAATAAAAGCGAAATAAAAAATTTATCAGACAAACAAAAGCCAAGAGAACTCATCACGAATCCAGTTGTGCTACAAAAATCGTCAAAGGAAGTTTTTTAGGCAAAAGGATATTAAAGTAGATTGAAATTTGGGTCTACACAAAGGAATGAAGAGCATCCAAAGTGATCAATTGGTGGGAAACATAAAAGACATCTTATAAAAAACAATTTTCTCATTTTTTAATCTCTTTAAAAGATAAGTGTTTAAGCCAACAATAATAACCATATATTGTGAGGTTTGTCACATATGTAGAAATAAATGTATGACAACAATAGTATAAGGGATGTGAGGGGAAAATTGAAATACATTGTTGTAAGATTCTCACACTCTCCATGGAGTGGTACAGGACCACATGAGGGCAGACTGTGATAAATTAGGGGTAGATTGTACACTCTACGGCAACCACTTTAAAGAATGAAACAAAGAAGTACGACCAATAAACCAATTATGGAGATAAAATGGAATCATTAAAAAAAATTAGTCAAAAATGAAATATATTTCAAGGGTAGTCAAGTGTTTTCTTGGGATTTAAAGGTAATTTAATTCCTTTAACCAAGCATTGCAGACTCCATTGAAGGCCTAAGCTTTCAATATGAAACTTCAGAGGTGCTCCAGTCAGTCTAAACAAGCTTCCAAAGCAGGACTGGTCTTGATAAAAATATAAATGTGATTCCCGAAAGAGAAACACGTCAACCCATTACCACACTGGCATACAGATAGATGTAGGAGATAATCCAGCAGAGTCCACTTACAAGTCAGTGGTTTATGGCTGTGAGGTCTGCAGCTTGAAGAAATGTTTAGACTTCTGACAGCCAGAAAGGCCAGCAAGTCGAGCTGGTGTCGCACGTTTTTGTAAGCTCAAAGAGGGCCAGGGCTATACCAGCTTTGTTGGCCACTGGATACCATCACGCAGCACACCAACTGGCGCTTATTTTCCTTATTAGGAAAGAAGGTAGGAGGGGAGAGGGACCTAACAGTGGGGACAAGAGGGAAGGAGTCTTTGGGACAATGCATCTGCACCTCTCAGAAATCTATGAGTTTCTGTCATTTCTTACACACAGTAACCTCAATAAAACCCAGAAACTGGAGGTAAAAAGAATAAATGTCTTAAATAAATGTGGCACTTAGAGAAAGAGACTAGAGTTTTTTAATGACAAATCTGAAAAAGCACTAGCCTCTTAGATGACTTAAAAGATTTTCCTTGACTAACTAGTCAGGTTGGTACCAAGAAACATCCATTTATTCTGACTGCTCAGCTAGCAAGCTACAGTCTGACAATTGCCCCAAAGATGGATGCATAATATAATCAGGAGAGTAAATCCACTCAAATTGAGAGGCGTGGTTATTACAATACAGGTCTTAATGCACATGAGAGGCCATTCCTCAGGCAGAATATTCAATTTAGAAATCTATTGTCACCTAGACACATCTGCCAATAAATTGTCAGACAGACGCATTCATATGGAGGGCAAAATACCTTGCCTTATGGTTCTTCCTAAGCTCCTCGAAGACAAAATGGTTTATCCTCTGCATCTTTGTTTAAATGGCAATAAAAGCCTCACCGAACACGAAGGTCAAGGTAAGGAGGACCATTGACATACACACCAATTCCTCACGAGGGGAGAACGCCTCTGCCCTGAATTCAGCAGGTTTAAGAGATCCGATATTGGTCTGGTCGTGGGAACATAGAAAACACAAGGTTTAAAATGTGTGACCGTTTATAGTGACTTAATACCCAGAATTTCTCTGAAAGAAAAAAGTAAATATACAAACAAAACCCATTGAGTCTGTTTTATGAAAACATTGTCATGTGGCTAACCAAAAACCCTCTTCCTACAAACAGCATCACCATCCCATCACTTCCTTCATTGTGGCTAACATACAGACACACACACACGTGCACACACACACACATATACAAGTATATATTTCTACAGACAAATACAAGAATATATTATATTATCTATCCCATTTTCTACTGAAATAAGTTGGATTTCTTGGAAATTGCCGTAAATTAAGAAGGGAAAAATTCTGATAAATATAATCCCTCAGCTCCATTCTCCTCTCTTCTCCTCTCCTCCCTTCTCCTCTCCTGTCCTCTTTCCTCCTCTCCTCTCTTCTCTTCTCTCCTCTCCTCTCCTCCTATGGGGATAGGCTATTTTTCTGGACCTCTTCCCCAGCAAAGCTTTTCTTCCTTCAATTGCCATTGTAAGAAATCTATACTTTTCTCAGCAATATCTATCTGAGCCATTGGAGTAATTCTGTGCCAGGAGCTCCCGCATTGTAGAGAGGCTGGGGAAGGGGGAGGCCCCTCTCAGTGGAACATCTGTTTATTTTGTATTTCACAAAAGGGAAAGGATTTCTTTCAACAAAAAAAATTTGGCTTGGGAAACCTGAATGTAAGCTTGCAACAGTGACCTAAGCTCACCTCAGGAACAATATTAGCTGACAACCACCTTGGGAGGGAAAAACAAAGTTCCACTCCAGCTCCCTTTGACTGATTTAAGCTCCTTTTGCTGTCATTTAACACCACAGATTTCATTTAATTTGATGAAACTTCTAAGACAATTTAGAAACTTAAGCATTTAATACCAACCTGAATCATTCTTCCACACATTTTCAAAGGGTCCCTGGTTTAATAAACAAAAAGTAGAATCAGATGTGAGAGCAGTAATAGTACTTTGTTTTTCTACTTTTTAGTTTGTAAGTAAAAGTGATTTTCCAAAGAAAGAACCAGGAGGAATGAGCGGAAATTACAGAAAGAGAGGTTGGGACTCAGCCTCAGGAAGTACTCTGTGAGGATTGAAGCCATCTCAAGTAGAAGGGACGTCACAGGAGAGAGAAGCTTCACTGACAAGCGAAGGATTCCAGCAGAGACTGGAGTGGGACCACAGGGGAGGGACTGCATAACCTCTGAGGTCCATCACAGGACTTCATATAGTTCCAAAGTTAGAGAAGGATTCTGTTTTTGGGTTACAATAAGGTGGCATTTCAGCCAGACTATGTAGGGTACAACCATGTGAGAAAGGACTGCTGGGTCTGTGCTAAAAAGACAAGCTGACTACGTTATCTAAAGATGGGGGCAGCGGACGACAACAATCCATGCGTTGAAGCTTCATCTTGGGTCACGCTTCCCTTTCTTTATATTTCCGCCAAAAGTATGAAATCCTAGCAGATATTTGGAATCTGGGTTACACTGGCACGTAGTGGGATCATGGTGGTTTCATATTTTTATTAAATATTCATTATGAAATTTCCCTCTCCTGAAGGGAACAGGGTATAACGTTGTGTTCAGTGGTCAGCAAAGAAACCTGCATGGTGATTTCTGCTACTGGGGAAATTGCTTCAATGCAAATGAATTCTAAGTCTGTAAACCGGTTCCACCAAGCACACACCTGGAGGCCAGCAGCTACCGAGCCCCACCTGTGGACTCAGTCTGCAGGAGGACAGGACCCCCGTGTGTGTGTGTGTGTGTGTGTGTGTGTGTGTGTGTGTGTGTGTGTGACTGGGTGGGGGGCTGCCCTTGGTTTGACTTCACCCGTGACCTTTGTCCTTTCATCCACGAATCACTGTTCCTCTAGCCGGCTTCTTGAAGCTGCTTGTGACACCGTTCCTCAGCAACAGGCTTCTGCTACTGCACATCAGTCATCCCAATTATTTCTTTCTGCAACCGCTGCTGGGCGCTCGCCCAAGCCAGCACCTTCTCTCAGCTCTCTCGCGGCAAAAACCTCCTACGCGCTCTCCTGCCCATGCGCACTCTCCACGCTGGCTCTCTGCAAAGTGGGCGGCTGATCCGCATGCTGTATCATGTATCTCTGTTGACGGTCTGTAACCCCAACCAGAGTGAAAGCACCCGAGGCAGGGTCTTTGTGTCTGCTGTCCCTGGCCGTATCAGCAGTGCTTGGGGCAGCGTCAGGCGCACCACAGACGTTCAATAAGTATTTGCGGCGCTCAGGGGAATTGTCTATTGCACCTGCATTTGCCAAGGAGGTATAAAACTGGATGCTGTGTTTCATGACCCCTGACAAGAATGTGAATTTTGAGCAACTCAGATCCTTACTAGACCTAACCGAAGACTTTTCCTTACAATGACCAGGAGGGCTCCTTCTTTTCTGTGTGAGGAAGATTGGCCCTGAGCTAACATCTGTGCCAATCTTCTTCTTTTTTGTGTGGGATGCCACCATAGTATGGCTTCGCAAGCAGTGTTAGGTCTGCCTCTGGGATCTAAACCCACGAACCCCAGGCTGCCAAAGCAGAGAGCGTGAACCTCAGCCCTACGCCACCAGGCCAGTCTCCAGGAGGTCTCCTTTTAACCCACATGCACAGACTTATGGACTCCTTCCATCCTACCCAGAATAGGACAGTTTTCCTTAATGAGCATAACTACCAAGAAACCTGTCTTTTGAACACAAAAAAACTCTTTTTCCTCTAGCAAACTATTCACTGATTTTTTTTTCATCAAGATGTGTTTCTTTGCCTAACAGGTAAATGAATGAGAATGAATGAATGAATGAATGAATGACTCTCTGTGGGATGGTCAGGTGTGTTACGAGGCTTAGACAATTATTAGCTACTTTGCACAACTACAATCAAGGCTCATTCCCACTTGAAATGGCTCTCCTCAAGGAGAGTTCTCAAGAATGCATTGATTTTGGAAGAATCTCTGGTCCAGGCGTAAATAATGGTAGGTGGGCTCTACGTTTAAAGAAAGAAGGAAACAAACATTCATGAGCTGCCGAATATAGACCTGCCAGGTCTAGTGTGGTGTGCAGCGAAAGCCCAGGCTTCCCAGTCAGAGAAGGGTGAGTTTGACTCATGGC
The DNA here is from genome assembly GCF_041296235.1 of Equus asinus. NCBI lineage: Eukaryota > Metazoa > Chordata > Mammalia > Perissodactyla > Equidae > Equus > Equus asinus. The sequence goes on along the minus strand of NC_091796.1, from coordinate 46,724,055 downwards.
TCCACCATTTGGGGAAGATCACCGAACACTGCTAGATTTCAGTTTCTTCACCTGTAAAATAAGATCTGCCTTGCTGAGTGATTGTGAGAAAAAGACATAATGTACACAAAGCGCTGAACACAGGGTCTGACCGAGTAAGTGCTCAGTACACTAGTTATTCCTGGTCACAATGATAGTTACTGATTTTACAGGTTAGTCTTAGGTGAGCGTCACCATCTTCCTTAGGAGACACTGTATTCATTTTCTATGGCTGTGTAATAAATTACCACAAACTTACTGGCTTAAAACAACACACATTTATTATCTCACAGTTTCCATGTGTCAAGAGTCTGGACATGACTCCTGGGTTGTGGGTTCTCTGCTCAAGGCTGCAATTAAGTTTTCAGCCAGGGTTGGAGCCTCAGCTGAGGGTCAGGGGCCTCTTTTAAGATCATGTGGTTCTTAACAAGTCGTTTCCTTGGAGCTGTGGAACTCATGGTGTCTTACTTCTTCAAGGCCAGGAGGAGAGACACTCTCATTTCTTCCATCTCTGACCTCTAGATCCTTCTTTCAAGGACTCACCTGATTAGGTCAGGCCCTTTCAACATGAAGTCAACTGAACAGGGAGCTTAATTACATCTGCAGAATCCCTTTATCTTTGCCATAAAAGGCCACCTAGTCATGGCACTACTGTCCCATCACTTTGCCATATTCTAATAGTTCGAAGCAAGTCACAGGTCGCACCCATACTCAAGGGCATGGGGCATTGAGGGTCCTCTTAGACTTCTGCCTACCACAGACATCGTTTGTAATTCCCGTGGAATCTGATCAGCACTGCTTAACCTGTGGTGGGAATGGAGTGAAGTCAGTGAACACCACTGTTAGCATATTTTCCACCCTGCTGAGAACCCAAGAAAACCAGACATAAGGAGCACGGCTGTGGCAGCTGGTCAGCAAAGAGCAACAGAGGGAAATTGCAACTCATCATGGGTTCTTTTGGAATTCAGCCTTTTCCCCCTTTATTCAGGAGAAAAGAATGGCAGGCAGTGTGGTGACGGCTGTTGGCCGCTATAGATTAAGCAAAATGAACTGGTCAACGCCATTGCCCTCTTGGAGATGACTCAGTATAGACCCAGGTAGGAAGAGTTTGTGCATTCCTGCATGCACACTTGCATACATACACACGCAGCCTAAACAGCCAGATGTGCTCCACTGAAACTCAAGGAAAAGACTGCCTGTTTCTTCAGTGTGGGTTTCTGGGTGTTGGGTTGAGGGTAGTGAGTTCCTGTTTTCACGTGTAGGCGAGAAAACAATTGTCTGCCACTAGAAAAGACAGTGTCCGCAGCAACTTCCTTCATATGTGGTCCCAGAAGTGGCAGCTGTCCCCAGGTAGATTTGATCATACCTAGTTAGGTCACAGATAGAAAGCCTTCGGGGTGAATTATAATCTTGTGTCTCCACAGCTGTACCCAGGATTCAAAGGAACCAGCTGGAGGGTGGTGAGCGACTCTCCCATGCATGGGGCAGGGGCTTGCTGAGGCCCCTTCTGTCCTGCTGGCCACGGAGGTGTATGTAAGAATTGTATCTGAAAGGGGGCTTCTCGGAAAACCCAAAGCTAGGAGCATTCAGATTCAGGAACGCACCCCCAAGTCTCCAGGAGCACACCACCTGGCCTCAAACCAGCCAGGACCAGGCTGTGTGGGAATCAGCCCTCCAAGTTCAGCCACCTCCAGACAAGAAGTATGGAGGACATAAGAAGCCTGCTCTACTGGGCCAAAAAATCAAGCCGTCAGCTGGTGATCCTAGTGCTGATCATTTTAAAACCATGTACTGGGGCCGGCCCCGCGGCCGAGTGGTTGGGTGCACACACTCGCTTCGGCGGCCCGGGGTTTTGCCCGTTTGGATCCTGGACGCGGACATGGCACCGCTCATCAGGGCCATGTTCAGGCGGTGTCCCACATACCACAACTAGAAAGACCCACAACTAAAAATATACAACTATGTACAGGGGGGCTTTGGGGAGAAAAAGGAAAAATAAAATCTTAAAAAAAAAAAAACTGTGTACTTTCTTTATTTTCCCTTTCATGGTTTCCATGTATTACTTTTCTTTTGCTTTTTTCTGTATTTCCTGTTTCCAGATCGCCTGCTCTTCTCTCTCCTTTCTGCATGATCTCTCTGTGATTTACGCCTTTCTCTAGGCCACTTGCCCACTTGGATTTCTCTTGTCCCCTCTCTGCAACCTTCTTTCTTCCTTTGCCCTTTTTCTCACTGCTGCTATTTGACTCTGTGATTTGCACTCTCTGCCTGAACCTGCTGAGGGCAGACTCCCAGCGAGAACTGTCTCCAAACCTTTGCTCTATAGATCACCTAAGCTCGGGGAAAGGCCCTTTGAATGCCTTCACTGAAACATTATTTAAAAAAAAAAAAAAAAAGTCAATGAACAGATTAGATGTAACATAGTGCCCTTGTCAAAGTGATAAATAACTCCCTTTGAGTCTGATGAATTCTTATTGAATAGGTAGGATATTGGTTAAATTGTAGCAACAGAACCAAATAATACAACAATCAGTGGTAGAGTCTGAATATTTGTGTCCCCCCAAAATCCACACTAAAATCCTAACCCCCAAGGTGTTGGTATTTGGAGGTGGGGCCTTTGGGAGGTTATTAGGACATGAGGTCAGAGCCCTCATGAATGGGATTAGTGCCTTCATAAAAGAGACCCCAGAGAGCTCCCTTGCCCCTTTCTGCCATGTGAGGACACAGTAAAAAGATGGCCATCTAGGGACCAGGAAGCAGCCCCTCACCAGACATCGAATCTGCCAGCACCTTGATCTTTGACTTCCAGCCTCCAGAACCATGAGAAAAAAATTTCTATTGCTTGTAAACCACCCAGTCTTGGGTATTTTGTTACAGCAGCCCGAATGGACTGAGACAGTCTGTATGGAAATGTCCATGAGGAAAACAAAACCTCTTGCAGATGAGGCAAAATCCGTTTCTCCTCAGTAACTGCTGATATTGGTGTAAGCATTTACCTGCAAGAGAACCTCATTAGAATGCATAGGCGACCGCCAGCACACCAGGGAAACCGGAACCTATCATGTGGCTGCCCTCATGTTCCTACATCTCTTCTTCTCTTCTGCTTCCACCCCTCAGGATGTTTGTAGAAAGCCGCTTGCACTGTGGAAGATTACCATTTTATGCTGTGCTGCGCTTCCTCCTTAAACATCCTCAAAAATGATTTTCTGCATCCTAATAGGAACACTTACAAACATCTTGGTGATGACACAGAAAACCTGAACACTTCAGCCATTCTGTCAATGTTTGAGGAAACAAATATTCCTGACCCAGCTCCAGCTGAAAAGCAACTTGCTGAAACATCGCCTAAAACAGGAGGTTCCAATTCATTGGAACTCAACTTATTACACGCTTGAGCAGCTACTGGAACAAGAAAAAGCTATGCAAGATTTTGCAGGCCAGGGTGTAAGAACAACAACAAAAAAATAAGGAGCTGTTCTTCGAACCTGTTCTCAGTGGAGTCTGACAAGCTGCGTGGTTACCATCCTCCTCCTTGGCAAGTCACTGCTGGCAGAGGCCAGGCCGGACGAGACGGTGGGGTGCTGAGCAGGTGTCTGTAACTCTTGGTCAAACGAATGCCAACTTAATTGGAAGTCAAGAAGATACTTCTAAGATTCAGCCCCACACATGCCTCCACAGACCTGGGAAAAAAGGAAGTGTTGGGACAGGGTTCTCTTGCTCAACCACAATTCTTAGCTAACCTTGTTTCTTGGATGGCTTTTATCACTCTAGTGAGGTTGATTTAAACTGAATCTGCATGGAACTCCAATTCTTTCCTCTCTTCTCAGGGTCAAGGGCGTCTCAGGAAAACTCTTCGATTTATCTTGAGACATTAAAAACACTTGGTTCCTCTCAGGCTCTAGTTAGAAAGCCAATGGCGACAATCGCCGCAGTCATTGGAGCTGAGCAGTGGTGGTAGAGGTGGTGGAGGTGGCGGATGAGGAAGCACATGCATTTTGAAGGCTCATTCTCGTGTGCAGCCAGGGCGACAGCTTCTGCCCTCAAAGATGCAATAAAAACTTTGAATTTTCCTGCTCCCCTGCATGGAGGCCCCAAATGTTTTTTAAATTCCTGGCGATGAAATGGTTGTACCTTAATAAAAATTAATACACTTAAAGTAGTCCATAAGCCAATATCTAAAAGGCTATCTCCTTTCTCTTTTATGGAGAGGCAGTTAGTACAAAGCAAAGCAAATTGGATGAGCAACGCCACTCTCCAAACCGCTAGATTTTAGCAACTTGTCATTCCAGCCAAGCATTTGCTCAGACCCAGTATTTATGCTAGAACATTGGCTGGTGACATTGTCTTTAACTGTGGATATCTTCCTTTTGCATTTACTAGGAAGCTTATTTCTCTAAAATAGCTCTTTTCAATAGACAGTGTGAATAAATATCTGTAAATATAAAAACTCTTCTAAACAAAAAGTTCTTGCTTTAAAAGTAAGATCATGAAATTTTAGATGCATTATTATTTTCGTCCAGAATTGTCCCTAGAAGTTATTAACCAAAAAAAACCAACTCTATATTGCATTTGTCACCTTATTCCATATCCTTCAACAAACTAAAGCTTCTAGATCAGTGCTGTCTAATAGAAATATGGTGTGAACCAATCATACAATTTTAAATTTTTCTGGTAGCCACTAAGAAAGACAAAAAGAAATCACTGAAATTAATTTTAATAATTTAATAATTATTTGATCCAATATGTGCAAAATATTACCATTTTAACATGTAATCAATATAAAAACTTATTGAGTTTTTTTTAACCTTTTTTATTCTTGTACTAAGTCTTAGAAAGCTGGTGTGTGTTTTATACTTTCAGCACAACTCTATTTGAACAAGCCTCATTTCAAGCGTTCAGTTGGCTCTGGAAATCACAATCCTAGATGAAGACAGCTGCCCAGTCGTCATGGTGATTGGTTTGTCAGTTGTAATGATGATGGTGTGGTAGAAGTCGCCTGGGCTTTGGTCCATCCAGACCTATTTTCAAATCCTGGCTCTATTACTTATTGGCTGTATGACCTTGCAGAAATCATTTAGCATCTCTGAACTTTAACCTCCTTATCTTTGAAGCAGGGTTATTTATCCCTGCATTCCAAAAGATTATTGTGTTGTAGGAAACATTTGCATATGTCAGGTACTTGGTACAATAGCTACACACAGTAGGATCTCTATAACAGGCATATAACATTATTAGTGTCAATCAGGGACTACATACGTATAGCAATAACAGCGTAAAATGTGTCTGTGTCTTTTTTTTAATCTGGAAAAAATATCCTTTTATTTATAATTTTATCTAAAGAATATTCTTATCAAATCAGCATTTCTCCGTAAAACTGGTTGTAGTTTGTTTTGCTGTTATTGAAGTTAGAAATACCTAAATAAGGTAAAATTGACAGAGATAGGATTCCATGATTTTTAAACTCTTGAGGAATGGGGCTATGAAAAGCTACTATTTCAAAATGGCCAGCACCTGGACTGGGTAGTGTTCAGCACGCACTGTAACTTGCTGTCCCGTCTATGAAGTTACCTGAAACATATGTTAGACAATCATGACCTAGGGCCCACAGGAAGACCCTACCCTGTGAGCTTCCCTGAGGAAAGTAGATGTTAGCAGTGTATGGTTTGACATAAAGGGATATCGTGCAACAGTAGAAGAAAGCTCAGTTGGTAGTCCTTAGAGAGATCCCCTTAGAAGAGGAGAATATCCTTTCTCTGTTAGAGACTTGGGAAAGTTGGGAAGCCGCACTCCAGAGAAGAGAAGTATGATAAAAATCACTCCCAACAGGACATGGGAAAAGGCTGGGACAGAGAGGTCCCCATAAGGAATTAATATGGGGGGGCTTAGACCGGTGCATCCTGGGAGGGGTGTTACCTAGTATTTGGTGTTAAATTTCTCTTATAATTTCCTTCTTATCCTCAGCTTTCAGTAAAATCTTGTTAAATATTACAGTACAGTCTCAGCTGTCAGAGTGGGAAGTTTAAAGGGAAGGAGTAGACCCATTCCTACCACAGAGCAGTACCAGGGAGTGAGGGGGAGCCCTAGCAAGGAGGGGGAGCCTGAGATGGCAGGAGATGACCCGTATTGGCATTGTAACAACTTGGGCTGGAGCAGAAGCATCAGGCTGCAGTGGGGCGGCTGGCTGAGGGGGCACACATCAGCAATGACAGTCTGGGGGAGAATGTTCTCCTCTGGAGAGTCCTAAAAATGTAAGAGGGGATTAGCCCATTAAAGGAGCTGAACTCCAAAAGGAGGGGTGCTCAATTACTGTAATGCAGACATTGAAAAGAATTATAGCAACATATTGTATCACAGTCTATGGGAGGTTTGACCATCCTTGCTACATAGGGGGAAATATTAACTTTAGTCATTTGCTCACACAGTTGTATATTCTTGGACAAATTATTCACCTTCTCAGACCTTCAGTTTGCACATTCTCAGAATGAGAGAATTGAACAAGATGGTTTTAAGGTTTCTTCCAGAGATATAATCCTGATTACATCATGGTTTGAGGACCAGCCACCTAATGCATTTTGTGAGTAGAAGCTAGATTTAGACAGGGCCTCATCCTTCAACTTTAGAAAGCCATTCAATAACCTGACTCTACACATGCAGCAGAAATATCCTATTTGCACACTGGGATCAATTTAAGTACGATCAAGTTTAAGAGATCTTCTGAAGATTTATATAATGAATGAAAATTGTTAAAAAATACATGGAGGTTAGGGCACGCTCATTTAACTTTATTGGCATGTTAAGATCTCAAATGGTACTGGACCTAATCTTAAATTAATTCAAATCTGTGTTGGGATGAGGAAGCACATAGTAGGTATTTAATCAATGGGAGTTGAGTGGATGACTGAAAAATATGGCCAGACAAGTTCAGTTGACTCTTGAGCTCTTTGAATTATTCCTTACCCTTCAGTTTTTTAACCTCATTAAGTCCATTATGGCTGCTTCAGTGCTCAGAAGTGAAAGCTTATTCTTATTTCAAAATGAAATCTGACTATACCATCACAGAGGATACCAATGATAAAGAAAACAGGTGTGTGGACATTTAAAAAAAAAAAGTCAGCACACCCACACAGAGAATTGCCAAATGAAAAAATTTTTAAGAGTATTATCAAAAGAAATAGCTAGAAAGGCTCTTGATCAAAGTGAAATATTAAAGTGGTCCATAGCAAAAAGGGAGACCACAGTGTAGGGTGGGATGAGGTCGCAAAAAATCTGAAGATAAGCAAAACAAGGGATTTTCCTAGGTTGTTTTGAAGCAAGAAGAAGGAGCAAAGGAAAAGTGGCTGCTGGGGAAGACAGCAGAAGGTTACCACTTCAGCGGAAGGGCAGAGCTGTGAGGTACCAGGGTGCTTTCCTTCTCCGTAAAAGAACATAATATTCAATCTGGAAAGGGCAGAATAATCATAATAAGAAGGGACATAAAAGTTTAGATAGCTAAAAATCATAAAAGTTTAAGTTTCCAGGTCCTAAGAGTTCCATTGGTGTGCTTAAAGAACACTTAGCCACTACCACTCGTTCATCTTTGAGGAGTTATTAAAAATAGGTGAAAAGCTAACAGGTTGACAATGGGAAAATATTATGCTAATTTTCCAAAAGAAATGTGAAAACATGGATTCACATGAATGGCAAATGAATACTGGGGAAATCTAGTCTGAATTATTAAATTTATGGTTTGTAAACTTTGAGGAAAGAATATGGAGATTTTACTAAAACCAAGAGGGGATCAGCAAGAACATATTGAAAACAGCAAGAAAACAGATTATGAGTATGTCAAAGGCATAAAGTCTCTGGATTTTAGCAAGGCACTTAAAAAAGCCCTAATCATCTCTTGTAGGCAAAAAGAGAAAATATGGATGGAAAAAGATAGAAGGTAGGTTAGTTCATAGTTATTTGAACAATCATAACATCAAAAAAGTATTATTGATAGGATGGAAAAAAATCCCATCCTGCTCAACATTTTTATTAGCAACCAAGCTTAAGACATAGAAAGTATCTTCATTCAATTTAAGGAAAACACAATGCTGCGAGAGTTAACTAAAGCCCATGTATTTGTCAGGACTCTTGATGGCAAGAGACAGAAGTCTAGCTAAATTAACCTCAGAAAACAAATTGTCCAGGGTATAAATCACTTCAGGCATAGTTGGACGCAGTTCCCTAAATAGTACAATCAAGCTTTAGACTCTCTTTATCTTGGCTCTGCTTTCCTCTGTGTTTGCCTCATTTTCAGGTAGGTTCCTCCCAAATGAGATCAAATACGGCCTTAGCATCCCCAGGTTTATGTTCTACCAGCTCAGCAACCATAACGGAAAGAATGTCCCTCATACCCAAGAGTTCTGGTCAAAGTCCTAGGTTTGAGGCTCATTATCCTGACTTGGGACACGTGCACATAGCTAAACCAACCATAGTGATTTAATGCTTGGATTGTCCAAGCATGAGGGGTGCATCCACTCAAAGTCCAAGGAGAAGAGCAGGGAGGAAGCTGTTCTCCAAAGGGAGTCTGTGTGGACAAAATATAGCAAGCAAGCACACCAAAATAAGAGGCTAAAACAATGGCTTAAAACTAAGATTAAGTAATAAATTGAAAGTCCTGAACTTCATTTAAACAATCAATTTCATAAGATAAAAATGAAGATAGACCACATTTGTCAACAAACAGTTCATGTGAAAAAGATTTAGAGATTGTGTTATACAATAAGTTCATTATGAACCAACAATGTGTTACAGAAACTGGATGAATTAATTCGATTTTAGGTTACCTTAATAGAAAACTCATAAGCCAATTACGACATGTTATGGTCCCATTGTTTTCTTCATCGGTCAGACCACAGCTGAATGTAACATTCTAGAAGAACATTTCCAAGGTACAGTGCATCCAGATGAGGCTGACTAGGATAAAGAACTAAAAATGAACTTAGAGGAAGACCTGAAGAAGTTGGAGATTTCCATTCTGGGAAAGGGAAGACCAAACAGCAATGTTTAAATATTTGAAAAGCAACCATACGGACATAAGACTGACTTCATCTGTGCTACTTTAACAGGAGGAACTAATACCCGCAATAAAATTAAAGGAAAATAGATTTTGTTGGCTTAACAAGTAGTACTGTCCAGAAAAATAATTGGCTCCCTTGAGATGAAGTGAGCTTCTCTCAAATGTAATTATCAGGAATGTTGTAGGACTGTGTTAGTCAACTCCTAAGATCTCTCTCCCAACTCTTGAAGCTATGATCCAGTGATTCCATGAATATTTGTTAACTTCTCCTTTATGGAAACATTAATAGGAAACGCATACTCTTTCTGTATTTCCAGGACTGAGGGAAGAACCCAGGCCTTCTGGGTCTGTTACGTGAAAGGAATTCACTGCTCTGGCTTATTGGAAGGAGTTCAGTGCTACCTGGAAGTAAACTCCTTGTGGAAGAATCTTGGAACACAAGACACCAAGGAAATCGAGGGTTTAGACAAATGTCTCCCTCACTTTGGCACCCTCATGCATTAGCGAGAGCTCAATGTATGTTTTCAATTAATTAAAACATCGCTATCTGATAATTACTCTTATATCTACTTCTTCAGGGAAATGGTTCAAATTTCTATTAAAAGAATTTTAACCATCCATGGATTTTTTTATCCATGTTAGTTTTCAATGCAGATAATGAAAAATGTGATAAAGTAGCAAGCATATTGCAAAAATCTAATACAGTATCTGAAAGTGTTTCATAAATTGTCAAGCAGTATGTACATGTAAAGAGTTATTGTAAATATTATGGAATTTGCCATAGCATAGATAACTTAGAGTAGGTTATATTAACATTTTTGTTATAAAATTAAGAGGATTCGCTAAATCCTTGGCAGACACAAAATAAGCAGGTAAAGGATATCATATTCTTCTGAACTGAGAATTCGTTCTAGCCTAAGGAGATGCTCCATCGATAGTGCATACTTAAATGCCATCAAATAGCTGTGAGCATTAAACGAAATTTTGTCTGTGAAAAGTATTTTGTGATATGCTGTATAATTCCAAAATCAAAATGTTATCATTCTGTTCTCATTATTAACAATTTTTCATTATCTTGCTACAATGAATATGCTGCAGAAATATAGATGTCAAGACTAGGGCAACTGTACCTGATAATTAATGTCAGAATTCTGGCACCTAGGATAGGCAAAATCAGGGAACAATTTCCTTACGTGTGAGTGCTTGGAATACATTAAAACAGCCTCTGATAGCTTTAATTATTAATTATTAGCAGAGCACCCAACGTTAAATATAGGGACTTTGTGGCCACTCTGTGTATCATAAATCACTCTTATGATATTTCTTATGTTAGCAAAATTGTATGGTAAAAGCACTAGATCAATAATAAAAATAAGTATATTGGAGACCTATATTAGGACTACATCCTAAAAGAAATATTGAAAAGATTTTGATTCCCCATTACCATAATCCAAAAGGCCAACAGGTGGAATTTATAAAGGCTAAATATTCTATGGATTTATGTTAGTGGCTTTTTAACGAGATGAATCTCATAATCTGTGATGGTGGTAACTAAGAAATAATGAAGCCGAACTCCTCATTTTACAAATGAGAACACAGAGGCTCGTAGCAAATAAGCACCTTATGCAAGGGAAGTTAGCTGGCAAGATTGGACTTAGACCAGAGACTGGAATCTTTGGAGCTTCTTGAGAAAACTTTACTTATTCTTATGGTAAAATCTGACCACACATTTAACAAAACCAATCAATAGGTTTGTGGTCCTTTTGTATTATGATCATCATCTTCACCAAATATATATTATTAAACATGTGAAAGGAGACCTGATATAAATTGGATGTTGTACTTGAAGGGCTATGATTTAATTCCAGGAACAGCCAAGATTACAATCAAAAAGGAATAAAAATGTTATGCAACACAGCTAGATACACACATATGCAGGGAATCAGAACTACTCTACTGCATGCGCAAGTCTGCAAAGAAATTCGTCCATGCATACATAGCTATGGGAAATATGACGGACTTGTAAGAAATGGATGATAAGTGGGAAATATTGACCTTGTTTCCACTTGGGGTCAAAAAATGCAAAGAGATTCTTTCGTATATTTTATTTCCCTGGGGAGAGCATATGACTTAATTTCTTAAAAAATCCTTGAGCAATGCAATCTCTCTAGTTGCCAGTGGGGTGGTTTTGTTCCTAGCACTATTTCACCTCAGAATTATTTTTGCATTGTTCAAAAGCAGAAAGAAAAAATTTGGCAAAGTTTAACCCGGTCAAGATGGATGTTAATTGCAATGTTATAATACTAATTTGTGCATCCTTACTCAACCATAGGAAACTCATTATGGCCTCATTTAACATTCTGAAAACATTTTTAGGCCATTTATAGGTTCGAATGGAAATAAATATAACTATATGTGTAAAATTGTCATTTCAATCAAATTAAATTTTCCAATTAGAGAAAGAAGTCGTGTTAAGATCACCCATAATTCATATTCATGGAAGACTTCAGTTCAGGTTGTACAACTCTGAAAGACCATTTGGAACAAGAAATTTTGATTCTTGCAGTAATGCAATTATCAGCTTTGGGTGATTTTATTAAACACAAAAATCCTTTTTTAGAATAATGTATTAATGGTCTATAGTTTAAATCTTTTAAAACACGGGCTAGTTTAGAATTCAAGGGTTGAATGTTGAAAATGGTGAGAAACTGAATAAATATATTCCTAAATAGTATCATCTGAGTTAAACGAAACAAAGAGCTGAACTTTTGCTTTTCATAACACATGAAAACCCTGACACTCTTTCAGTGCAGTTGGCTACATGCTTCTCCATGCTGGTTAAAAAATAAAATAAAAATAAGTACATGGCAATAATACCTATAAAGTGTAAGAGGAACCAAATCAAAATAGAAAGTTGAGTCCAGTCAGCTTGAAGAGTTTAATAGTACCATTAATAATAGATCCATAAACTGTGTCTATTTAAATACCAAAGTTGAGTTCTTAAGCAGAATAAATAAATATACCCGGTGGAATCAAAGACTTTTTAGGATGACTCATTACTTTCAACCCTGACATTCCGCTAATGATGATACATTACATTGCATTTATATCACTTCACATTTTTATTACATTAGAAACAATCTTTATGACCTGATGTTCAGGGGTTTTTTTATATTTTTTTCTTCCAAACTGACATTTTTTTTAAACATTTGAATTCAAAAAGCACAAATCTGTGCACTATAATTAATGTGCTGCCTGAGGTTTTTAAGATTTAGGAGGCAAGAACTTCCAGGATTCCTGAAGAGATCTAACCTTACAAGACAGATGGTACGTAGCCATCTCATCAGCAGGCTGGAATTGGGTCTAGGTACAGAAGGCTGTGACCCCAGATGTGTGACTGGAGGGGATAGGAAAATATCTTCTGTTCCACCCCTGGCCTGAATAGTATTTTTTATTCTATTTAAAAAAAAGATGTATTCCTGTGGCTCAGGGCTGCATCTGCCAGAGTACTCTGTTCAAATTCATCCCACACACAGCTGAAAACATTTGTTTAACAAATATTTACTAAGTACCTACTATGTTCTAAGTACTATAAGGAGTACTGAGATGTATGAGCTGTAGGGCTATGGAAATGCTAGGAAGTGTAAAAAAAAATAGGGACAGAAATCTGGCTTCAAACCTTATCACCAGCCCTTACTGGCTATAGAATCATAGATAAGGAACTAAGCCTCAGTTTCCGGGTCTGTAAAATGGGGACAATAGTACCCATATCTCAGGATTGGGTCATGATTAACTAAGTATATGGAAGGGACTTAGGAGAGTGCCTTGCACATACTAACCACGGAGTAACTATAGCTGTTGCTATCATTATTATTAGCCGTAGATACTACTCTCAAGGAATTTAAAGGGAAATAGGGACATGAGGTCCCTACTGCATAACTATGAGACAAAGTAGAAAGAGTAGTTCAGAGAAAGAAATGATGGCCTCCACAAGTAGGGGCCAGGGAAAGTTGTAGGTCACGTTTCAGCTGGATCTTGAAGTCTGAGCAAATATTTCTAAAAAGTAGTATTAAGATACCTGATCAAGATTTGGTGCATTCATTCATTCATTCATAATAGACATTCTTTGAGTTTAGGATTGCTACTTGAAGTGAATGGATATGTTCTGATTGCTGTGAATGATTCCTGGGATTTGTATAGTTCTGGGAGGATGGATCTGGACGGGAAGCTGACGGAAGGGAGCAACTATGAGTGCTGGGTGTCAGCTCTAAGGTGAAGTGGCTAAGAGAATTCACAGGAGAAAGGGGATACAGGGGCAGAAGGCAAGTAGAAAATTTCCCTTTGTTCTCCCACAGGTTATTTAGGGAGGGCCGATTCCATTGGAATAAAAATGAAATGCATCCGTGCACATTGTGGCTGAGGTCTGGAGATCAGAAAACAAGGGAAGGGAGATTTTACATTGAGATTTCCAGTATTCCACTTTGTCTCCAGCACTGGCTTATTAGCTATACTTCTTTATGAACTTTTTTCAGTGATTGCTCCGGGCTTTCGAATAGGCATCTTTAACATATCCCAGTCTGCCTTCAAATAATTATTAGGCTCCTCCATGTTTACTTTGAGAGCCTTACAACAGTCTATTTTCATTTCTCTCCTCTTGTCATTTGTGTTATTGTTGTCATTCATTTTACTTATACATATTTTATTGATGTCACAATACATTATTATTATTACCCTTACTTTAAACAATTATGTTTTAAAGAGATAAAAATAGGAGAAAAATGTGCTTTATATTTACCAACATATTTACCATTTCTGGGCTCTTCATTCTTTCTTTTCCATCTGGCATTATTTGATTTCCTCCCGAAGAAATTTCTTTAACATTTTTGAAAATGCAGATCGGCTATTAATGACATCTCTCAGTGTTTGTTTATCTGAAAAGGTTTTAACATGCCTTCATTGTTAAGGATTTTTTCTCTAGATATGGAATTCTTGATTGACAGGTTTCTGGTCTCGTTTTTTATTTCAGCAGTTTAAAGATATTATTCCATTGCTTTGGGCTTGCATATTTCTCGTGAGAAGTCTGTAATAATTTTTCATTTTTGTTCCTTTGTGTGTAATAAGTATTTTTTTCCTCTGGCTTCTTTTAAGGTTTCTCTTTTTTGTTGATTTGTAGCAATTCGATTAAGACGTGCCTTGCTGTCTTTTGTATGTGTGTGCAAGTGTTTATCTTACTTGTGTTTATTGAATTTATTGATCTATGGATTTATAGCTTTTCTCAAATTTGGGGGGGAAATCAGCCATTATTTCTTCAAATAGTACCCCCATTTTTCTGGGAGTTCCATTTGCACAAATGTTAAACCTTTTTTCATTGTCCCACCAGTCATTGAGGCTGTGTTCATTTTTTATATTGTTTTTCTCTCTTTGCTTCATTCTTGATAGAGTCTATCACTCTATTGTCAGGGTCAGTCACTTTTCTTCTGCAGTATCCATTCTGCTGACTATGCCATTCAGTGAAACTTTCATTTCTGATGTTCCAATTTTTGTCTCTAGAAGTTCAATTTGTGTCTTTATTGTATCTTCCAATTCTCTTCTTATCATGTTCATATTTTCCTATAAACAATTTAACATAATTTTACAATAACTCTTTTAACATTCTTGTCTACTAGTTCCATCGTCTCTGTCATTTCTGGCTGATTTCTATTCTGTTTTCTTCTCATTTGTGGTCATATTTTCTTGCTTCTGGGCATATCTTTTAACTTTTTATTGGATGCTGGACATCGTTAATTTTCACATTGCTGAGTGCTGGATATTGTTGTGTCCTTTTAATGAGTATAGGACTTTGTTTTGGTGGTTGCGTTACTTGCAGATCCGTTGGGTCCCTTCAAGGTCTGTTTTTAAGCTTTTCCTGAGTGGGTCTCGAGTATCCTTTACCCCAGGGACTCAACTCTACTTCTACTATGTGACCTTTGGATATTGTTGAGCTTACAAGTCCTTGGTTGTTCTTTGCTCAGCCCTACAGTGCTATACTCAACACATGCATAGCTCAGTATTCAGCAAGACCCGAGGGAAGTCGCTCACAGATGTCTGGAGCTCTTGTTTTGCATGATTCTTTCCTTTCTAAAACTCTGCCCTTCAAATTCCAGCCATCTCAGCCTCCCCAACTCTCCTCACCATCTCCTCAACTCAGCAAGACTACCAGCCTCAGTTTGGGTTCCTCCTCTCCGTGTCTATTGCCCAGAAATTGTTTTCAGGCCAAAAGTGGGCAGATTGTAGAACTTATGTCATTTTCCCTTCTCTGAGAGATCACAGTCCTGTGATGGCTGTTGTCTGATGTCTGGAACCAGTTGTTTTATATTTTTTAAATAATTTTCCAATTTACCATAAGAGGGTAAGCCCAGCCCTCATTACTTCCTCATGACCAGAAGCACAAATCCGGGATTAGAGGTGTTAAAAAAATAAATTCTGACTCTTCTATAGTGAATAATGTCCATCAAAAGGACAAGAAACAGTAGTGATGCAGGATCATAGTCTATTAGGGTTTGTATGTTTCAAAAAAATGACTATCAAAAAGCATTAGCTGATTTTACTGTATCCATTTGGAGGAATATTTATAAGGAAAATTTCAGGCCCCTATCCTACACAACATTTTTAGACTGAGCAAGTCTATCATATTTGACAAAAATAGGAGGCTAAAAAGGTTAGCTACTCTCCTGAGTGGATTCAGAAAGCTTTCGATACTTGGGACAGGCTGAAATTTAATTAGAAGAAATGTAAAATTTTTTATTTAAGTCCAAAAGACCTAGGTCACAAATACAAGATAGAAAAATCTGCTGTCTTGTACCATTTTATTTGGCCACAAGCTTAATATGAACTGTACTGTCATTGATTTCTTTTTTTTTATTATAGGGGGAGAGAAAGGAAGGAAGGAAAGAAATGAAAAGAAAAAACAAAACTTTAGGCTAAAGGCAATAATCCTGCCTTTAGCCCTCTGATGGCAGGGACTTTGACTTAATTATTAATGTATCCTCCTCACAGTGTTTAAAAAAATCTCAAGATGCTTTTGTACAAAAATTTGTGTTCAGCTCCAGGCAGCACATTTTAAGCAGTACGTTGACGATCTAGAACACATCCAGAAGAGGGAACGCAGCATTCTGGTGATTCTGGAGAATATCCCAATAAGCAAATATTTGAAAGCATTTTGTGTTCAAGCCAAAAAATATCAAAAGTAAGGGGAGAAGTGTAGACTATTTTCACATAGTTGAAGAGCTAGCAAATATCCGATAGGGTTGTCAAATTGCTCTGGGCCTCTCCAGAATGGAACACTACAACGTAGGGGGATAGTTATAGGAAAATAGGTTTGAGTCTAACAATGGAATAAAATCTTTCTACAGGAATCAGGTCCCAAACACTGGACTTATTCAGTACATATACTATTTTAAATGTTTTGAAGACACATTTTAAGAATGCTTAGGAATTCTATTTCCCATCCAACTCTATAAATCCATGACTCCTTAGTATGAGTGAAGAAGAATAAATGTTTTTGCCTCCCTTTGTGTCATGACAAAACGTCCTTCATCAGCATTGTTTTACTGTCGCATCTTGTACCACAGTTCAGTGTTTTTGGTTCTAAAGGGTAGTCGGTTTCAAACTTTGCCACCTTAGTGAAGCTCTTGAGGTAGAGATGGATGAAGAAGAAGAGATGGGGAAAGGAAAACAAACACATAAGTGTTCTGTGTTGGGGGACATGAGAGACAAAAAAAATAAGCCCTAGCCCTTTTCCATGGCTTAGCATAGGTCTATATTCTATAAACTAACAGGCCATTGTACTCAACACTTTGTGTTAGTAGGCAATATGTTCCTTCTGATACAACTCCTTGATTGTTCCAGTAGCTAAAAATATAAAAATATATAACTGTGGCAAAATGCAGAAAATTGTTGAAACTAAATAATAGTTATATTGGGATTAATTACGCCATTGTCTCTACTTTTGTGTGTGTTTGACATTTTCCATACTAGAAAGCTCTTACTTTTTGTCTATCAGGTGTCCTCCAATTATATTCAGAAATGTTCAGGAATAGTCCCTTATCCCTTCTCCTAATTGTGCCTTTGCATGCAGAGGCAGCTTCAGTAATACAACCCGACTTGCTTCTATGACCCATGTCTCCAACTTCCCCTGGGGAAGTGGAGGGACTTGTCTGCTGGGGGAGTTTGGGACAGGGAAATGGATATGCAGAGCTCATCCCTTCCCCTCCCCTCTTTGAGGAAAACACACACCTAGTCTGTCCTTCACACTGTGAGTTGTACAGGGGCAGCTTCCATAAGAGGAGGCCAGTTCCATCATCCCTGTTGCCGAGAGAGTAAGTCAAATTCTGGGGTGAAGTATTGGAAAGGTCTTGGTTGCTGCATATTCAAGCCTTATCATTTAATCCAGGTTTTATAAAGCTGACAGTTTTATACCAATCTACCTGAATTTTTGGTCTTTCTCAGAGAATTCAGAAGTCTGCAAATAAGAAGGATGCTATGCATTGATCCCTTAAAGTCATAGAAATTCGTACTCCATGACTAGAGAGTCTTTCCACTCCGGCCCCCCCCCCCCCGCCCCCGATATGTTAGCCTTTGTTGAGGAACCTTCCTGAGAAGTTTCTTCTCAAGGGCTACCTCGAGTGAGCCGCTACTCCTCACGCTCCCTCTCTCAGCACTCTGACTACACCTACCTTATGTCATTATAGAATTATGTTGTCATTATCTGTTTACACATCTGTGTTGCCAACTAGGTGATGCCTTCTTGAGCAAACTCTTATTCATCTACGTATCTCCAACACTGGCATAATGCCTGGTTCCTAGTTAGGCATGCTCAAAATATTCTATAAAAGAATGAGTGAATAAATGAATGAAGTACTTAGTCTTTTCAGCGAGTAGTTATTAGTTCTAAATAGTGGTTCCCTTTTAAGACCTTAGTCATTTTTGCTGATAGAATCTAAGAGCTTTAATGCCTGAGACAATAATCATGTATCCCAATTGAATTTTAATTTATATTGACTTTATTAATTTATAATCTACAGGTTCTAAAGGCAACATATTAATTTGCTGAGTTCTTCAATTATTACACTATTCAACTAGGAGTCAGGAATCCTGAGTTTTATTTTTGGCGCTATCACTAGCACAACTTTGCCTTTGAAGAAATCCTTTAACCAGTTGGTGCTTTAGTGCTGTATCTATAAAATAGAGACAAGAATTTTCTTAGTAAAGTGTTTTAATATCCCTTATCAACTAATGCTTTCATATAAAACCTGTGTTTTCGGTTTTAGTTATAATTTCAGACCACAGATGAACCTTGGAAATTATTGCAAAGCCATTGTATTTAACACCAAGATACATTTTTTTAAACTTTTCATTGATATAAAGAATTCTTTAATATGAAAAGAATCAGAGTCCATAAAATTAATCCTGTTCAATGGAGAGGTAATCATTTACACACATTGACAAAATTAAGGAATAAGGACAAAATTTGGATATTATTAAATTTAGTGATACTTGAGGAGGAAATATTTACATTAAAATATGATAATTTATCCATTGAACGATTATTTTAATAAGAATGAAAGTCTGAGTCAGTATCAGAATGGAATTACACAACTTCTTCATTTCTAGTAAAACAAAATTCGCCCACTGGCATGTATAAAAACATGCCATGATTTTTGATGAGAAGGAAGATGAAGAGAAAGAAACATTACTAAAATGGCCAAGACATCTGTAACCAAGATTGCCTGTTATCCATAAATTATTCATTCCGCCCTTTCTCCTAACTACAAAACTCCAATTTTATGCTGAGAAGCAAGATTCTTGGGTTAAAAAAAAATTCCCAGCCTCCCTTGCAGCTTAGATGTGGCCCTGAAATTGAGTTCTGTCCGATCAGATCACAGCAAGAGTTGTTGAATGTACTTTCCAGGGAGAATTCTTAAATGGATGACAGATAAATATAATATCTCTGTTGCCCTTTGCCTTTCCCCCTTTCTCTCTGTTTGGAGTATGGACATGATGACTGAATCTCCAGAAACCATTTTGTGACTTTGAGGATGGAAGTCAGTGCTAAGGATGGCAGATCAGAAAATTAGAATGCACCTGGGTCCCAGGTAACTTCATGGAATCATCATCTCAGTCCCTGGGCTTTCCTCAGAACTAACTACCTCAAAATTTCCTTTCTGTGAGAGAAAATAAACTTCATATCTTTAAGCCATTATGATCAGGTTGCTGATGCTGGCTGTCAAATGTGATTGTTAAGTGCCACAATACATCCTGCCTCAAGAGAAAGACAATTCCACATCCACGTTATTTTAGAAGTTTTGGGGGACAAGAAAAGCATTGTGAGATGTTTTGCTGTCTTCACTTGCCAAGTTAAATTGAAAAATCTTATACTGAGAGATGACCAGCTACCCTTAGAAACTCTGCGTGTGGTCATGGCCCCAAGAGAACTTTCTTCACCTTCTTGGTAACAGTCGTCCAAACCAAACAGCTCTCCACCAAGCAGAAAAAGAGAGATTTCATTTAGCTTTAAGCACCTGTGACTCCATGTACATGTGGCCCCATGAGGAAGATGAGATTGTCCCCTATCGATATTGTTACCATTGTTTTTATCGTCACAAGTATCTGTTCATAAGTTTGTTTCTCCCTCTAAACTGTGAGTTCCTTGAGGGCTGAGATATATTAGTCATCGTATCATATTAGTCATTGTGTCCTGAAGTAACAGGCACTCCATGAATGGATGTTGAGTGAATGATTGAATGAATGAATTCCTAGGGTCTAAAGTTCTCAGAGACAAACTCTGCAGGTGCCTAAACTCTGATATGTGGACTGGTGGGAGTGAGAGCCTTCAGCAGGCATCAAGCATGTCCAGAAGCCAAGAAGAGCCCATTGGTTCTTCCCTCTGCTGAAAAAAAGTGATGAGTGAAATGAGGATAAGAAGGGAGAGGAGTCCTTTTCCCTCCACATTCAGGAAGGAAACATTCCATGTGAAAAAGATGATACTGATTGCACCACTGACTAATCTTTTTAATGTTATGACAACAGGAATCTTTATCTCCTTTTTTTGTTATAGGAAAAAAATCCACACTTAGATCCACAGGAATGTAACTTATAAATCTTATGAGAAGGGGCTTGTGGGGTGGGTACACCGTCACAAAAGGAAGGAGGCATTTCCATCAGAAGGAAAAACATTGCACATGAGAAAGATTGGCGCATTTGGGGAGTCTTTACTACTCGATGCTGTACCTAGTCCAAGCACAAAATTCTACTCAGATTGGCAAGAGCAATTCTAAAACAGTCTCCAAAGTGGTTTCAGTCTTGAAACACTTTAATGAAAGGAAATCTTTAAACAAAGTCCGATGCACAAAACAACAAAAGTGGAACTTCCCTCGTTGAGGAGGCAGATGAGAGACACAGGACTACCTGCTCCCCATCCCTCCCATCTACCCTTATCCCCATGGCCCTTGGTGGAGACAGCCCAGTTTAAAAGCCATTCAGGACTATCTCCTTGATCTGCCTATAAATAAACCCATAGGCTACGGAAATATTTATTCCTTTACTCACTCCCCAGCAGAAGAATAGCAGATTAGCCCCAAACAAGAAACTTCAACTTCAACCAGAGCCTAGAGTCTAGAATGCCTCCCCTTTCCCTGGCATATATTTTACCTGCCTGCTGTTCCTCAAAATGAACCAAGAGACTAAATTATTCTTTTAACGTTTGGCCGAATGTATTCCCTTCATTTGACAGTGTACCTTACTTTAAAAGAAGTGATTTGTTAAATGGACTATGCAAAGTTTTAGCATTACTGACTAATATCTTTCCTCACATATGCCGTCGTTTAACTTCCCAAAACAGCCTTTGGCCATCAGAAAGATGAGGAGACAGTCCAGTTAGCTACCTTGGTCCATTCTCCTTGATCAAACAACCTATATGGTGATTTGCATTCTTTCAGTTTCTCAGGTATAAATGTGATTTAGTGCCATCCTATCTGGACACCAGATGTTTAATTTGAAAATAGTTACTAGAATATAAATGGAATGAAAACTAATCAGGTTTTTATAAATTCAAATAAGGTAGATTATTTCTTTGAGAAAATCTTTGGTGACTGAGCAAAGAAAAAAGTATTTTCATCAAATGAAACTTGGGCATCACACGAGAAAGCACTGTATAATCTTCCCACATAGCACTGGATATTCCATAAATATTAAACAGTAACAATAAAACCACCATGGCCGTGACCTGTGGTACCCCCGGATTCTCTTGGCTTCTCATGAACACTAACTGTCTAAGGTTTGTAAAGAAACTCTGTAAACTAATAGTCTAAGTCTACACTTAGGAGAGGAAAGCATAGTTCTTGTCAAGCAAATTTAAAAGTTCTAGTATTTATTTCTAGATACTGATAGTAGATTCAGTCACTTCTCATATGCTCAGTTATTTAGTAAGGATCATTTCGGCTCAGGATGTTGGTTATAAAGCAAAGTTCAATTATAAGCACAGATGTTGTGCATTCTTCAAGTTTACTTATCGTATGGGGGAAATCAGTGATGGTGGTGAAAAGATACAAACTTCCAGTTAGATGAATAAGTCCTGGGGAGGTAAGGTACAGCATGGTTACTACAGTTATCAACACTACATTGTATAGTTGAAAGTTGCTAAGAGAGTAGATCTTAAAAGTTCTCACCACACACAAAAAATTGGAACCAGGTGGAGTGATGGATGTGTTAACTAACCTTATTGTGGTAGTCATTTTGCAGTATATGCATATATTGAATCATCTTATACACTTTAAACTTACAAAACGTTCTATGTCAATTACATCTCAATGAGACCGTGGGGGGAATTTGCTTATTGTATTTGTTTACTAGGGCTACCATAACAGATTGGGTGGCTTCAACAACTGATATTTATTTTCTCACAATTCTAGAGGCCAGATGTCTGAAATAAAGGTACCAGCAGGGTTGGTTTCTTCTGAGGCCGGTGTCCTTGGCTTGTAGATGGCCTTCTCTCTGTGTCTTCAAACGGTCTTCCCTCTGTGTGGATCTGTGTCCTAATCTCTTGTTATAAAGATAGCGGTCATATTGGATTAGGCCAACCTATATGCCCTCCTTTTAACTTGATTGCCTTTTTAAAGGCTCTGTCTCCAAATATAGTCACATTCTGTGGTATGAGGGGTTAGAACTTCAACATAGGAGTTTAGGGGGACATAATTTGGGCCATAACACTTATTATAACTAGAAAGAGACTTCATGTTCACTGTTAAAAATCCCTCATTTATAGTTGAGGAAATTGGATCCGGAGAGGTAAAGTGACAAGTCCCAGTAGAGATTTGCCATAGGGATAGAATGAAATAGGGACAGAACAAGGACCACGACAGTCTCTCAGACTTCTAGTCCATTGCTTTTTCTCTGAAAATTTAAAGAGAGAAAAAATTGTTCCATGAAAACCTTGCTTTCTATCCAGTGGAGTAGAGTGTAAAAAGCATTCCAGCGTTCCTTGATCATTGTTGATCTATAGCCTGGGCACTGTGAAGTTCACGTTGGAACTCCACACTTCCTGTTAATCCCAGATGCAATTGCACTGACTTCTGGTCTTGATTTATGAGCAAAATTATGTGACTTCATTTACCTCTCAAGAAGGGTATGCATTTGGTGCCCTCAAGACAATTCACTGGGAGTGGAAAGAAAATATTAGAATTTCTATATTACCTTCTTCATCCTAGAGTAAGAAACTAATTAGTTTAGATGAATTAAATGTATGGATTGACACTAATCAGGCGTCTTGTGGCACTAAGGGAAGAATGGGCATTTCCCAGAGAGGCCCTTTGAAGTGTTGCCATGACTTACCGTTTATATCATGTGCCTGGTTAAATGAATTTGTTGTTTATATCATCTAGTTTGAACTAAATTACCTCTCACAAAATGGACAAATGGCTTTAAAAGATTCTTCCAAAGAAACTACAGATTGAAGATAGCATAAATAATGCAAGAACAAGTAAATGAGAAAATAGCTGAGCTGAATACTTTTATCCCTACTATAAGCTCATCTTCTGACACAATATGAGGTAAAAGCAATGACAACCTAATTATATCTGACATGTTGAATCCCATTCCTCTCATCCTCTCTTCTTTTTAAAGGGACAAAAAAGCCCACAGGATTATATACAATTAATAGAAAAAAACCCTATTTTTAAAATATTACTTATTTTATCTTTATCTCACCCTTATACATTTAATTGTGGTCATGTGTTCATCATGTACAAAGCATGTACCTGGGATGCTATGATGTACCAAACGTATGTTTCACAATCTTCATAATGGGTACATGTGTAACCATACACGTTTTGTAAATTCATGCTCAAACTATTTTTTGCTGATGTGTTGTATGACCTATAATATTTGGTGTCCATGGGCCACAGCATTTGGAATGGAGAAATGCTTTCCCACAAGCAACTACCCCGCCTTTTTTCTAGAGCTTTCTAGTACACAGTAAGAGATCTGCATTTGGGGCATTGTGTTTTGTTTTGTTTTTAGCTTTTTATAGAAGTTTAACATACATACAAATGTTGCATTAAATCACAGTGAGTTTTCTCAAAATGAACACATCCACATCTCCAATACCCAGATCAAAAAATAGAACCACTCTGGGACACCAGGAGCTCTTATGCTTGCTTCCAGTCCCTAGCCCAATCGAGGATAATAAATATCATGTTTTTACACCATAGCTTAGTTGTGCCTGTTTTTGAACTTTATATAAATGGAATCATGCTGTCTTTTCATTATTGATGTGTAAGAGTTTTTTTATACATTCTGGATGCAAGCTCTTTGTGTTGAAAATATGCATGTATTCGAGCATATTGAAAATATCCTCTTCCACTCTGTGGCTTGTCTTGCCTTTTTAGTCTCTGAATAGTGTCTTCTCATGAATAGACATTCTTCATTTTAATGTAGTCCAATTTATCAAAAACTTTTTTTTATATTTAGAGCTTTTATGTCTTGTTTAAGAAATCTTTTCTTATTGTAAGGTCATGAAGATGTTCTCCTTTGTTTTATTTTTAAAGTTTTATTGTCTTGCCTTTAAATTTAGATCTGAAATCCATCTGGAATTGATTATTTTTTGATAAGGTATAAGATAGCGGCCAAGATACACATTTTTATACAGCTATCCCAATTAACCATCATCATTTATTTTAAAATACTCTCCTTTTCCCACTGCACAGCGGTCTCATCTTTTTCATGAATCTGTAACTGTTAAATTTGAGTTTGTTTCTGAATTTTCTATTTTGTTCTATTAATTTGCTATCCATCTTTGCATCAATATCACACTCTCTTAGTCACTATAGCTTTAAAAGAGGTCTTCAGTGAGGTAGAGTAAGACCTTCATCTTTGTTCTTCTTCAACATTGTTTGGATTGTTTTAGGTCCTTTGCATTTACATGTAAATTTTAGAATCAGTTTGTGAATTTTCCTTAAAAATGCTGAGATTTTAATTGTAATCACATTGAATGTATGGCGCAATTTGGGAAGAATTGACATCTATACAACACTGAATTTTCCAACCTGTGCCATGGTATATTGCTGCATTTATTTAGATCTTTAATTTTCCCAGTAATGAAGTGGAGACTTTCACTTTAAAATGTAAATTTTAATTTTCACAACTTACATTAAATTTATTCTCAAGCATTTGATGTTTTCTGTTGCTATTGTAAAATGGTATCACTTTTAAAATGTGAATTTCTGAGCCAGCCCTGATGGCCTAGTGGTTAAAGTTTGGCATGCTCCACTTCTGTGGCCCAGGCCCAATTCCAGGCTGCAGAACCACACCACTCATCTGCCAGTAGCCATGCTGTGGCGGTGGCTCACATAGAAGAACTAGAAGGGCTTACAATGAGAATGTACAACTATGTACTGGGCCTTTGGGGAGGGAAAAAAATGTCAATTTCTAATTATTTGTAGCTGGTGCATGGAAATAAAGATCTATACTAGCAAATGATCTTTTATCCAGATATCATACCAAATTTGCTTATCAATTCTAATCCTTTTTGTTGTATCCTGAAATCTTGCTAAATACACTTATTAATTGTAATGATTTGTCTCTAGATTCATTTAAATTTTTGCCAAAATCATGTCATCTGTAAATAATCTAGATATTTTATTTCTTCCTTTCCAGTACACATGCCTTGTATGTCTTTGTGTATGTATTTATTTGTTGCCACTGATGTACCACTCCGACCTTCAATTCAATGTTAAAATGGAAGTAGTTATGGTAGACTTCCCTGTCTCTTTCTCAGCCCACTATTTTACCATAAAGATGATGTTTGCCAAAGTGGTTTTTATTATTTGAAGATCATCCTCATCAACTTAAGGAATTTCCCTTCTATTTCCATTTTGTTAAGAGTTTTATGATGTCATAAATTTATTAGAATTTTGGTATACTCTTTTCTTGTGTATATTTATATGATGAATCATATTTTTTTATTTTTACTTAATGTTAAAAATGCTTGCATTCCTGGAATAAAGTTGTGATGAGCTACCCTCTTGACATGTTGTTGGATTCAACTGGCTAATATTTTAGTTAGGATGTCTATATCTAAACTGATAAAAGACTTGGGATTATAATTTTCTTTCTTTTAAGAATCTTGTCAGTTTAGGGATCAAGATTATACTGCCTCATAATGAGAGTTAGGAAGTATTTTTTCTTGTTATATTCTCTGGAAGAGTTTGTGTAAGATTCATGCTGTTTCTTTCTTTTGTATTTGTAAAACTCTACTTATGAAGCCATCTCAGTTTTTTGTGGTAAAGTTTTTGTTAACAATGAATTTCTTAGCCAATATTGGGATATGAAAATGCTTTCATTTCTTCTTTCAATTTTGGTAAGTTGTGTTTTTGAAGAATTAGTAATTTTTTTCCTAAGCTTTTTAATGTGTTGGAAATTAAGTTGTTTGTAATATCTTCTTATTTTCTTCTCAATGTTAATTGGCTCTGTAGTAATGTCTCCTATTTCATTCTTGACGTTAGCAGTTTGTGTTTTCTCTATTTTTTCCTTGTGTGGTTTTTCTAAGGGTTTATTAATTTTATTAACAACTTCTGGTTTCGTTGATGTGCTCTATTATACCTCATTTTCTATTTCATTGATTTCTGCTCTCACCTTTATTGTTTCCGTCCTATAACTCCTTTTGGATTTGACTGGCTGTTCCTATTTTCTAGCTTCTTGAAAAGGAAGCTTAAATCATTGATTTTCAGCTTTTATTCTTTTTTAATATATGCATTGAAGTCTCTAAATTTTCCTTCAAGCACTGCTTTAGCTGCATGCCACAAATTTTGATATACAATATGATCATCATTCAGCTCAAAACATCTTTTAATTTCTCTTAGTTTCTTCTTCACCTATTGGTTATTTAGAAGGATCTCAGTCAACTTACCAAGTGGTTGGGCATTTTCTAACTACTCATTTCTTATTCATTTCTATCTTATTTACCCTGTAGACAGAGAATATGCTCTGAATAATTCCAATATTTTGACAGTTGTTAAGGCTTGCTTTGACCCAACAAATCATCAATTATGGTAAAGGTTTTCTGTGTACTTGAAAAGAACAAAAATCTGGATGTTGTTGGATGCAGAGTTCTGTAGTTAATTGGGTCAAGTTGTACAGATATTCTATATTCTTAATGATACTGACATATTTCTATTTCTATTTTTAGTGCTATCAATGTTCGCTTTATTTTTAAACTATATTATGGAGCACATGCAGATTTAGGATTGCAATATCTTCCTGTTTGGCTGACTCATTTATAATTATGAAATGTGTCTCAATCACTGTTAATGACACTTGGCTTAAAGACTATGTTGTCTGATATTAGTATGGCTACACCATCTTTCTTTTGATTAATTATTTGCTGTGTTTTTTTTTCTTTTACTTTAAACCATTCTCTGTCCTTACATTTAAGGTGTACCCCCTCATAATCAGCATAAATTTAGATTTTTGGATTTTAGTCTCACCATCTAATCTTTTACTGATACTTTAGTCCATTTACATTTAATATACTTAATAATACAATTGGGGTTACACATAACATCTTACTATTTGTTTTTGATTTGACCCATCTGATTTGTTTTCTCTCTTTTCTTTCCTTCATTTGTAATCTAATTATGTTAGATATTTTCACTGTGCCCCACATATCTACACCACTCTTCATCCCTATTTCCATTCTTATATATATATATATGCTTTCTTTTGAGATATACTCTATTAATCTGTCTTCTAGTTCTTTAACGCTATCTTGTTCTGTGTGTAATGTCTGTTACATCCATCTATTGGACACTTAACTTCACATATTGTGCTTTTTATTTCTGAAATTTCCACTTGGTTTTTTTCTAGATTCCAATTCTCTGGTGAAATCTTTCACTTTTTAATCTATATTTCTTTATTTTATTTTCTTGAGCATAATAATTAGAGTTATTTGAAAGCTCATGTTGTTTAACTACAATATCTAGATCACCTTTGAGTCTCTTTCTACAGTATGATTTTTCTCTTGGAGTTTGGGTATATGATCATGTTTCTTGGAATATCTAATGATTTTTGTTTGAATGAAAGACGTGATGATTCCAGCTGTTGCTATTTTTTACTAGAGAAAGTTAATCATTTCTTCCAGTGGGTAAAATGGACTCAAGGAGAAGGTGATCCCCTTTGTCCAATCAGGGACTAAGCTGAGTCAAGGCTGTGTTGCAGTTTTAGTAAGACTTAGTCTAGCTCTAATTTAACCGGGTTTCTAGAGCAAAGCACTTTCAAAAGCAAGAGCTTTTAATGGAGAGCCTGTTAAGTCTTTGTTTCCCTAGAACAAAAAGACTCTGAGAAATCCCTCTCTGTTTTTTAAACTTAAATTTGTCAGCCTCACAGATACCTTCAGAATTTGGCAAATATCTGGAGGAGGAAAGTAATCATGTGTTTGAGGCTCCTTGAACTAAATATTTTAGCCTGTGCCCAGAACTGACAAAACCCTTTAAAAAAAAGAAGAAAATGTAGGTTGTTAGCTCATCTCTAAGAGGTTCTCTCCTCTCCAGGACTTTAGTCCTTCTGTTTCTTATTGCTTCCCCATTTCTTTAACATCTTGAAACATGGATTTTTGTGTGTGTCCTCCCTCTTTTCTGGTTGTTCTCAGCAGGAATGTAAGTTTGACATAAACTATTCCATTCTACCCAGTAGTGGAAGACCTCAGTTTTTGTTTGGGAAGTAAAGGAAACAACTCTCTTAATTACTTGCTCCCTGGAAAGAGGTTTTAACTGCTTAATTCCATCTAAGGAGTTTTTCTTCTTTGCTTGTTTTATGGAGGAAGGATTACTTTAAGGCCAATATTCATTTTTTAAAATCCTGCTTGTTTAAAGGCTGAAGGCAACATGGAATAGCAAAGTTGAATTATCCCTTTGTAGTTTGAAATCTAGGCAGGCATAGGGCAATTATAAAAAGCAACCAGTTAAATGAACGTAGATCAAGCTGGCAAGAAATATCCAGAACATGTGACTTGTGCAATGTTCTCTTCTCATTGTCAAGTAGAAATCCTGTTGCATTAACTAAATGTTGAATGGAGTAGTTGAGAACACCGTGGGCTTCTTAAATATACTATACACATCGTTTGCCAATTTTGTCTACAACAGGAGCAAGTTATTCATAAAAAACTACTTTTTCATTATATATTAGTTGTGATCTGAATTTCACCAGGATATGAAAATTACATAGAGGAAAATACCTATTCATATGAATATGTATCTCTCTGAGGAAGTTATTTTTTTGGAATTATTATTTATCATATTTTTAATAAGAGAATAATCTTTTCCTTCAAGTGTGTAAAGATGCCCAATGAATTTTAGAATAATGTATTAGGTTTTTCCTAACATAAATAAATTCTGCCATACCATTTTATTTTTACTTATAATCAATAATAATAAAAATATTAATAATTTTAATATAATAATATCAAAAGATCATTAAATGTATACTGTGAGTCAGGCTCAGTGCTTACTGCTCATATACACCATCTCACTCAATCATCTTATCAGCTGTATGAGGTAGGTATTCTTGACCCAATTTTATAGATGAAGAAACTGAGCTTAGGCTCAATCACGGATCTATTTGATCCAAAAGCTAATGCTCTTAACCACAACTGTATGCTGCCTCTGAGACTAAATGAAAGCTGATATATTGATTTCCAATTTGGTAGATATTTATTTCTTGTTCAAATTTCACCAGATGGACACACAGGTAAAGAGAGAAAAGTGCAAGTCAAATTTATCAGTTCTATTACTTGTCAAAGACTCAAATAAATGGACTGCAGAGAAAAGGTTGCAGCTAAAATGAATTTCTGGCATTATCTGAAGATCACAATTTTCTGTCTCATTTCTGTCCAACAAGAACTTAAAAAGCTGACTTTATGATTTCTTCCCATCCCTGCTCTTTCTCCCAAGATAGCCTTCTGTCTCTTTCTTGCTTCCCCTTCAGTGCCTACTGGCCTAATCCAATCCTTTACTGTCCAGCATTCTAGTCTAATGAAAGGAACTGTGTTAACCCAATCAGCTGGGAAGATTAGGTCTGTTGGGTTGTGTTCAGTGATTGATTATTGCTTGGGTAAAGTCATAACCACACAGAATGACTTTTACTCACCCTCACTTCCCTTTTCCCTTCACCTAGACTTTTAATTATTATTGTCATCATTGTTGCTGTTGTTGCTGCTGCTCGAGTTGTTATTATTATTGTTCGTGTGTCTTAATTAATGCTTTCATTCTACACCATTTAGCCAGACATGTCTACGCTACTGATAGTTCCCCACCATATGCCTCTTTCTTGTTAGTCTTAATAGAGATATCAAAGACTCCAATCTCATCATAGATTAATTTCACTTCCTATGGGAGACTTAAAAGTTTTAGGTCTCTATAAAAGCATCTGCTATAAATGTACTTATTTTTTTCTATTCTTCAGTTTTTTATATCATTTGTTAATCAAGATAAGAAGAATAAAGGTATATCTTAAGTAACAATCCCCATGCCCATGTTATTTGCATGATATTCAATTTTAATTTTTCTGGTCTTATTATCATTTCATTATTCAAAGCAACCTTTTTCTCATTCCTCAGATTGAATTAACTTACAGTTAAAAATATCTTTAATGGTTTTAGAAACTTCCTTGGATAAATTATATAAATTATAGCCGAGTTTTTAGAAGTAACACTTCTGAACATAACCCCTCTGAACACTGGCAGATAATACTCTAGGAAATAGGGATCAGTGTAGCCAGGCAACAATTTCAAAATCATCACATGGTCAAGCAGTAAGGTGAATATGAAAAATGCAGGCAAAGGTTCTATAGAACCTCTCTGGAGGGGATGTCTTAATATATTAGCATTACAAAAATGTCTCCGGCTCCCCAATCTTAAATACATAATTTGTGAATAATATTATGGGTTTGCAGCTGGCAGTGAAGTGTGATATATTGTTAATGCTTTTTGCAAATGTTAGACTGGATATCTATCAAGACTCTATTGTCTCTGATGGCTTTCATATAGCACAGTCCAAAAAATACTTCAATCTTCTGCTAAACTAGAGATTTTACTGTTCTGCAGATCATTAGAATTTTTATTACATCTAAATAATAAAAGCTATTATTAGGGTCAATTCATAGCTGGAGAGTTTGCAATTTTAGGATTTTCTCTATGGATTTGGCTCTCTGGAATCTAAGCTTTTATTTATTTTTAAAAAAAGAGGTAAGTTAACTTTCTCTAGCTTTCTTGGATAGGAAGACAGCCTTGACAACATTTCAATACTGTGCCAGAAAGCCAACCATATCAATTTCCAATTAACATTCTCAATCCAAACTCATCTCAGTTTTTCTCAGGTTGAAGGAGGTTGGGCTATACTGTAGCGTTTTACTTCTAAAGTGATTATGAAATTTTCTCCTGTCATTCAGCTTTGTGTGATATCTCTGGGCAATTTTGGATGTTGCTACTCTAGCAACAGAATATTTAGTGCTTGTCACAGACAGGAGCATTTTGAAATTGTGAGGGAGGAGCCATGATTTATAATGTGGTACAAATTGCTCTCAGCGCTAGAATACAAATTCAAATATGATAGTTGATACCAATCTGCAATGTATCTTGGAGTAATCCCAATTGCTTATGAAAATCCCCTGATGGTTTGGAGATACATTTTGTCTACCAAACAGTCACTCTGACTGCATTGAGAATTCAGATACAATTTTTAAAATGCAGAAGGGATTTCAGGGTAAATTAGATTTTTTAAACCCCAAGCGTTCAAAATAGAGGCATCTTTGCTTTAAGCACCAAGACCCTGTAAGGCTCTGCAGATAGTGTGGCTCCAAGAAAAAGTCCATTCCTGGTAAATATAACTGGGAATGCAACTAAGCACAACTTTAAATGATCTGTGATGGCAGGCATTTTCCTACATGAAGAGGGCATAGTGCGTATCTCATCATTTCTTTTCACAATGTCTTTACTGGATAAGAACACCTAGTATGCGCCAAACACACACGTAAATCCACTGGTAGCTGTTTCTACAATAGCCTAAAGAGTGCCAGAGTGGAAACAAGTGTGCAATGTAGCTATTGAACCAACAGAGTCATAACATATTTTGATTACTTGTTTAGACTCCAACACATCTATAATGCAATACTTGTTTAGAATTCAAGAATAAATTCATTATAAACAAATCTCAAGTTCAAGTGCCTGTATCTAACTTGAGGGAAGAAAAGCACATAAGCACAGCTAGCTAGACTAATCAGTACACTGTCACCAACAGTGAGCGGGAACTTTCCCAATGGGCTTGGCTTGAGCCACTGTTATCTGAATGGGATGGCCAGGGAGAAGGTACTGAGCTGGGAAAAAAAGACATAGACTTTTTTGAGGCAGTAAGCACGGTCCTTGCCCTTGGAAAGCCCCAAGAGAATTCCTCAACACTAATCACTAGATCAAGGACAGACCAGAGTCAGTCACATTCTTCATCATGCTATAGATGGGGAAAAGGTCGGTAGACATTTCTCATGTTGTAAGTGAAAGCCTTGTATTAGTCTGCTAGGGCTGCCATAACAAAATACCACAGATGGGGTGGCTTAAACAACAGAAATTTATTTTCTCACCATTCTGGAGGCTTGAAGTCTGAGATCAAGGTGTCAGCAAGTTTGATTTCTTCTGAAGCCTCTTCCTATGGCTGGTCGATAGCCATCTTCTCCTTGTGTCTTCACAACATTTTTCCTCTGTGTGTGTCTGTGTCCTAATGTCCTTTTCTTATGAGGACACCAGTCATATTGAATTAAGGGCTCACCCTAATGACCTCAGTCTAACCTAATTACCTCTTCAAAGGCTCTATCTCCAATCTAGTCTCGCTGTGAGGTACTAAGGCTTAGGACTTCAACATATGAATTTACGGGGGACAGAGCTCAGTAAACAACAAGCCTAGACATTAACATTAATTATGCTTCATTTCTACTGAGTTTCCTTATGCTTTTGCAACATTAGCCAAAAACACATTGACACATTTTGGTAACCCCGTGCTTCATATGGTAAGAACGTGGCGTTAAGGAAGCCAATAGGGAATTTGACACTTCTTGGTCCCACGAGGGATCTGCTAGTGTCGCTTGCACAGTTATTAGCTGCTGTCTACTATAAACTGTGGAGGACTGTATTATAGTTCAAGTTTGGCCATGTGACATTCTTTGGCCAATAAAATGTAAGTGGAAGTGAGGTATGCCACTTCCAAAAAGAAGCATAAGAGCCATTGCATGGCTCCACCATGTTCTTTCCTTTGACCATGAGCCGTAAATTTTCCCAGATGAGCATTGAACATGAGCAAAAAAGCCTTTGTTGTTGTAATTCACCAAGGGTTGTAATTCGCTTTGGAGTTGTTTGTTGCCATAGTATGGCTTAGCTGAAGTTAGGTGATACGTCCTGAATTCTTATCCCTGCCCCTGAGGCTCCTGTTAGTCTGTGTTATACCATGAATCAGTTGCTAGAAACCTCCCTAGCATGTCCCATGTAGATCCATCTGCCAAACCTGGGCAGTGTCATAAATTCTCCCCAACCAAATGAAGCTCTAATTCCATTTTTTCCTCAATCAGCAATCAGGAAAAACAACTTGACCAAACTGACTATAGGAAGGTAGGTGTGCAGAAACCTCTGAGGTTCAGCTTGACATATAACTTTGCCAAGTGAACCTCTGATTTAAAGAGAGCTGTATTCAGCCAAATAAAAGTATCTCTAACAATGATATTTCAAAAAAGTTGGTTGGGGAACAGGAAGGACATTTTAGCACCTCTAACATTGCCTTATGTACTTACCAGATACCCTTTCCTGCCACTGTTAGAAAAAGCTTCAAAGCATAAATCCTACTGATTACTCTTGAACTATAATTTGAACTATACACATCTACAATAACTTACCACGTGTGGGCACTGTCCATGGCTCTTCATATGCATTCTTCCATGTAATATCTTCAATGGCTCTATAAAATAGGTACAACTTATTATTCCCATACTACTCATAAGTAAATTACTCTCTGGCGATATGGTGGGTGAGCAGAAGACCCATGCTCACAACTACTATGCTATATAACAGTGACACCAATACATTCTTTACTCTCAGAATCTAAGAGAAAATAAAGCATCATTGTGGATTTGGTTTGGTTTTTTTTTTTTTTTTTTTGGTGAGGAAGATTGTCCCTGAGCTAACATCTGTGCCAATCTTCATCTATTTTGTGTATGGGATGCCACCACAGCATGGCTTGATAGAACTATATAAGTCTGTACCTGGGATCTGAACCTGAGAACACCAGGCCACTGAAGTGGAGCATGCGAACTTAACCACTACGCCACCAGACCGGCCCCCACTACAGATTTTTAAGATGCTTCCTCCTTTTTACTTTACAATCTATATTATATATGACACGAGTCATATATATCATCAAATGACAGATGATCTACAAAATAATGGCAATTAAGCTGACAACAAAACTTTTATTGGCAACAATACAAGCCAAAAGACTATGGAATAATATTTTCAAAGCGCTCTGGGAAAGAAACAGTAAGCTTCAAATTTTATGCACAGCTAAACCTTTAATTAAGAGTGAGGGCAAAATAAAGGCTTTTTTTATTCTTATAAAAATAAAAAAGTTTACCACCCACAGATGCTCGTTAAAAGAATTATTAAAGAATATGTTTCAGCAAGAAGGAAATGAAGCCAGAGGGAAGGTGGATGTGAGTGACTTGCAGAGCTCACCAAGATCCAATGGCTGCCGCTCACCCATGGGAGAAATATTTTCCTGTCCCTCTTACAATCAGACTTGGCCATGTGACTTGCTTTGGCCAAGGAAATGTGAGCAAAAGTGATGTATAATTCTCCTGCATGGTAGCTTTAAGAGGCAGCACATGCTCCACCGTCTCCTCTCCCCTCTGCCCCAGCAACCAGCACTCTTGCAGGTGGGGCTGAACCTTCAGGTGGCCTTCAGAATGCAGGGGTTGAACCTCTAACCAATTCAGAATATGAGCAAGAAATCAGACTTTGTTGTTTAAGCCACTGCTTTTTTTAAATCGTTACCAGAGTCTCATGACTGATACAAAGGATAATTATACAAAATTGGAGGGATTACAGAAATTGATCAAATATGCTGGGAAATTCAATTAAAAATTAATTTAAAATACTAATTTTTAACAAACATCTAAATCTCTAGGCAACAATAACATGGAACATATTCAAAGGAGAGTTAAAACATATTCTGGAAGACAATAGAAATACTGAATAATCTTAAGCTTTGTTAAAAATGTGTAGATAAGTACACGTTTATAATTTAAGGACACTCACCAGAAGAACAGAAAGGCAATCTAAAGCTTTCAAATGGCAGCGTAGAGAAAGGGGAATATTGAAAATTTGCCCAATTCATGTGAACTTAGGAGGAGAGAAGAGAAAGAAAAAAGTGAAGAAAAATAGTGATAAACAGAAATCATAAAAGAATATGGCAGAATATGTCCAAATATAAAATCACGATAAAATGGAAAGTAAAGTCACGTATTAAACCAATCAGATTGGATCAAACTGAATCTAATCAGATTGCATTTTTCAAAACTAGGCATTTGCTGCTTTATAAAAAACATACTAAAGCAAAGCCACACACAAAAAGATGGAAAAAAGGTACACTAAACAAATAGTAATTGTTGTGGGCTGACTTATATTTCTCTCCCCCGAAATCATAAGTTGCAGTCCTACCTCCAGTACCTCCGAATGTGGTGGTATTTGGAAATAGGATCTACAAAGAGGTAATCCAGTTAAAATGAGGTCATTAGAGTGAGTCCTAATCTAATATGACAGGTGTCCTTATAAGAAGAGGAAATTTGGACACAGACATGTACAGAGGGAAAATGACACAGGTAGAAAGTGGCCATCTACAGGCCAGGGAGAGAGGCCCCAGAAGAAACCAACCCTGCTAACACCTCAATAACTGTTGAGTCCTCAGAATTGTGAGAAAATTGTTTTCTGCTGTTTCAGCCACCCAGTCTGAGGTGCTTTGTTATGGCAGCCGAAGCAAACTAATACACTAGTCAAAAGAAACCTGCTGTGGCAATGTAATATCAAAGTAAAATAGCCTTAGAGTAGAACATCAACCATGAAAAAGGACCAATCTGCTAAGATATAAAGTCATTCTCCATTGAAGCCTCTCCAATCAAGCTTTAGTTCTTAACCCTACAAAAAAACACTCTCGTCACTGTTACAAAAGACATTCACGTTATCAAAAACCAATGGTCAGTTTCCAGTCTTCATCATACACAGCTTTTCACAGCATACGACACAGTTGTTGATGCCCTCCTTCTAGAAAGACTTTCTTCACCTTCCTCCCATGACACCATACTCTGTCCTCTTTCTCCTCCTCCCTGGCTGCTCTGCCTTTCTCCAATCTTAACGCTAGTGGGGTGAGGGCTCAGGCTCCAGATGTCTTCTCTCCTCCATCTACAAGCCCATGGCAGAGGCTGCTGGTTGTCTCCTGAGAAGAGCTGCAGTGATTGCAGAGAGGTTGGGGGTGGGGATAGAAACAATTGCAGTCCCCTGTGATACAGAGCAGAGGAGAGGGGCCAGGGAGTGGATATGAGGGCAAACAGACAAAGAACTGGCACAATAATAACTAATAGGCATCACAAAGCTAATACTGTAAAGCGAAATTCTTCACTTTTACCCCATACCTGATCCTCTTAGTCTTTCTCCTCTAACCATCCCATTCACCCAGGTGCTCAGACAAGAATCTTAGGAACCATCCTTGATTCTTCTCTTCCTTTTCCATCTGACATCCAATTCTTCAGCAAGTCTAGTGGGCTGAATTTCCAAAATATATTCCAAATCCTCCCACTTCTGACCATTACCTCTGTAGTGCTAACCGCTGTCACCTCTCTTGCCTGGACTGTCACACGAGCCTCCTTGCTGGCCCTCCATCTCCCCTCTTGTTTCACCAAAGTTAGTTCTCCACACAGCTGATGGAGCTTATCCTTTCAAAATGAAAGTCATCTCCTGTCCCTCTGGCCTTCCTGTCACTCTTCACACACACCAATTGTGCTCCCTCGACATAACATGCTTCTTCCTTCCTCAGGGACTTTTTCCTTGTCTTGCCTAGAATGGTCTTCCCTAGATACCATATGACTCACCTTCTCTCTTTGCCCAGTCCTTCTCAAGCATCACCTCCTCAGGTGCCTTCTCTGACCACCCCTCAACAGCAGCTCCCCATCCCAGCCTGTTATCACTGTCCCCTCAGCCTGCTTTATCCGTCTTCACAGCACTTGCAGCCACCTGACAGCAGACACTGGCTGTTTGTGATGAATTATGTGTCTCTTCCACAGGGATGTGAGCTCCCTGAGAGTAGGGACTTCTCTGGTTTTGTTCACTCTGTCATCCACAGTGCCTGGGAAATTGCTAGGCACATTGTAAGTGCTCAGTAAATATTTGTCGACAGAGTGAATACACAGATCAGTGAATCGTGAAACTGTATGTACCTAATATTGAGAAGGCATGAAGTTGTCCTCTCCTGAACCCACTCTAGTCAGCAAGGCCTTGGCAAATATAAGCCAAATCTGAGCGAATTAAAGAGGAATTGATAATCCTCAAGTTATACCCTTCTTTATATCAAGTATAATGGACAAATCAGATGTTAAAATAGAGTAAGAATATAGAAAATTTGAACAACAGATTAATGTTTGATGTAAGATATATGTAAAATCCTATATCCCCAAAATAGAGAGTCTACATCATTTATAAGTACACATTGTTAAAAACTAATTGTATACTAAATGAAAAAGGAAGCCCTAACAAATTTCAACAAATCTGTATCATACAGCCTATGTTTTCTGAATACAACACAATTAAAATAAAAGTCAACAATAAAAATATAGTTAAGAAATATGTTTTTGGAAATTAAAAATTGGACCTCTAAATATCCATGAGTTAAAAGAAAATCAGACCAGAAGTTAGTGAACAATGATAAAGATATTACATTTCAAAACTTGCGATATTCATCTAAAGTATTCCTTAGAGTTAAATGCACGGCCGTCAATGATTTTGTTATAAAATAATCAATATTTTTAAAGATAGATGTGTTAATTAACTAGATGATAGGAATCCTTTCACAATGTATATGATTATTCAATCACCATGACATACACTTTAAATATCTTACCATTGTATTTGTCAACTATACCTCAATAAACTTGAAATAAATAAATAAAAATAATTAAGCATTCAAATCAAAAACTAGAAAAAGACCAACAGAGTACACCATACGAGTATGTGCAGAAGGAAGTAAAATGCAATAGAAGACATTTATGAAATAGACAAACAATAGGGAGGATCTACAGAATAAAAGTTGATCTTTGAAAAAAATAAGAATTTAATA
Organism: Equus asinus; assembly: GCF_041296235.1. Classification (NCBI taxonomy): domain Eukaryota; kingdom Metazoa; phylum Chordata; class Mammalia; order Perissodactyla; family Equidae; genus Equus; species Equus asinus. Next base: position 46,686,057 of record NC_091796.1, on the reverse strand, counting down.
GGTAACATTACAAGTAAAAAGGATATAACTACAGATAGAGATGGACAAAATCATTAAAAAATACTTTGAATAACTTGATGTCAATAAATGGATGATTTTCTCTAAAAATATAATTTATAAAATTGACTGAAGAAATAGAAACCGAGTAAACTAATAAATTACACATCAAAAATAGTAGCAGCTGAGGAGATAAGTAGAAAGACAAAATCAAAAAATTGCAGCTCTTCATTAGAACAGCTTAGCAAATGCTTAAGAATAACATTAAAGATAATGGGAAGGGAAACACCAAGAACAAATATAATCTTGTCATTTTCACCACAAACTCATAACACAAGAAGAAAAAAAGATGTGAAAACAACAACTTAGAAAGGGAAGAGGAAAGGGATGGAACCAGCTTTGTCTAAGGAAATAAGAGGCTATCAGAAAATGGACTATCTCATCTATGAGAAGTTTTATACAAACCACATGGTAACACTAAACAAATAATTAGAACAGAGACACAAATTACAAATAAGGAGAAAACTAAGAAAACCAACATAGACAACTACCTAACTGAATTGGTAGTCCAAAATACATGGGATGAGAACTGAAGGAAATGCAGAGGAACCGGAAAGCAAGCAATATAATGGCAGCATTAGGCCCCCGTATTTCAATAATCACTCTAAATGTAAATGGATTGAATTCTCCAATCAAAAGACACAGAGTGGCAGGATGGATTAAAAAACATGACCCAACAATATGCTGCCTCCAAGAAACACATCTCAGTCCCAAAGACAAACACAGACTCAGAGTGAAGGGATGGAAGAGGATATTCCATGCTAATAGTGAACATAAGAAAGCAGGTGTCACCATACTTACATCAGACAAAGTAGACTTCAAGGCAAAACAGGTAAAGAGAGACAAAGAGGGGCAGTATATAATGACAAAAGGGACATTCCACCAAGAAGATATAACACTTATAAATATATATGCATCCAACACAGGAGCACCAAAGTACATAAAGCAACTATTAACAAAACTAAAAGGAGATATCAACAAAAATACAACAATATTAGGGGACCTCAACACCCCACTAACACCAATGGATAGATCACCCAGACAGAAAGGCAACAAGGAAATTGTAGAATTAAATGAAAAACTAGACCAGATGGACTTAATAGATATATAGAGAACACTCCATCCAAAAACAGCAGGTTACACATTCTTCTCAAGTGCACACAGAACATTCTCAAGGATAGACCATATATTGGGAAACAAAGCAAGCCACAATAAATTTAAGAGGACTGAAATAATATCAAGCATCTTTTCTGACCGTAATCCTATGAAACTAGAAATCAATTACAAGAATAAATCTTGGAAAGGGGCAAAGATGTGGAGATTAAATAACATGCTACTGAATGACCAATGGATCATTGAATAAATCAAAGGAGAAATAAAATATTATCTGGAGACAAATGAAAATGAAAACACACCATACCAACTCATTTGGGATGCAGTAAAAGCAGACCAAAGAGGGAAATTCATCACAATACAGGTTCACCTCAATAACCAAGAAAAATCTCAAATAAGCAATCTCAAACTACACCTAACAAAGTTAGAAAAAGAAGAACAAACAAAGCCCCAAGTCAGTAGAAGGAGGGAAATAATAAAAATTACAGAAGAAATAAAGGAAATTGAAACAAAAAAGATACTAGAAAGGATCAATGAAACAAAGAGCTGGTTCTTCAAGAAAATAAACAAAAGTGACAAGCCCTTAGCCAGGCTGACTAAGACAAAAAGAGAGAAGACTCAAATAAATAAAATCAGAAATGAAAGCAGAGAAATTACAATGGATATCATAGAAATACAAAAGATTATAAGAGAATACTATGAAAACTATATGCCAACAAATTGGACAACCTAGAAGAAATGGATAAATTCTTAGACTCTTACAATATCCCAAAACTGAATGAAGAAAAAAATAGAGAATCTGAAGAGAGTAATGGCAAATAAAGAGATTGAAACAGTAATCAAAAACCTCCCACAAAATAAAATTCCAGGACCAGATGGCTTCTCTGGAGAAGGCTACCAAACATTCAAAGAAGATTTAATATCTATCCTTCTCAAACTATTCCAGAAAATTGAGGAAGATGGAACACTTCCTAACACACATTCTATGGGGCCAAAATCACCTGATCTCAAAACCAGACAAGGACAACACAAAGAAGGAAAACTACAGGCCAATATCAGTGATGAACATTGATGCAAAAATCCTCAACAAAATATTGGCAAACCAAACACAGCAATTCATCAAAAAGATCATACACCATGATCAAGTGGGATTTATACTGGGGACACAGGGGTGGTTCAACATCTGCAAGTCAATCAATGTGATAGAGTACATTAACAAAATGAGGAACAAAAACCACATGATCATCTCAATAAATACAGAGGAAGCATTTGCAAGATCCAATATCCATATGATAAAAAAAAAACTCTCAATAAAACAGGTATAGAAGGTATATTATTAAAAGGTATATATTATATTATTAACAGGTATTAAAACAGGTATATTATTAACAGGTATTAAAACAGGTATATTATTAACATAATAAAGGCCATATATGACAAACCCACAGCCAACATCATACTTAATGCAGAAAAACTGAAAGCCATCCCTCTGAGAACAGGAACAAGACAAGGGTGCCCACTCTCACCATTCTTATTCAACATAGTACTGGAGGTTTTTGCCAGAGCAATTAGGCAAGAAAAAGAAATAAATGGAATCCAAATAGGTAAGGAAGAAGTGAAACTCGCTGTTTGCAGATGTCATGATCTTATATATAGAAAACCCTAAAAAATCCATCAGAAAGCCACTAGAAGTAATCGACAATTACAGCAAAGTTGCAGGGTACAAAATCAACTCACATAAATCAGTAGCATTTCTGTACTGTAATAATGAACTAACAGAAAGAGAACTCAAGAACACAATCCCATTCACAACTGCAACAAAAAGAATAAAATATCTTGGAACAAATTTAACCAAGGAAGTGAAAGACCTATACAATGAAAACTACATGACTTTCCTGAAAGAAACTGATGACAATGTAAACAGATGGAAAGACATTCCATGCACATGGACTGGAAGAATAAACATAGTTAAAATGTGCATATGCCTAAAGCAATCTACAGATTCAATGCAATCCCAATCAGAATCCCAATGACATTCTTCATGGAAATAGAACAAAGAATCCTAAAATTCATGTGAGGCAACAAAGAACCCAAATTCCTAAAGCAATTCTGAGAAAAAAGAACAAAGCTGGAGGCATCACAATCCCTGACTTCAAAATATACTACAAAGCCATAGTAATCAAAACAGCATGGTACTGGTACGAAAAGAGCTGCACAGATCAATGAAACAGGATTGAAAGCCCAGAAACAAAACCACACATCTATGGATGGCTAATCTTCAAAAAAGAAGCTGAGAACATACAATGGAGAAAGGAAAGTCTCTTCAACAAATGGTGTTGGGAAAACTGGACAGCCACATGTAAAAGAAAGAAAATAGACCATTTTTTATGTCATTCACAAAAATAAACTCAAAATGGATCAAAGACTTAAAGGTAAGACCTGAAACCAGAAGACTTCTAGAAGAAACTATAGGCAGTACTCTCTTCGACATCAGTCTTAAAAGGAGCTTTTTGGACATGTGTCTTCTCAGACAAGGGAAACAATAGAAAGAATAAACAAGTGGGACTTCATCAGACTAAAGAGCTTCTACAAGACAAGGGAAAACAGGATTGAAACAAAAACACAACCCACCAATTGGGAAAAAATATTTGACAATCAGATATCCAACAAAGGGTTAATCTCCATAACATATAAAGAACTCACACAACTCAAGAACAAAAAATCAAACAACTTGATCAAAAAATGGAGAGGGAATATGAACCGACATTTCTCCAAAGAAGATATACGGATGGCCAGTAGGCACATTAAAAGATGCTCATCATCACGAATCATCAGGGAAATGCAAATCAAAACTACACCATACACCCATTAGAATAGCTAAAATAACCAAGACAAAAGATAACAAATGTTGGAGAGGTCGTGGAGAAAAAGGAACCCTCATATACTTGCTGGTGAGAATACAAACTGGTGCAGCCACTATAGAAAACAGTATGGAGTTTTCTCAAAAAATTAAAAATAGAAATACCATATGACCCAGCCATCCCACTACTGGGTATCTATCCAAAGAACTTGAAATCAGCAATTCAAAAAGACCCATGCACCCCTATGTTCATTGCAGCGTTCTTCACAATAGCCAAGATTTGGAAGCAACCTAAGTGACCAATGACTGAGGATTGGATAAAGAAGATGTGGTGTATATATATTTACACAATGGAATACTACTCAGCCATAAAAAAGGATAAAATCGTCCTGTTCACAACAACATGGGTGGACCTTGAGGGTATTATGTTAAGTGAAATAAGCCAGATAGAGAAAGACAATCTCTGTATGATTCCGCTCATATGTGGAAGATACATAAACACATGGACAAAGAGATCAGATTAACAGATACCAGGGGAAAGCGGGGGGTGGGGTGGGAGGTGGGCACAAAGGGTGAAGTGGTGCACCTATAATATCTCTTCCACTGCTGACACCACTCACTCCATCGCGTTCCCAGGGGACAGGGCTGGTGGTGAGAGAATCCAGGGTTGCATTGATCCCAGCCAGTCACCTCTGCTCTCATTGCTCCCAACAGCTGGCTCTCTATCAGTGCCGGGGCAGGGGGGCTGGGGAGTACACTCTATTTACCTATCCCCTCTAGGGGTGTCTTGTCTATGACTCCTGAAATGTAAATGATCAGAAAGACACGTTAGCACTCCTAAGACTGCTTTTTTCTGCCGTGGGAAATCACTCCCCGAGCAATGCCAACTTTAAGAAATTATTGACCATTTATTTCTAGGAATTAAGGCAATTTTTACTTTTAGGAGAAATTTTACTGTGAAAGGAGAAATTATACTGTGTATTGTGTTCACAGGGTATAAAGTAACTTACCATCTTTAGTCCCAACCATTTCCCATCTCTGAGTTTCCCTCTACCCACTTAGGTTCGGAAAGTGATGCCATCTCAGCCTCTCCTCCCTTATCTTCCATATCCAGTCAGTTATCAAGTGCTGTCAATTTGTTTCTTCCTGATGTATCTGACAAATGTCCCCACCTCTTGCTTAACTGGTCTCCATACCTGGGACTGCTTTCCCTTCATGACATCCTCCATACCACCATCTGACAAAGATTGTTCCAGCCCAGCTCTGATCTTATTAGACCTTTCCACAGAAAAGAAGAATGGTACACCAAGGTGTAGAAACAGCTGAAACCCTCCGCTCCAGTATTCAGCACACGCCTGCTATGATGTGGTCCCTTACCTCCCACAGCTGCTCCGCTCGGCTCATTCCATCACTCCACTCCAACACTGTGCCCCACCAAATGGTCATCCTTAAACACTCCCTGCCATTTCCACCTCTGAATAGCTGCTGGGAAAGCTCCCCCTACTTTCTCTTTCCTCTCCCCACCTAGGGAAATTCAATCCAGGCTTCAGGGTCCAGCTCCAACACTTTCTATTCAGTGGAGCCTTCTCTCAAGCAAGCTCTACTCTCCTCAGGACTGGCAAGTGCTGATTATGACTCACAAAGTGGCAGAGTATCATTTCCAATTCGTTGCTAGTATTTCCAGTCAGGCCTAGCACAGTACCTTATATAATAGGTGCTCAAATATTCAAATGAGTGCATGTAAACATGCATTTATATATGTACTACCTATAACCACATGTATTCTTATAATCACAAAATTGATATACATCTGATCTTAACCTTGAATATCTGTCACTTAGTAGGTCCTCAATATGTAATTGTGTGAATTAATGGATACCCGAGTGAATGAATGGATGGCTTTTCCTATACTTACTTTATAATTGAGTGAGATATCATGGGTCACTATGTATCATTGTCAGCTGCCCTATGTTCTTGCCAATATCTTTGCTCAAGATATTTGAGAGCACATTTCTAAGTTCTGAGAGCAACAGATAAACATTAATTCTATTTAATATGGCTCTAAAGGGAAAATATAATGCAAGAATCTGTCTACATGTATATAAATGCATTGCACTTTACATTGCAACAGACAATGTTAATCATGTAATTTGACATTCTTCTACTTCTTTTCATTGTTTACCGAACCCTCTTGGCTGAGTTGATTCCTTTGCCTTATAATGAGAACAACTCCTGGTGAATACTAACCATTTGATTCTTTTTAAAAATATCTCTCAACTTCCCTCCTTAGGACTAAGAGCATCTTTCTCTACAAATGACTGCCGCAGGTTATTAGGTCATACTTTCTTGGAATATTCTATCTTTCATTTATAATTTTTAAATTAATCCAATTATTTCTAATGGTGAGTTTAATATATTGAACAGCAAACAATTTGTGTTGCTATGTGACTTAATTCGTTGTTGCAAGGCTATGGGAAGGCTTGTGCAAGTGGAAATTGATCATTAAATCAACACATCTTCCATGCCCTTTACAACATCTCCTCCCAAAGGAGGCATCATTGTGCAGGGACTGCCAGGCCTCCAGCACCCTCTTGCTTCTGCACATCTCACCAAGAAAATGACCAAGCAAAAATGGAACTCAATTCTTTAAAACGTCAATCAACCAATATTACTTCCAAAGTAATATTTTTCACTCACAAAGCATTAAAAATATATATGCACTAAACCTTCCGTCAGCTAGAAAAGAGACTAACGAAGTTTCACTATATTTCAATAAGAGTGAGTCAATTTCGGGGCCTTTGTTGTGTCTAGAGGCAAGATTTTTCTCTTGGGTTATCACAATACCATGGTGTCAATCAAACAGCCACACTCCGAGGACCAAGAGAATATCAGATGAGATCCATCACCAGGCTGAATTTTGGCCCTGTATTTGCAAATGATTTCCTCAGCTGGGTCATCAATCACAAAGTCATCTGCATGGAGAGGATACTTCATTATTGTTCTATGGGGCTCCAATTAAGTAGGACATGACAAACAGCTATCAAGTTGACAACTCATCCAAGTATTCAGCAATTACTACAACCCGTGGCCATGAGATGAACACGGGCCTCTGTGCTTCCTCCTCAGGTGAGGGCTGACGGGAACAAAAGATTTACTTCAGCCTTCTGAGTCTCTTGCTCCTCCCAAGAAGAGTCTGCTTGCAAAACAGGCCCCCAATTCAATGTCTCAAGTAGAATCATCATGAGCTGATTTTAAATTCCTCTATGTATGCAGATAGCTTGACGCTAATGCAATGACTTCCTATGCAAAAAAAGGAAAGGATAATGACATGTTTTAATTCACTCCCAGAGCTCCTAAGAAGCCTTAAGCGTTGCATTGGATTTTAGGCCCAAGCTCAGAAAGGTAACCAAGTTTAAGTAGAGCACTTAGTAGAAGTACAAATCATTGACTAGATTTTCATATTTATGCAGAAGTGTTTAGTCTCCACTGCGCCAAGGGAGTTGTACCACTCCATAGGAATGATAGGTGTTTTCAGATCTTCAGGGAGAACAGTATAGTGTCATTTAAGCTGCCTTTGATTGACTAAGGTGATTTGATTTCCACTAATAACTCACAAGTGCTGTTAGGAAAATTGGATGGTATTTATCATTCTAATTTGTTTTACTCTGCGACTCTAGGAAACATCATTGTGGTAAATATATTCAAATGTCAGGGTTAGCACTTGCCACACAAAGTTTATTTTATTTTTTTCCCCACTGAACAAATGCCAGCAGCTTAGCCTGCTGAGCCCAAGCTGATGTGAACTAGTGATCCAGGCAGCCTTTGGCAGTTCCGAGTGGCCATTTGGCCCGCCCGAGCTTACGCTGCATAGATTCCCCGGGACAGCCTCCAAATGCAGGGTAGTCAGAGACTTCTAACGCTGCTGGGGCCCCCGTGTCATCCCGCAGCAGCAGGCTGCTTCCTAAGAAGCTGGCTCCTCCAGCCGTTCCAAGAGGGAAACTTGAATACTGTTTTGGCAGCTTTGCAGCCCCATTCGCTCTCTCTCCGAGGCTGAAGAAACTTTTTGAAAGTGCTGCGAGCACTGGTTTGGAATCTTCGTCCAGAACGACTTTGAGGAAAGCTGCCCTCAAAGTTGGGACTGACTTCTTTGGCTAGCTCTGCTGAGGAACCAGATGCCATTTTTCTGTGCGGTAAGTGCATATGGGGAATATGGCTCCAAGGACAGTGTCGAAAGAATGACAGCTCAGCTGCACCAATATCACTTTCATCAACAGAACTTCAGTCCTACGAGCGCAAATCCGTCTCCCACGGAACACAGTGATTAATTTCAGGAATCCTAAGCTGCCCTTCACAGCTCTTTCCCATTCACTAGTAAATCTGACCAGATGACACACTCGCAATGTGCCTTTTTAAAAAGTGTGTTATTATTGGCTTTGTTAGGGGTTCGTGTTACATTCCTGTGAGATGCCCATCTTCCAAATAAATTTTAAAAGTGCAATGAAAAGAGGTTGGTCAACCAACCAAAAAGACAAGCAAACCAGCCTTCTGTCATGCCTCTTCTCATCAGCCAGAGTTTGGCACTCGGTGCCTCAGTTTCTGTGTCTGAACAAAATAAAGCTTGTAATACCATCTCCTGGCTTGAGTTCACCTGTATTGTAAGGAATGCATTTTTTTTTAATTAATTTGTTTCATTTTGTTCTCATTTGGTGAGCTTGCTAGTTTCATTTTTATTTAATTTTGTTTCATAATTATGTAAAACATATCCACAGATCAAAAGTCGATCCTGCAAAGCACTGGTCCCATCTGCTTTGCCCCTTCTTCCTCCTAGAGGTCACCATTTTTATTAGCTTTTGGATTATCCTTCCATTATTTAAGTATAAGCAAATGTATTTATATATTCTTAGCCCACACATTTCTTAGATATAAGATAGCTTATTACACAGGCTGTTCTGCTCTTTGGTGTTTCCATTTATCCAGGAGATCACTCCAGAGCAATGTATACATAGCTATTCCACACTCATTTTTATGACTGCATAGTATTCCCTTGTGTAATTATACCCTAGTTTATTCATCTAAACCCTTGTTGATAGACGATGAGTCATTTCTAGTCTTTTGAAATTACAAGTAATGTTGTAATGAACAGCCTTGTGTATATATGCTTTCATATTCTTACCTGTTTATCTTTGGGGTAGATTCCTAGGAAGAAGATTGCTAATCAATGGATAAGTGTGTATGTGCCTTAGCTAGCTATTGCCCAATCCCCTCCGTTGGGTTTGACCATTTTTCCTTCCCAGCAGCAATGTACAAGAATGCCTGTTTCCCTTCAGGCTCACTGAGAGAGAATATTTTCAACATTTTGGATTTTTGTCAATGTAACATCAGTCTCTCACGTCTTATTATCACACCTAGCTCCATATTTGTGTAGGAAAACAATTTGTTTCACCCAAGTGGTCACTTCAGAAAGCAGCTCAATGATATTGTTATTACTAATCTTGACTCCCTCTTTCATCAAAAGGGTGCCTTTTCTCTGGGGATGGAAGGAAGAAAAATCCCTCTGCAGTGAGTTCAAGTAATGAAAAGAATTGTGCCACATGGGAGCCATTAGCAAGGCTTCCTACTTGTTCAACCAAAATTAACTGAGTATCTACCATGACCCTACTATGTGCTACTAAAGTACTCAGGGTCTGGGGTACGGGGCTGAAGGGTAGTAAAGTTCTAGAAAAAGTCTAATGTGTCAAGATACAAGCTATACCATACTAGGTTTCAAATAATTTCAGGTAAACATGAGATCCAGTCCTTGCCTAACCAGCTGTGAGTAGCAACACATGCTGTTTTCATTTTCTGAAAGAAAAATGAGGAAATATTATATGTATGAGAGATAGATGAAAGAAAAAGAGAAAAGGAAAGCCAAATAAATAGGCTTGAGAATTCTCCTCCCACTTGGTAGAAGGCTGATTCAACTGTATACTGCCATTAGCGCCAGCCAAATGTTGCACATAGAAACTTATCAGTAAACATTTGTGAAGTGTGGGATCAAATCTATAAAACAATCTTTGTGCAGGCTTGTTGTCACTAAAAGAGAAATATCTAAATCCTTCTTTCTCTAAGCTCTACGATGTGAAGAACTTTGCTGATTTTCCTCCTCCAAATTGGAAAGGGTGCTTCTCATTAATTAAATTCTGGAAATAACAATAGCTGACCTTTGTTGAGTGGTTTCAATGTGCCGGGCACACTCCTAAGCCCCTTACATGTGTTATCTCATTCAATCCTCTCAACAACTCTGTGAGGTAGATATAATCATTTCCCCCATTTGATAGACGGGAAAAGTGAGGCACAAAAAGGTTGAGTAACTTATGCACAAAGTTCAGTTCTTATGAGTTCCAAGAGTGAGGATCTAGAAATAGCACTCTTCTAGAAATAGCAAACGCTCGTAAACTGAGACCAGCAAAAGAATCTCTTTGAGAATTTAGAGTTACTATACATAGATTGACCTTCCCATGCCTAAGTGGGACTTTCACACCGTGGGCAAGTCCCATCATGCTCCTCTCACGATATCTGCAAGCAGTTGGCCCACCTCCTAGCCATTCTCTGTGGGTCTTATTCTCAGGTTCGCACTCTGCCTCAGGCGTTTGCTCCAAGTGACTTGATTTTTTTTCAATTGTGAAAGGATTCCTTCCAACTAGTTAACACCCATCACGTGAATTTATCCTCCCTTTTTTGGTGAAAACATTTAAGTTCTACTCTCTAAGCAAACTTCAATTATACCATATAGTGTTATCAACTATACTCATCATGTTTTATATTAGATCCCTTTTACCAAACTCTCCCTGTTTCCCCCACCCCCGAGCCCCTGGTAACTACTTTTCTACTCTCTGTTTCTAAGACTTTGACTTTTTTTAGGATTCCACATATAAGTGACACCATGCAGTGTTTGTCTTTCTCTGTCTGGCTTATTTCACTTATTGTAATGCCCTCGAGGTTGATCCATGTTATCACAAATGGCAGGATTTCATTCTTTTGCATGGATGAATAATATTTCATTGTACATATACATCATATTTTCTTTATCCATTTATCCACTGATGGACACTCAGGTCGTTTCCATCTCTTGGTTATTGTGGGAATACTGCTGCAATGAACATGAGAGTGGTGATATCTCTTTGATATCCTGTTTTCATTCCTTTGGATATATACCCAGAAGTGGGATAGCTGGGTCTTATGGTAGTTCTATTTTTAATTTTTTCAGGAACCTCCACACTGTTTTCCATAGTGGCTGCACCAATTTACATTCCCACCAACAGTGCACAAGGGTTCCCTTTTCTCCACATCCTCACCAACATTTGTTATCTCTTGTCTTTTTGATGATGGCCATTCTAACAGATGTGAGGTGATATCTCATTGTTGCTTTGATTTGCATTTCCCTGATGATTGGTGATGTTGAGCACTTTTTCATATACCTGTTGGCCATTTGTAAGTCTTCTTTGGAAAAATGTTTATTCAGTTCCTCTGTCCATTTTTTAATCAGATTGCTTTTTTTACTCTTGAGTTGTATGAGTTCTTTCTATATATATATATTTTTTTGTAAGATTTTATTTTTCCTTTTTCTGCCCAAAGCCCCCTGGTACATAGTTGTGTATTTTTAGTTGTGAGTCCTTCTAGTTGTGGCATGTGGGACGCCACCTTAGCATGGCCTGATGAGCAGTGCCATGTCCACGTCCAGGATCCGAACCAGCGAAACCCTGGGCCACCCAAGCCGAATGCGCGAACTTAACCATTCAGCCACAGGGCTGGCCCCTGAGTTCTTTCTATATTTTAGATATTAACTCCTTATCAAATATGTGGTTTGCAAATATTTTCTCCCAATCTATAGGTTGCTTTTTCATTTTGTTGATGGTTTCCTTTGCTGTTCAGAAGCTTTTTAGTTTGACATTGTCCCACTTGTTTATTTTTGCTTTTGTTGCCTTTGCTTTTGGTGTCAAATCCAAAAGATTATTGGCAAGACCAATGTCAAGGAGCTTACCACCTATGTTTTCTTCTAAGAGTTTTATGGTTTCAAGTCTCACATTCAAGTCTTTAATCCATAAAACGAATTGATTCCTAATCTTATTTCTGTGCATCCAATTGGTCTATGAACCATTTCCCAAAAGCCTAGGCCTGGGGTGTACAGTTTGAAATGCTTCGCTACGTATTAAAAGAAATTACATTGTTCAGCCTTTCAGCTGTTTAGATCACGAGGCAACAGTTTCCCAGTATCCAGCTGTCATCAGTCTTCCCCATATGCCATCCAAAGAGAGATGAGTTGCAAGGCTCTATTGCTGGACCTCTTGCCTTGCAATTTGATATCAGTTATGGCATTTAGATAACACTGGCAAAGATGATCAAGGAGCTCAATGTGACATTTATGGCTGAATTACCATTCTCCAGCTTTTTAACAACTTGCTCCAGAATAAGAGGTCATGTAAGGGCCACATCTTCTTAACCTTTCCAGAAAACATGTTGAGTTTCTTAATTCTATTTTATTTTACTCTTTTTTCTGTGAATGAATCAATTATCAAACTAATACCAAGGCAGAAAACTTTCAGCTGCATATTCACTTCCTCTGGTTCTAGAAGGAAAAAAAAAATCGGTGTCTTCTCTCAATCAAAGTTGGTCTAAAGAACTCTGCTGGTTTTACAGAATTATCCAAAACCTCCTGTGTGATAGTGTGTTGTTACTGACTGTGTAACTGTAGATCTGATTCAATGGTTGCAGGCACCTCACCTGCTCATTTAGTTCATAATCCTATATGGATGTGATATAAAGGCACTAAGCATAGAGAGATGATTAAGATAAAGCTCCTGCCTTGGAAATATCTCACTCTCTTAAGTGAGATAGTACAAAATCAAAAAGTCATCATATAATAGTTAAATGCTGTTATAAAATAATGCAACAAGTTTGCCTTACCACTTCCTACCTAACTGTATATTGTTTTTACAATAGAAAAAAAAATACATTTTCTAACTTTAAAACGTCTTCAGAGATGAATATGTGCCTCTTGCACCAGCACTGATTGTGTGGAACTCCAGGATCTGGGCATCTGCAGTCCGGGAGGTCAAGGCTCATTCATCCCTGGCCACTTTTCAAGTAGGATAGAAATGCTATTTCCCTTTGAAGTTTGCAACTCTAAGTACTTGCATCTTCTCATCCTCAAGGCAAAGCATAAACAAATGAACACAAGGGAAAGGAAGGTTTACATGATGATTGCTAGACACAAGTGTGAATCCCTGCGACTGTATGTTTCTGTTAAGTACTCTTCTCATCTAACCACACCAATGCATGGACCTTGAAAAATGCTATGGTTTCCTCCTCTACAGGTTCTTTCACTTATTGAAGGTCTTGCATGCCACGTCCTGGGCTGAGTACTTGAGAAAGGGTAGAAGCTCACTAAGCATTGAGGAACAACAGTTCACCAGAGAGGTCCTCTGCCATAGACTTCTAACAGAAAATGTTTCTTTTATTAGAAACATTTTTGTGTTCAAAAATCCAAGTCCAAAATGACCAATTTGGAAATAGGGAATAAATCTGAGATGGTGCCATCAATTGTAACGTCGTTGGATATCTTACCATCCAATACTTGCTCCAGAATTGTGATGAACTTCTCCAGATACACTTCATTTTTGAAGTATTCTCAGCAAAAACTAAAATTCAGCATATCTCCCACAAGACTTAAGATATCATAATCTTTTTTCACCTCTCAAGAGAATACTCTTTGGTATAGATGTTGAGAAAAGCGTGAGCTACCGAGAGTGATTTGACAGTTGGTATATGGAAAAGCCTCAAAGAATGAAGTATTTTGATATTACTTAAGTCACACGAGACTGAATCAACTTCTGGAGTCAGCCTCATTAAAATGGAACTACATGGGATCCTATTCAACAAGTTTTTCATCAAGAAAAATAAGATTAAAACTTTTATCAATAGCAATGTCCCCAAATGTAGCTATGAAAGATAATTATCCAGTCTCAGTTTCTGTTCAACTTCAAAATCTATCTCAGAATATATAGTGTCCCCCTCCTATCAAATTAGACACTGTTTGCTTGTCACATATTGTGTTATTTAACATCTAATTTCTCTTCAGACACAAAGAAAGATCTAATATATTTTTCTATTCCAAAGAAAAATATACGAGAAATATCTCCTTTTCTCTCCCAATAGCTGTTCTCAGTTATATTTTAACTCAAATTCGAATCATAATTCCATTATTATGAATTAGAAGTTCACAAATTATTTGAATTTTATTTTATATAGGCCCCTTCAGACCACAAATTCCAACGGATCTGTGACTATAAAATCCCAAATTTTAGAGTCTCGTGCCCCTAGAAACTTTGGAGAATGTTATTAAATTCAGTTACCTGTGATGGTTAATTTTATGTCAACTTGACTGGGCAAAAGGATGCCCAGATAACTGCTAAAATACTATATCTGGGTGTGTCTATGAGGATGTTTCTGGAAGAGATCAGCATTTGAATCAGTCGACTGAGTAAAGAGATCACCCTCACCAATGCTGATAGGTATGCTCTAATCTGTTGAAGGCCTAAATAGAACAAAAAGGCAGAGGAAGGGCAAATTTACTCTTTGGCTTGACCTGGGATGTCCATCTTCCCCTACCCTGGGACACTGGCACTCCTGGTAGTCTGGCCTTCAGTCTCAGACTGGGATTTACACCATTGGCCCCTCTGATTCTGGGGCTTTAGGATTAGGACTGGGACTTAGACCATCAGCTCCCCGGGCTCTCAGGCCTTTGGACTTAGATGGAATTAAACCACTGGCTTTCCTGGGTCTCCAGCTTGCAGACAGCAGATCGTGGGACTTGTTGGCTTCCATGACCACATGAGCCAATTCCTATAATAAATTTCCTCATATACATATATATCCTATTGGTTCAACTTCTTTGGAGAACCCTGACTAATACAGTTAACGAGGATAAAAGATATACCTAATTGAAAGTTTTATTGGCTACATTTTCAGGCATTCTATTATCAACAGATGTTTATGGACTACCTACTGGTGTCCGGTATTGTGCTCAGCACTGGGGACAAATAAGACCTGGTCACTGACATCAAGAAACTCTTGTCTAGTGCAAGAGAGAGACATGTAAGTAAACAATTACAATACAATGGGACTGAGGTTTGTGCAGGGGCTAATACAGATGAGAAGAGAAGGTGCCTAGGAATGTGTGGGGAATCGTGAAATGTTTCATAAAGGATGGTAAATTTGATATAAAACTTTGTTTAATACGTGAGGGCTTATTGAGATAGGGCGTTCTAGCTGAGCAGTCCATATGTAAATGCCAAGAAGCCTGGAAGAACACAAAATGCATGGGAAACTGCAAGTGATTCGATATGCTGGAGCCTCAGGTTCACGAAGGGAAGTGGTAGGACCTCAGGTTACAAATTTGGGCAAAGAATAGATCATGAGGAGTGGCTCTCTCAGGGGAGTCCTCAAAGGTTTTAAGTAGGCTGCCGCCAAAACCAGATTTATATTTTGGAAAGCATTCCTATGGCAATCGGGAGGCTAGACTGGGGTAAAGCAAGACCAGCAGCATGGAGAACAATGGTAAGTCTATGCAGTAACCCTGGCTCAGTTAATAAGATATGAACCAAGCATTAAGGAGGAGAGAAGTCTCCTGCTGGATACTTAGGAAGACAAATTGTCAAGACTTGGTGACTTAGATAAGGAAGTGAGGAGAGAGGAAAGAGATGAAGCAGACTCCAGGTTTCTTGATGGACCTTGAGCTCTTGTTTAAAGGTTCCATGTGGGGAATGCTGTTACCATTCTTGGTGGAAAGATATCCCTGTTAATCTGGGAAGCTCATCTTTTTTAATCCATCAGTTTAGGGGAATGGAGAATGAATGAAAAGAGAATTAGACACTAGGAGCATAGAGATCATGACAAATCACCCTTACAATCAATCAGGTAGTGTTATTAATCAAGGTAATGCACTGGGGGAAGGAGTAGACTTGGAGGAAAAGGAACATTGGCTGACATGAATTCCACTCTGGGCAATCTGAGATTGAAAGGCCTCTTTGAGTTCAGTGAGGATGTTCTACAGGGAGTTGGTTAAGCGGACCTAGAGCTCAGAGGAGAATTCCAGGATAGAGATTTGTGAGACATCTGAGAATTGCTGGTAGTTAAAGCCACAACTAGACCTAAAGTGCACATCACTATTCTTTAGTAGCTTATCAGATTGGATCAAAATTAGTCAAATTCTTCAAACAATATTCATTCATTCAATCAATAAAGAGCAACCAAACATCTTGTAGTACAAGGACCTGAGTAAGGGGTTTGGGATAGAACTGTAAATAAGACAGTGTTCAACCTCAAGACATGTATATTCTACCTGGGAATTCAGATGTTAAACAACTGGTTGCACAATATAGCATGTGATTATATTTGGGATGCAGGCAAACAAGAAGATATATGGAAGTTTTAACTGGAGAAACAGACGTGGTTCAGGGCAAAGTAGAGGGTTTCATGTGAGATTCTCTGAAAAACTTCTTTGAGTTAAGTTTTAAAGGTGAATTAACTAGGCAAAGAGAGGGAAAGAGCATTCCAGTTAGAAGGAATAGCAAGTGCAAAGGGCCTGGGACAGAAAGGATGATGAAATACTCCAGGGGAAAGTCGGTGGAATAAGCAGAAATGTGTGTAAATATTCCACGGGATCAAATTGAAGTAGAGAGTACTTCCTTTGGGTAAATATTAAGTAAATATGATCATAATATAGAAATATGGGATCTATACCATCTGGGGTTTTAGGCATCTTATTTAGAAAGCCAAACTCCAGTTGGTGCGGGAAAAGAAAAAAAAAAAAAAAACAGAGAAAGCACAATTATGGTTTGAGAACAGAGCAGATTACTATAAGGAAAACTTTATTGAAAGCCATTGAACTCCCCTTAGTTCTGTAAAGGCATATTCCTAATAGAGAAGCCAGAAATTAAGCTCCAAGATAGACTTCAAGGTTGTAGTTAGACAGCAATATAAACACACTACAGGAGAATATGTTTTATTTTCATAAGTATTTAACTGGAAAGTATCCTTGGAGCACTCGAGGTTCAGGAATAAAAAAGATCAACTGTATTTTCCTATTCAGATCCAGAAGGAGCTTGTGCGTTCATTCTGGGCCCATAGCCTCCTAGTGGATCCCCTCTGTTATTGTCAATACCTAACATCTAATGGGACCTGGCTATACCATATATGTTATTAACGATAGCCATTTTACCTACACCAATAAAAACCAAGCCCCAAGGTAAGAACTGTACAACACTGACCGGAATAATTAGAAATAACAGCAACAAACGTTCTCATTCCTCTTACTTCCAAGAGTCTTCGGGGCTACGTTTTCTGAATCATTGCTGGAGTTTTAACTCGCCTGTGTACCTTTCAGCCACTCGAGCCGAAGGTGGTAGCAGCTATACTTTTAGAAGGAGCCTACACACAGTCGAGAGCATTCAAAATTGTTTTATGGAAAAGGTAAACATTATCTGAGGCATTGTGTCTTTCCCTATAAGTTTTTGGAAACTTCCATGAATTTCATCGCTTCTAATCGTTCGCTGGAACATCACTTTAGCGTCTGCCTCCTAGCGGTTTCAGGTAGAATGACTACAGCTCTCTCCCACGCTGCGCTGCACCGTTACACGCGGGACCTGCCAAAGACCTTCAGGAGATCTGGTTGGGGCAAGTCACAGGCCCAGAATGGAAAAACACACTAGCCTAGTCCTTTCCAAGCAAAACCCAAATCCAGAGCTTCTTCACAATATCATAAAAGCAAGACCTCGCATTTGTGAAAAAAAACAGAGCACATTGTAATGGGATCATTAAGATAATCCTAAAGTATGTTCACAAATATCCTCACAGCCTTGTGGATACTAATTGCTATCTAAAAACACCACTCGAGTCTAAGTGCAAGGGTGCATTCTGTCAAATGCTGTTTGGCCCATAATTGAAAGGGTCATTAAAAATTTACGAAAGGGGATACTGGAAACACCATAGAAGACAAAAGGTGTGTTTGAAACTCCAGTCATTGTCAATGATGCCACACCAAGTGACAAGTAACAAGAGTCTAGACATGGCAGAATGGATTTGAAGGCACTGGTGCAGAGTGCTTTTTTATGTGAATACCAAACCCAGGGCCGCCCGCCTCTGAGCTCTGCCAGCCACACTGTGATGAAGCATTGGTGGTCCCATGCCCTTCCCATCTCAGAAATGTACCTACGAATCTCCGTCTTATGAATATTTGATCCAGCCACAAATTTGAAAAAAAAATCGCCAGTCTCTGAATTATTTAATTGTTTTTGCCAAAGCCCTAAATTATTTTTCCTGTAATAAAATAAAATGTATTGGGTGGGAAATAAGAGTCCAAAGAGGCAAATACCAACTCGAGCCCTAACAGCTGAGGTTCCAGCCATGATGATTTTCTTTACGACATAAATGGTCTAGTTGGCTGATAGCAGCGGAGACTTGGTCAATACTGTCATTCCTGCCTGCCAGCGCTGCAGACTTCATGCATCCTCCTTTGAAGTAACCTGACCACAGTCTCTTTCTTGCAGGGTTTAATGAAGAAATTGGCCAAAGTTCCTGCAGGAGATATAATGTTGACATGAATTCTTTAAAACACATAAACAAGCTTTGAAGACTAGAAAGGTCATGGTGAAAGACGCAAATTTCTTTCCTTTAATATTTATGGGAAGAAAAGAATTCAAATCTGGGAAGTGACTTATGAGCATTAGCGATAGGTCAGGGGCAAAACGTTGCATGTGACCGTGGAGACCAAACAGGGGCCTAGACTTTGGGAAGTACTGTGAGGAGATGCTGTAAGGGGCTGTTCTCTGCGTGTGCATATATATGAGTATGTGTGTGCCTGTGCTAAAACAGTGACATTAAAGAATTATAACTGAAAGAACTCATTATATGCGCAAAGGTCACAGAAGGATAGCAGATTTGACACTAGAGAAGGATGGGGCAAAAAAGGTTTTAAAAAAACAGCCAGCAGGTATTTCCATGGTAGAGTAAGGGAGGTTGACAAGGACCATCCTCAGAGAACTGTAAAAGTCATCATGATATCCAAAAGAATGGATGCTGTGCCAGATGGACTCTAAAACGTTCTCCATTGCTCCACCTCCTGGAATTCACGACCTCGCAGCATCCCTCCCACTGAGCAGAGGCGGGACTGTGACTTACTTCTAACGGATAGAACATGGCAAAGGTGATGGGATGTCCATGGCTGCATGTGTGCGACTATGTTCCATAGGCTGTAATGTCTGCCTTACGAAGACACTCTCTCCCTTGCTGGCTTCGAGGAAGCCATGCTAGGAAGGCCTGTATGGCAAGGAACTGAGACTAGCCTCCAGCAGACAGGCCCTCTGTCCAGCAGCCTGCAAGGAATTGAGGGTTAGAAGTGGATCGTTCCTCAGTTAAGCCTCAGATGACTCTACAGTCCCGGCTGAGACCTCGAGAGGAGCCTTGTGAGACCCTGAAGAAGAGGACTCGGCTAAGTTGTGCCCAGACTCTTGACCTATTGGAACTGTGACATGATAGATTTGTGTTGTTGTAAGTGGCTAAGTTTGCAGCAAGATTGTTTCGCAGCAGCAAATAACTGATATAGATGCCACAGCTTTGACTAGTTTCTCTCATTCCTAAAGGCTCTTCCTTTGTACCATGTGATCACCAATTACCTGTGCGACAAAAAATAGAGAAAATTACTAGGAAGCCACAGAGGACAAAATTGATGTCAAGATATCATTGAGGGGAACAATGTGATAAACAGAAGAAATTATAGCACCGGTCCTTGTGGATCTCCTTTTACTCTCCAAGGAGGATGAGTTCTGACTTTCTAAAGAAGAGGTAACAATCCACATCCCCCAGCACATACAGATGTGTCAGCAAATGGGAGTAATTAGCCTATGGTACATTATAAGGAGCTTTGGAGTCAGACACATTCAGTCTCAAATCCCAGCTTTGCTCTTTACTAGGTTGGACAACATAGTGAGTCTCAGTTTCCTCATCTGAACAATTGAAATAATCAAACCAACACCAAATGGTATTGAGAAAATGAATAAGGTGCATAACATTGGGATGGAAGACGGTAGGTACTCAATAAATACTAATTCTCTTCCCCTTTCTTTATGCCATAAGATGAGTGCATCCTAGATTTCAGAAGAGAATGTTTCTTTTTTTTTTAAGTATGCTTTTTAATGAGAAAGATTGGCCCTGAGTTAACAACTGTTGCCAATCTTCCTCTTTTTTTTATTTTTTCCCTCCCTAAAGTCCCAGTACATAGTTGTATATCCTAGTTGTAAATCATTCTAGTTCTTCTATGTGGGATGCTGCCGCAGCATGTGCTAGGTCCACGCCCAGGATCCAAACCGGTGAACCCTAGGCCACCAAAGCCAAGCACGCGAGCTTGACCACTAGGTCATGGAGCCAACCCCAAGGACTGTTTTTTAAATCAGGGAAGTATCACACTAAAAGCGCAACACTAAAAGGCCCAAGAAGTCTTAGAGGCACTAACAATGAAAGTCTGATGAGGGGGGCTGGCCCCATGGCAGAGTGATTAAGTTCACACGCTCTGCTTCAGCAGCCCAGGGTTTCACAGGTTCAGATCCTGGGCACAGACATGGCACTGCTGATCAGGCCATGCTGAGGTGGCATCCCACATGCCACAACTAGAAGGACCCACAACTAAAATATACAACTATGTACAAGGGGGCTTTGGAGAGAAAAAGGAAAAATAAAAAAAAGAAAGTCTGATGAAATAATTACGAATAATGCTAACAAACGGGAAACATCCTAAGGAATCAAGGTAACTGCTTAGAGTATCCTCTAATTGGTTCAACTTTTTATAAAGCACGTGAATGAAAAAGAAAGAAGAGTCACAAAATCAACGATTTGGAGGAGGAGGCAATGCAACCATACGAAGAATATCCCAGAGTCCACAGGCCAGAAGTTAACTCTGTCTGGTGAAAAGCACAAAGACAAAAAAAATTTGTTGTGCCATTTTTGAAACAAGAAGATGAAAAATAAAAGCGATAGTGTCTTTGGGAAGATGGTACAATATTATCAGGGGATATAAACAAACTACTTTTACTTTGCAATCATCTTCACCAAGGAGGGTGTTCATCCTTGAACACAGAAAAGTGAAGAATAAACATAATTAAGACATGACCAAAGAATAAGATTGTGGAGATGATAGGAAAATTGTGTCTTGGCTCAAATAATTACTCCCAGAAGTAAGAGTTTGCAAACACAATTGGAGAACCACTCTCAGTGATTTTTTTTTTTTTTTGGTGAGGAAGATTCACCCTTAGCTAAAATCCATTGACAATCTTCCTGTTTTTTTCATTGAGGAAGATTAGCCCTGAGCTAACATCTGTGGCGATCTTCCTCTGTGTTGCGTGTGGGATGCCTCCACAGCATGGCTGATGAGTGGAGTAGGTTCCCACCTGGGATCTGAACACACAAACCCAGGCCACCGAAGCAGTATTCATGAAACTTTAACCACTCAGCCACGAGGCTGGTCCCCCACTGTCAGTAATTTTTGAAAAGTCCTGTAGAACCAGAGAGGCCAAAAAACTACAGA
The DNA here is from genome assembly GCF_041296235.1 of Equus asinus. Lineage (NCBI taxonomy): Eukaryota > Metazoa > Chordata > Mammalia > Perissodactyla > Equidae > Equus > Equus asinus. The sequence goes on along the minus strand of NC_091796.1, from coordinate 46,664,413 downwards.
TAGGCAAAAATTTTGATTTTTAACAAGTAGACAATTCAGACTAAATCTTGATACCATTACCCAACTAAATCTCTAAATGATAGTTAAATAGATGGTTTGTAAGCACTTTGAGAGGAAAATGATTATCACTAGGAGTCAAAACTGGTTCACTACGAAGACGTCAGGCTTAACAAATCTTATTTTTTTCTAACAAAGTTACTGAATTGGTAAATTAAAAGATACTGGAGGCACACTTACGAGGTCTGGAAATGAGAATGGAAAGAATTATTTTATATTTAGCCTAGAGAAAAAGCCTGAGGGAAATGCTTTTTTCACATGTTTCAAAGACGATCCTAAGGAGTTAAATTACTGAGGATCACCGCATCCTTCAACTCTTGGCTGAGCTGACTCCTGAGGAAGCTGTCTCCGATCGCTCCGGTTTCGATCTGATACTCTCCCGTAAGTTGCTATAGCACATCTGTATTTCCACGATCATGGTATTTGTCAGAATGTAGTATGACTGCTTGCTTAATCGCCTACCTCGCCCGTGGAATGTGGACCAAGTCCATCTACTTCATTGCTTTATCCCAGGGTCTAGCACCGCACCTGATAAATGACAAGTGCTCTATAAATACGTGCTAGTGGAATGAATGAGAGAGTAAATAAATGGAAAAAAAATACTTGTATGTCACAGAGATGTAGTTTTCATCTCAATTTAAGGAGAAATTTTCTTATAATTAGTAATCGTTAAGATTCCTTCAAAAATCATAAATTTCTTATTCTGAAGGTGTTCAAGAATAACCTGAAAAACCAACCATCCATACGGTATTTTGTACAGTGGAATGGAAGTTCAATTAGATGACCTCTAGACTCCTTTCTTACTCTAGGTTCAAAGCCATATCACCTCTTATTATAAAATGGCATCAGCCCTCAAGAAAAATCAAAACCCACAGCCCCAAAATTCCAGAGGCAAAATAAGTGTGCTGAACAGTCAGCTCCTGCAGGCTGGGCTCATTCTTTGGTGTCTCTGATCTGAACAGGGCTTTGCCCAAGCTGACAGTTAACAAATTCTTGACAAATTGATGGTTACAGTAAACGTAGATTGCTTGGGAAGTGAAGAGAACAATTAAGATATTCAGTCCCACCACCTTGTTTCACAGAAAGGAAGTGCAGTCCTAAAGATTCAGATGACCTCCAAAAGTCACAAAGATATTTGGGGCAGAGCCAAGACTCAAACGAATTTACTGCCATTTCTACCACTCTGGGTAGCCTTGGTTCTTTTTGCAGAAACAACTAAAGACAAGAAACTCTGGTCTCAGGACAACTAGGCCATTTGGGGATGCTGTAAGCATCTCTATAGTAAAAAACCAAGGGGTCAAGTCATCACTGTAATAACTCCAAGAGGAATGCTGGACAGGACCAGAAGAGACAACACACAGAACCAGAGGAAAAATAAATTCCTTTCATCTCATTCACTGAACGTCTATCATCACATTTGCTACAGTAAGTGATGGAAACACAAAATAATAATAACAATAATGTCATATTTTACAGCTCTATGGCAGTAAGTAACCCAAGAACATAGCCCTAAGTGTACTTAAAGGTCTGGCCTAACTCAGTAAAACTCAATGTCTGTGATTTCACAACAGAAAGGAAAGTGAACAAGTAACCATTACTCAATTACCTTGGTCAATAAGAAGACAAATGTAGGCGATAACAAAGGGGATTTTTTGACCTGGTTCTCTTCTCTGCTATATATATATATGGCATCCAAATTGACAATGAATTTGGGGAGCCTTTCTTACTTCTATTGGTGGTCTATGTTGATCTAAATCACCAAAAAATTGCCAAATCCTCCTGCGAATTTATGTTCTGTAGCTGCGGTCAACAGGTCCAGAATCAATAGAAGAGATTTATCCAGCCATGTTTCCTAGGATGACAGGCACTTTGTTCTCTTTTGTTGAACAATTTGACGAAATGACAAACTGCTGCATTTGTTCATTCAAACGATACTCATAAAGCATCCATCACATGGTAGCCACTTTGATTACATATATTGCAAGGTGTAGCTCCCACCCTCGAGGAGACAATATCAGAGTACTAGGTACTCGGGTAATGGCTTCGTTGGAGATGTGCCAGGTTCTGTGGGCGCCCAAACAAGGGATGCCTGGCTCAGCCTGGAAGAAACAGGGCTTGCCAGAGGAGGCAATGCTGGAGGTGAATCTTGAAGTAAAAGTAGAAGTTAGCGGCCTAGACAAGGGGTCAGCAGTTCTTCAACAGCATCTGCAAAGACAGGAACTGCAGATGACCTGGCGTGGCCGAAATTTGTGGTCACGTAAAGGAGAACTTTCACAACACTGGTCATGTTGATATAGACAGGCACAGATGTGAAGGACTTCTCCCTCCCCTTTATCCCACTGTTTCTGCCTTATTTCAGGCTGCCATTGCCTCTCTCTGGAGGTATTATAACAACTTTCTAACTGCTCTCCCGGCTGCCAATCTTTCCTTCCACTTTTCAATTCATCCTCCACACTTCAAGAGATTTAGCTTTCCAAAACACAACTCTGATCATGTCATTCTCCGATTTCATCTTTGCCTATGAGACAAAGTCCAAATTTCTTAGTGCAGCACGTCGACATTTTACATTCTGGCTCCTTGCCTTTCTCACTTGCTCTTCTGCCTCTTCCCTCCTCAAACTTAAAATGCAATAACATATAAGTACTCAACATACCCTCCCATGCCATGCCCCCTCAAACTTCTGACCTTCATGTATAGTATTTCCTCTGTCTAGAACACCTTTTCATGGAGAGAGCGCCATCTCACTTTTCAAGATGCTCTTCAGTAAAGCCTTTCCCAACACGTTTAGGAAGTTATTCCTCCACATTCCCATAGTCCTTTGCACATATGTCTACTATATCAATTTGCACACTGTATTGAGTCTCTTTCTATGTAACTTCCCCACCCAGGGGAATAACCTCAATTTTCTTTGATTTACTATTACCTTTCAGAATTATCCAGTGCCTGGCAAATAACAGGTACTCAATGTTTGTTGAAATGAACAAATGAGCCACCATTTCCTTATCAAACTTTAAAACCTTCATTAGTTTGATTTCTTATTTAGACTTATCATCATCACATGTCGGAATGTGGGAACCACGTCTCATCTCCCCTCTTTGATTTACACTTCTTGTAAGCCCTGCCCCACCTGTCAGCTACCCATTTGTGTCAAACCACTGTGTCCAAAAGCAACAGACAGGCCAATGCTGTGAGGACTCAGACAGAGTAACACACCCTACTAGTAAACAGTTGCAAACACCTTTGTTAGAAATAACCTGTCTGTGTTTTAAATATCTGATGAAGTCTGAGTGTGAAAATGAAGGTTACTAATTTGAAGGCACATCATACAATGTTACCACAAATACACAAAAAGCTGCCGTGAGACAACAGCCTTAAAAGTCAGTTCTTCCTGCCCTGGGATAAATTCATGCGTGTAGTAGGAGAACCACGAGGACTCTCTTTACTCTTGTTGCCCAGGAAGAAGGGAGAGGACACGTTCGTTTTGTGGGGAATCAGCAGCAAGAGCTCACGCTGGAGACTGCTAGTCATTCCTGTTCCTTCACGCAAACTGGCCCGTGATCTTTCCATCGTCAAACGGAACACATGCTACAGAAGGGGGACCACTGACACGATTCCCATCATAAAAGTTCATTCTAAAGTTCAAATCTTAATCTCATGGCTCTTTCCCAATACTACGGGGAAAAACACTTTGATGGTCCAAAAGACTGATGGCTTCTGTAAAAGGTAGACTCAATATTGTGAAACATATATATATATATATATACACATGCAGTATGTATATGAACTGGAAATTAATGTACTATCTGAAGGTAATCAGCCATTCCACAATTATTTCATGGTCATGGATTTTGTGTTGATACTGGCTAATTAGCCAAATATGAATTATGTATGTATAGTTTAAGTAAGTGTGTATGCATGTTAAAGGGGTTTTTTCCCTTTATTTCATCGTGAAGCAAATCATTTTATGTGGCTCTGCATAAAGCTCTAATACACATCAAAAAGCAATCAACAAACTCTTTGAGTACATCAAGCAGGATAATTTACGTGGTTTTTAATCATAATCATGAAAATATAATTAGGTGGTTTCATGTTTGTTGTTGAGTATATGTAGGGAAAAGTGATTCTCTAAACAGAAAATGTGGGTAACGTCACACAGAAGCCACAAGAGAACAGTATGCAAGAGGCACAGTCACACACGCACATGTGCACACACTCATGTGCGCCTTCATCCACACAGAAAACACTGCCCCTTTCTTCAACATATCAACAGCTCTCATACTTAAAAAGAATATAATTTCTTTCAAGATGTCAGGAGAAATCTTACTTTAAAAAGTGATTACATACAAGTGGGTTTGAAAAATGTTTGCCGTTAATGTCATCATAAACTTTAGCTGCTCCTACGATTTAAAACAAATCCTCCCCTCCATGGTCCCTACAGAAAAAGAGGGGGCAAGCTCAGCAGCACTCAAGCTGCCCATGTGTCATTAGTGACCGCTGGGAGTTGGTACAGACATGGATCTGCACAGCTAAATGATTGTGTACTCGTGGCCTTTTCTAATCCATTTGTAATAAACCGCATATTTATCTATTTCCAATCTCCCAGTTTAGAAGTTGAAAGGCTCCGAAGTTCTCATGCAGGAGGATGAATCACGCACAAGCAAACCACTGCCTCATACCGGCCTATCCAGGCATCCCACCACGGCCAGGAGAGTAACAACAGGGACTTCGTTCTCCTTCTCCTGGATGGTATCCCTTCCCCCAGAGTTCCCTGGTGGACTCTCCCAAGCCACATTTTATTTTCTCCCCTGTGCAACCAGAGTTGATTACTGGCCTCTTTAGAAAAATCCATCCTTCCTAGTTCATCTCGGAAATCGCAAACAAGAACCTGGGGTTGCGCTTGGAAGTAATTTGGTCACCAGCAAGATGGCCCCTTTTGTTGGGCAATTCAAAGAGTTGCAGCATCGTGACTTTAACGTAGCCACAATCAGAGTGACTTTTTTCCAGGACCATGTGTAATCTGTTTTACCACAAAATTACGAAGTTGCTGTCTGTGCACACAATTTTAGCATTTCTGGTTTTTATGCCATCTTACTTACAAGAAACTCCCAGCTGTTATAATTTGTCTCATCCATCGCTCTCTTGTAGAACCAGCCTTTGTTCCTTTTTTTCAGTGCCAGGGACTTGCTGCGTTTCACCTGATGTGATTTGTCCAGGCATTAATAATGCATCTTCAAGATGCAAGATGCATGAATTCCTTTAGTAACAGATCTGCTGGCAGAGGGCTGCATTGAACAGCTTTGCTGCAAAAAGCAAAGGCAAGAGGACAAAGGGAAGGTCATCAGCCTCAGGAGTGAGGAGTATTGGTTATTTCAGAGCATCATTCCTACTAGCTCACGGTAAGGGCATGCTGAAGACTTTGAACATTAGACCAACAATTCTTTAAAATGAAAATACTCTTACCAAATCTGCAGTTTGTCCCCATAGGGGACAATGAGTTGCATACACAGATGACAGTTCAGGAAGTCCAGGATATCTGGCTATTTTCACATCTTACTTGGTACACATCGAGGGAAATTTCCTATTCATAGGTCCTTACTCTCCCTTTGGACTGTGGGGCACACTCCAGCTAACTTTTCAGTCGCCTTGGTACAATTGTTGTTGCTGTTACTCATATGATTTTTTATCATTTTGCATTTGTGAAGAGCTTGTATTTTCAAGATGCTTTATAATCATTAATAAGTTATTTCTCACAATTATCCTGAAAAATAGGACAGGGTTCTTTTCTCAATGTTACAGTCAAGGGGAAAAAAGTGTAGTTAGGTTACAATGCAAGAAGTTCACAGGGAGCATGCTTTCCAAAGTTGGAATAAGGACACACTGAGAGGGCCACCTCATCTCCTAAACCAAATAGCTACCTCTGGAATGGTAATAGCAACAATTTAGGGCAGAATGTGGGACTCAATTAGAAATAATCAGGTACTTAGTGGACACAGCTGTAAACTCTGCAGGAAAATAAGCCTGCTTCAGATGATCGGGTTTTGAACTCAAGGCTAGTATTACCACCCAGATCCAACATCTTGGATTTTTTAAGAAACGGTGAGTTTACTATGTAATATTGAAATCAAAAAGTTCAGCCACGGAAACAGTAGCTTGTGCAGATGATCATTTAACTTCAGTTTCCAGGAGGACTCCTGACGAGATTTGTCAATATACAACCAAACCACACTCCCCAAACGGTCATTACAGTAGGTTCACCTGTCTCCTTCTCCTTCTCACCACGGCAGCCCCCCCCCCCCAAAAAATCTCATTTAATCAATAACATTTGCTTTCAGGGCAGCTCTCCTTTACTGCTGTTCCATCTCTGTCTGGGTTACCATAGCAACTATTCTCAGAGCAGTGTGATACCCAGTTTATACATTTCAGGCCTGTCACATGACTGACTACCTGCTTCTACTTTAATCATTGCTGGAGGGAACACTCAAAAAAGTGGCTGCTTCCTGCTTCCTGTTGCCGTCCACCGAACTGCCATCATGCTTTACATTTCCTCCTGCAACCTAGAAAACACGTGTGAATTGTGCTGACCTCCAAAATGGAGAAGGGGGACGCTACAGTGCTGGGTAAGAGAACCCAAACTGCTAGAATTAGCAGAGCCCTCCAGGCCCTTGCAGCCAAATTCTTCTTTTTCCCAATAGAGATGCTCTCAGATGTAGCAGGCCCCCTTTTTTAAGACCTTAATTGCAGAGTGAAAGATGTTTCCGACCTCATCCTAGCCTGAGATCCATCATCCAGCAGCCCCATGACCTCCAAGCACACATCTCCATTTATGCAGCCATTTCGTGGGCCCCCTGCAAGGCAAGGTCTGGAACATGGGACTCACAGGAGCCTCCCCTGTTGCAGCTTCGAGGGGTCCGTTTAAATCACATTATAAACCTAATGAAACACAGCTAATGAAGCACAGATGTCCTATCAGATGTGGAGCTCTGACTCCCTGTAAAAGCCCAGTAAAAATAAATGAAAGGAGCCTTGTATCCATGGAAATGGGCAGCTGACACGTTAATCCTTCCCCCTCACCCATTTATGAGTTCATTACCATCTCTAATTCCAGGGCTCCTGAAAGCATTTGTGGCTTCTGGGTCGGTCATTTCCTGGAAACTCATGACAGGCTGGACTGGAACCTCCTTGGCTTGGCCTCTTTGTTCAGAGACAAGGGAAAGTAAGTGCTTATCAGTTGCACAAGCTTCTGGTTACTTTTTTCTGTGTTGAGATGCTGAGATGAATCTAGAGTCCTGGGTCCTCCTGGGACCTAGAAGCAGGTCTTTCATGGACCAGACTTCCATGTCTGTTGAGAATAACACTAGGGAACTGGGTCAAGACTGATCCGATACCAAAGAGCTCTTCTGTCACAGCACCGATTATGCCCAATATTTATTCCTCCTTTAGATTAAGAGGTCAGCATTCTCTCATCAGATGGAGATGCTTTTAGCCATTATTACAGTAGCTGCTATTATTGGACAAGGTCATGAGGGAAGTGACAAAAGGGGGGTAAATTTTGTTGGGAAACAGGATTAGATTGAATCCAGAGTGCAGGTCACTCCCCGGGGTAACAGGAGCAGGCAGGACACGTAGGGAGAGCTGAGAAGCACCACGAGGGCATCAGCTCCCCAGTGGTAGGGGATCCATGAGAAGAGAGGATGTTCTACAAACAGAAGAAGGAAAGGAGTAAAGAGCATCTTCAAAAACTACACTTGCTTCCCCACTGATTCAGCTTGATAAGAATAACTAAGTGGCTTCTTTAGGGTATAGAATAAAAGATTATGGGCCCTCTCTGCCCATCAGAGGCCTTGTTTCTTCTTTTAGTTTTTTGGTTACTGAGTAACATTCATTCTCTTTCTTAGGTATTTGCTTAGAAAAAGAAACAGTTCATGTTGAAACCAAAGTGGTTCTCTCGGGGACATCATTTGAGCACAATTCTCTACATGCTTTATTTTTTAGATTATAATTTTGAATTCTTAAATTCTCTAAGATGTCTTATGAAGGAAAGAGTACATGTTCTCAATTTAAAAGTAAATATCTGAGTGTCAATAATACTTTGCATTAAGGTGTCCTCTTAGAGAGACTGATTGTATGTTTCTGTCACTTGATCAGTCCTGGAAACTGGGATGAGAGGCATTATAGATGAGGAAACTGAGGCACAACTCAATAGAGAGAATTTCCTGGTGCCATGCGTTAGTGTAAGCAAAGGAACCAAGGCTCCTAGCAATAAATTTCAGACCTCAAATAAGAAAGCATTGCAAGCCCTAGACATTTTTTCAAAACAATCACTTTTGTCCATCCTAATAGCTGAAAAATGAATGCTTCATAAAAATGGTCCAAGAAATTAAAACTTGGGCTCGTGATTATTACAGTGATTTGTCAGCAGTAGTGTGTGGTTTTTGGAAGAGTACCAGCTGTATTAACAAGAGGATAAGAGCGCAGTTCATTTTTCATTTGCCTAATATAGATGTCCTTGCCTCACCAAAGAAAGAGCTAAAAAGAAGTGAGAAAGCGTCAATGATGCAGCAACTAAGCGACTTCACAGAAAATGATTTAAACCTTTCCCTGCCCACTAACGCAAGAGATTTCTACCACTGATTTATGTGAAGAACTCTCTGAAGTGGCAGAAACAGAAAAAACCTGAGCGGGAAAAAAAAAAGGAGAAAGTTATGTGGGCAGCTAAGACCATTTACCTACTCTCTACCATCTGACTCAGGATCTCTGAAGGGTGAAATGTGTCACAAAAACTAAACACAGTGACCTGTATGTTGACAGGGAGAGTGTTGAAAGAGCCACCTGCTTGCAACAACAAAATGTGAGATGTTTTCATGGGTCATAGATCGACTACCTGTTGCCTTAGTACTTTCTTCTCCCAGTTAAGACAAAGTTGCTGGATTGGAGCACTTTCTAACCCGTTTCCTAGGCAGAGCCCGCTAAACAGCTGTCCTGGCATTCTTTGGCTAGTTCTCTTTTTCCGCTTTTGTCCATTGTCTTCTAGTCCTCCTTGGCCTTTTATTCAACTCACCTTTTCACCCTTAGTAACACATTTCAGACAGAATGAATTAACTCAAATTCATAGAATGTCTTAAAACTTTAAGATACTTAAAATAGGTCGATTTTCCCTCAACAATTTCAAAAGAGAAAGAAAGACCAAACACGTCAGAATTCTTTTTAAGCAACTTTAATTGTTGACATTGTAAATTGAGAGATTTCCAGTGCTTTACAGAGAGGATGCTTTGAAATGAAGGATGTGACTATTTTAAGTTTTAGAGGTCTAAGAATTAACTTTTGCCATCACCGTCAGCCCCAGCCAGAGGGCTGGTGTGTGACATGCAGAATACAGTCAGGCTAGGAGTAGAAACCCACAGCCTTGCATTCGTCCCTTTCTCTCATTAACACTCTCTCCAAAGTTAACAATTGCAAAGCCTCATCTTCTTGGGGGAACATCTACAAAGAAGGTAATGGTTGGTGTTTGGAATAAAGTCCTTAGGAATATATTGTAAGCTTATAGCTCTGCATCTTAACATAATCAGAGGAACGCAATTCTATTCTACAGAGAGAGTATTTCAAAGCACTTCCACATCTCTTTGCTCATGGGTGTCTTCCTGGTCCTACAGAGGAAAGAAAGCATTTCACAGATGGGCTACCAGAACCCAAGGAGCTTCGTGGCCCCACCGAAAGCTGTGGGCAGATGTGGGCTACAACCCAGCTCTGCCATAGCCTAGTCTCTGTTCTCTACTCTGCACTGCCACTCTTTTCTAAGTTTACATACTCAAATAATAAGTCAGTTTGGTACTTTGAAACCACAACTAATGTCTAATCAAGGAACTAAAATAGCAGATTCCACAAAATCATACCTTGAAAATATAGTGCTTTGTTCTTGGAGTAGAAATAAAGCTCTCTCTTGCTCTACTCAAAAGTTATAAATAAATGTTTATAATGAAATAATTTTAATACTTAAACTGAATAATTTAATTCAAGTTGCTGTCTCACCAAATGAGTCTGGACTGTGACTCTGAGGTTTAGTCCTGATTCTACCATTGGGTGATCTCCAGGTATCAATTTTCTCCTTTCTAAAATAAGGAGATTAAGCAAATTTGTTTGTAAGGCACCTTTCTTTAAGTCTAGATTTTATGTATCTAAAATCTATCTTTTAGGATACGAGGCTTTCTTCACAAACACTTTATCAATACCAATCCTGCCTCATTTCCTCCACTAAGAAAGAACAATCGGTGCTTTCTCCCCTGCTCCCACCCAAGGGTCCCCTGCAGAATGAGGAGGAGCAGTTTAAGCAGAGGCTCATGGGCCTGTAGTGCTTATCTATTCTGAAGACCCAGCCAGAGGGTCTTTCCCCAAAGGGAAACCAGCCAGAGCAAGACTGGAGAGGAACAGGTGCCTGAAAATGAGTGAAAATTCACACAGCGTTCTCCCCACCCTCGGAACGTAGCTGTGCCCTTTCCCAAAGAGGCCACAAATGCCTCCCTGTCAGCAGCCAGGGGACCTCTAGCCTGTATGCAAGGACTTCATGCTTCAACTGGACAAAGGGCTGTAAACAGAAAGAGGATCACTCAGCTTTGCACCGGGAAGAACAGCTTTCCAGACACAGAGCCCAGAAATCAATTATGCCCCACCCCCTACCATTTCACAATGAGCTAGGCATCGAAGATTACTTGAGCTCCTGCACCTCCCAAAGTGCTATCCAATAGGCTGGTGACGATGGTGGTGATGACAGTGGTGGTGGTGGTGGTGATATGCTCCACGGCAGTATCAAAAGGTAGCAACAAATATTTATATGACTAATCAATTATTTTATTAAGCAAAACTACTAAAATATCTGTGGCAAAACAATTACCTCAATCCTTATGATTGCCTTGGAAAATCCACTCCAAACCACTAGCTTGAGACTAATCTTAAGGAAAATACTCCTAAATGTGCTATCTTGTTTCCTTCTTTCACATATTAATTTATTCAACAAATTTGTTGACCGCTGCCGATATGCCAGGCACTGTGTTAAGAACGAAAGAAGGGAAGCCAAAAAGACTCAGCATCAGCTCTCAGAGAACAACTGACACCTACAGCAATACAAGTGTTATGATAAAGATGCTACAAAATACAGTGACAGCCTAAGGGGAACAGAGTGTTGCTAGAGATTCATTTATGAGAGACAAAAACAGATTGCCATTTAAAAAATAAACTGACTTTAACCTTATTCCTAGTAAATGGATTAAAGGAAGGAAGAACTCAGTGATTATGAGGAAGAGACCCTTAAAAATAACATGGACATAGAAATATTCAGGTGTCGTCTTTAGAGGGGCGGGTACACATGAGCTATGCTATAATCTAGTATTGAGAAACTTGAGAGTTGGTCCTTTTGACTCCATTTATACAGGAAAATCCTTATCCTTCCATAATGCACTTACCTGCTCGGTGAGAGTTGGAAATTGGCAGGATATTTAAAGAATTCTATAACGTATACCATCACCTTTGAGTAGTCCGCTTCTGCGGTAGACGGGTGGAGGGTGTGACGCCAAATGGACTCTACAAGGAAAATGGGCTGCTAACTCCAGGGCTGTTTCTATGGCCAAACTTGCACCTCCAGTCTTAAGCACACAGCTGACGCTGCCACACACAGACAGCTGTGCCCCACCAAAATTTGTTGGAGCGGTAACGATGTTTGAGTAGGGTGCTGTCATTGCTTGGACTGGCACAGGATTGCCAGCAGTGAGTTGGGAAAGCTTTGCTGTTGCGTCTTTATCATCGTTCCACCTCAGTCCTGATGCCATCAAGTTGCCTACATAAGCATCCTTACCCAGTGTCTATCATCTGCTTTCCCTTCCTCCTGCCAAATATGTCCTTGCTTCCACCCAAAAGGCAAGTCATCCAGCCACCATTTCCACTGAGATCTGGGAATATGAACACCCTCTACTGTTTTTGTCTCGTTTTGCTTTAATATTCTCCTTCTCCTAGCTCTTCTTTTCATCCCATTTCCCTTACACCTTATCCCTCCATCCTTCCTCCTTCTTTTTGCCCACATTCCTGTACCAAAGAGTACCTTCTTTGCAGACCTATTCTCCATTCTTTATATCAATACATCATACACGTCCCTGCACATATTCCCTTTTATAAGTAAGAAAGAGGGTTTCTTTAAACATCATAATAAATCTAAAGATCTATTTATAGATCACAAAAATGAGTTAAATAAGGAGCAAAATAAAATCTCTTCCATTTAAGTTGAGGATAGGAAAAGAAATTCTGTCATTAGTTATGACCATCCTACTGGTGGTCCTAGCCAACATAAGAAGTATAGAAAAGAAATGAGATGGGAAAATGGAAAGTAAGGGACAAAACTAATTATCTGTGTGTGATGTGATTATCCTTTCAGAAATCTAAAAAAATCAACTGGAAAACTGTTGTGACAAATGTAAGAGATAAATAAGATCGCCAGATACAAGACCAATATACAAAAACCACTAGTGTCTTTATTCACCAAGAATACCCACTTAGACAAATGTAATGAACCAAAGATCTTATCATGACAACAGCAAAACTAAGATTAAACCTAATAATAAATGTGCTAAAAGACTCAGTATTTTATATTTAATAATCCTCTCCAAATTAATCTAGATATTAAAAATGATTTGAATAAACTTGATATATTGATTATAAAGTTGATATAACAAAGAAAAGATTTTAAAATATCTAAGAAAATTTTGGAAAAAATAAAAATGAGAACTTACACTACTAAAAATTAAATATACTGTGTAGTTATGTAAGTTTAAATGATGTGGCATTTATGCCTCCAGATCAACAGAAAAGAATAAAGAGAGGGGAATAAATAGAAAAGTCTCACACATGTGTGAACCTAATACATAAAGTCAATCAAGCGTTTTAAATCGGTGGAGAAAGGGCAGAATATATGCAATAAATAGCACTGGGAAAATCGTTTCTGTACTTTGGAAGAAAACTCAGATTCCTGCATCACACCATATACAGAAATAAGCTCCAAGGCAATTTAAGAGCTAAACACACAAAAAAATTAAATAAAGTGGAAGAAAATATGGGAGAATGCTTTTATAATCTTGTGATTAGGAATATCTTTTTAAGCAAGAATATAATGCTATATGTGTTTTATATAAAGCTTTATATAGATAAGGATGGATAGATTAGAAAGAATTTTAAAATTCTTGAAAATGAAATGCACCACAAGCAAAGATAAAAAGCAGGCAGCAAAGAGAAAATATTAGCAAAAAAAGAGAAAATAAATGTCTTTCAGACAACAGATGACTTTCTGAAATATATAAAGAGCTTTTGCAAAGCAAAAATAAAGCAACGTTAAGAGGAAAAGAAAATGGAAAATGGACAAGGATATAGCTGATGGTGACTGAAAAGATAGTATTTACCAGGTAATATCCTAAGCATGCTACATGTATAAACCCAACTAATTTGTATAATAACCCTTTTGATCAGATACCATTAGCATCTTCATTTTGCAGGCAAGAAGACTGAGCCACAGAGAAATTTAGGAAATTGCCCAGAGTTATACAGTAAGTAACTGCTAGATTCAGGATTCAAATTTTTAAATTCTGACACGAGAGCCCAATTCACACAAAAAGAAATACAAATAGCTAATAAACTGTTCAACCTTAATAACAATCAGGGAAATGCAAAGACTAAAATACAATAAGATATTTTTACCTACCAGTCAGTTAAAATAAATCAAACAGATTAATAAGACCAACATTGACAAGAGTGTAGGGAAACAGTTACACTCATACTCAGTTACTGGGGATGTCCCTTGGTACAGCATTTTTAGAGGGCAATTTAGAGGTGTCCATCAAAATTAAAAGGGCATGCCCTTTGAGCCAACAACTCCATTTCCATGCCATAGAAACACTTGGAAATGTGCCCAGAGATGCACAAAGTAAAAAACTGAAAATAGCCTACATGTCCATCAGTAAGGGAATGATTAATGAGATGATTATACATCCAATCGTGGATTGAATGTAGTAGAGTGAACAAAAATAATGAGTTATATCTATATGAACTGACGTGCAAAGATCTCTAAGACATGTCATTATATGAAAACAGCAAGTCATCAAATAACATGTATAACCTGATATCATATACAAACATGTACACATTATGTATTTGCTTATTCACTCAACAATAACAACAAAATTAGCACCTATGTGGCAGGAACTGTTCTAGTCAGTAGAGATAAAGTGGTGGGCCAAACAGACAAAGTCCTAAAACTCACAGTCTGGTGGGCAGGCAATAAACAAGCAAACCATTAAAAAAACAAAATAATTTTGATGGCACATTAGATTTCTACTGTTGCCATGACAAATTATCACACACTAAGAGGCTTAAACAACCCAAATTTATTATCTTACGGTTCCGTAGGTCAGAAGCCCAACACGAGTCTCACCCAGAAAGGGCTGCAGTCCTTTCTGGAGGCTCTAGAGAAGGATCTGTTTCCTTGCTCATGCAAGTTGTTGGCAGAATTCCATTCCTTGTGGTTGTAGGACTGAGATTCCCATTCCCCTGCTGGCTGTCATCCGAGGGTCATTCCCAGGTTCTAGAAGCCACCTGCATTCTTTGGCTGGTCGTCCCCTTCCTCTGCCTTCAATGCCAGCAAACACAAGTCAAGTCTCTCTCACACTATGAAATTCTTGTCCTTCCTTTTCTTTTTTCTTTTTTTCTCTTCTTTTTTCTTTTTTTTTGGGGGGGGTTATACATCATAATGTATTTCAAATTCTGTGTGGATTACATTGCATTCACCACCCAAAGACTAATTACAATCCATCCCCATGCACATGAGCCTAATCACCCCTTTCACCCGCCTCCTGCCCTCTTTCCCCTCTGGTAACCACCAATCCGATCTCTGTCGCTGTGTTGTTTGTCGTTGTTTTTATCTTCTACTTATGAGTGAGATCATATGATATTTGACTTTCTCCCTGTGTCTTGTCCTTCTTCTTATCCTCTCTCATCCTGTCAGGAAATGTTCTCTGCTTTTAAGGTCTCATGGAATTAGACTGGACCCCGGAGGATAATCTCCCCATTTCAAGGTCTGTATCTTTCATCAGTTCACATTACCTTCCTTTGCCATGGAAGGCAACGTATTCACAGGTCCCAGGGATTAGAGCGTGAACATCTTTGGTAGAGAGGGGTATTACTCTGCCTGTTCCAGACAGTAATAAATGCTACGAGGAAAACTAAAATGGTCATATGCAAAAGGTGGCATGGGGTAGAGTGGAGGCTAATCTAGATTGTGTCATCAGAAAAGGCTTCTCTGCGGAAATGGCATCTGAACTGGAAGACACAGCCATGTGACCACCTGGGGGCAGAGAATTCCAGGTGTATATTTAGATACACAGAAAAAGGCATGGAAAGCTACACATCATAACTATGTTCACCAGCTATTTCCTGAGAGGCATGGAACTCAAGAGTGGAAGAAAGTAACAGATTTTACTCATTAATCTATATCCTTCTGTTTGTTTGAATCTTTTACTTGTATAATTTTTAAAAATTATTTAACTTTGTAAAGACTTAGAAAGAAAACTATCTTTTTCTTGGGCCTAGTTGAAGTGAAGAGAGTTTAAGATTTAGGTACTAGTGAAAGTTAAGCATATTCTGAATTTTGACACCTACACACATATAGAAAATAAAAATAAAAACTTGACTTGGATTCTATGAAAGAATCAGTTCTAGAAGGGAGTAATAAATTGATGCCATTCCACTTCTGAGTCTTTAAGGAGGGTACCCTTGCCAATTAGACATTTTTACACATCAGCAACCTTGGAAACTTCTCATGCCTATAGCCTCTTTATGTTGCATCTAAGTCCTAACTTGATGCTCATTTGCTGAGCTCTCGCCCTACCGATCACACGTTGTTTTATGTGCTTTTCCAAGGAGAACACTAAAAGCTTCTCTGAGTTGAAGGCAGGCAGCAAACAAGTTACTTGAATGGGCTCTACAGTGCAGCAATCTGTCACAGCAAAGGGACACTGTTGGAATGCATTCCTGCTCCTCAAGATCCAGATAAGGGAGCGATCACAGGAGGCCACGTGGAAGCTCCTATAGGTGAACTGAAGTAGAGTGACCACACGGAGGGGAGCCAGAAGACCAAAAGTCTCTCTCAGGACACAGGAAAGCAAAACTTCCAGCAGTTTGGTATAGTTTCAAGATCCTGGGATGAAACTGCAGAAAATAGACTTCTTGGGCTGGGGAGGGGAGGCGGGGGCTGGAGGGCAGTGTACGCAAAAGCACGCATGTGATGATCAAAATTACAACTTATTTTCAGCAAAGATATTATGCTGAAAAGCAGTAAAAAGCAAACATTGGCTATAGCTACAAATAATGGAGTTCATATTTATGTGCTAATCACGTAGATTTGGTGTTTTTTCAGACACCCTGGGTATCAAAGATAGGAATTCTCTGAGTAACATGTTTATAATAGTCTAGTAGACTATTCTGTTTGAATGTCCCTTCATCACCTCAAGAGTGACAAATTCAAAACGGAGCACATCATTGTCTGCTCACAAGTCTTTTCTCCTCCCAGCCCTTCCTGTCTCAGATAGGGGCACCCTCGTTTCCTCATCACTCAGGCTTGAGAACCTAGAGTCATTCTTAACTCATCTCTCACCTTCAACCAGTCATCCCCCTCAACCCTTTCTGGAAGTAGGTGAAGTATAAATCGTACATAAATAAAGATAACATTTAATCAGCCATGAAGTACATTGCCAACATTTATGTCCATCCTTTCCTCTCCGTTCCCACTGTCGCCCCCCTGGTCGAGGATTTTATTCCAGAAACATTTTATCTGAAGCATTTCCTCAGTAGCCTCCTCCACCCACTGCCTATCAACTCAGTCCAACCTTCCTGTATTTCTCTAGCTGGTGAGCACAAACACGGCCCCATTATCATCCCATGGCCGAATTACATTTCTGAGCCCCTTTCAGGTTTGACTGGGGGTTCAAAGGCGGAAAGCAGGGCTTTCACAAAGTACCGCTTCCTGATGTCTCAGGACTGCTTAGATGTGTCCATACACTGGTCCTTCACTGGTCCCGGGCTTCCATAGCCTCTTCCTCTTGAATGCAGAGGTGGAGGGAATGCCTTCCTCCGCGGCCCTGGTGAGGAGGCCCTGAGACCTCTGGCAAAGGAGGCTCCTCAGCCCTGTGACCATCTGCTCAGTATCATTGAAGGTATACTTCCCTCCTACTGCCTTTCCTCCAGGAGAGGTGGCCAAGAAGGTCTGAGAACTGACCATCTGTCCTCCGCAGCTCAGACAAAGCGACGTACGAAACCAGACAAAACCACGCTCATCCACCACAGGGCAGGAACAACTCAAACCCATGTTGTTTGTGTTCATGTAGCGAGTCCAAATACTTTCTTCCAGCCCTAAAAGGGACAAGATGAAAGAAAGAGAGAGGGAGGGAGCAAGGAAAGGAAGGAAGGAAAGAGCCACAGTGTCCAAAAGCACAGCTCTGACTACGCACAAAAGCTTTCATTCCCAAATTAAACTTTATTTCTCATTTATTTCTTCTTGCAACAAATATTTTTCAAGCAGCAAACAGAACAGACAGGAGCACAGGCCTCCAGGAGTTTAAGTTCTGGTGTGGAAAATAGATAATAAAAAAAAATCACCAAAAGTAAGCAAAACCATGTCCGGCAGCGGCAAGTCTATGAAGAAATAAAGCAGGGTACCGGGAGGGAGGGTGCAGCGTGGTCCCGAGTGGGCGACATTTGAGCTGAGAGTTGGCAGAATGAGGAAGAATGCCAGGACTGTGCACTCAAGTCAATGGTGAGTTGAGAGTTTTCCCCAATAAAAATGGCTGGCCACCTGCTTCATGTTTGTATCATTTTGCTAGGGCTGCCGTAGAAAAGTACCGCAAACCAGGTGGCTTAACCAACAGAACAGCTGTGGCCTCTCACAGCTCTGGAGGCCAGAAGTCCAAGATCATGCTCCTTCTGATGAAGGCACTAGGGAGGGAATTACTCTGGGGCCCTCCTCTAGCTTCTGGTAGCTCCTTGGCTTGTGGCAACGTAACTCCAGTCTTCACCTGGTGTTCTCCCTGTGTGTGTGTGTGTCTGTGTCTGAATCTCCCCTTTTTATAAGGACCCCAGTCATATAGGATCAGGTGCCCGCCTTGCTCCCGTACAACCTCATCTTAACTAATTGTATCTGCAATGACTCTATTTCCAAATAAGGTCACATTCTGAGATGCTGGGGGTTAGAACTTCAACACAAGAATTTAGGGTGGCATAATTCAACCCTTACCAATGTTTCTTGAACAAAGGGGCCCATTCGGGAGGGTGGGGGACAAGATTTACCCATAACAATCTGACCGAGTGTTTCAGGGCAGCGCCATTCTCTCTGCTGCACATTGCCTAGCACAGCACATAATAAATGAATCAATACTTGTTGATGGTTGATTAATGGTAGATTTTACACTAAAATTTAAAAATGTGTGTGTGTTATTGTGTTGAGGTGGTTTGGGATTTGTTTGTGTGCCAGCAACAGATCTCATGCTTCGCAGATAAGAACGTCTTAAATCGTTTCAGGGTCTGATATGATTAGTAAATGTTCCCGGAGACCATGTGGAAAAAAAACAGCTGGCATCTAACGCAGAGCCAGCCCCTTTGTCTCCCGGCCTGGATCCCAGAGGCAGCAGAGCCGAGGAGCTCAGACACGGCTGGCAGAGGTCACATTTGCTGAAGATCCGAGAAGAGATGACGATGCAAGTACAGCTGCTAGAATGCAGCCGTCCAGGTCTCCAGGCAGCTCATCCTCCTCGCCCAGCCTGGGGACACACAGCTGCCCCATCCAACCACAGAGGGGCAAATTCCCCCACATCAGAGAAGCAGCCCTGGGCCGCTAAATGGAAACCTGGCCAGCAAGGAAGCAGCTGGTCTTGGCAAACGAAAACAATGCCCCAGGCAAAAACAAAACAGGAGGGAGCCTGAAAAAGCTTCATTCTGAGGAGCCACTCCCTCCCTGAACCAATTTTTTAATCCAATATAAAATTCTAAGCCTATTCAGAGAAAACGATGGCGAATTCCTTCAGTCTAAATTCTCTGTAATTAGAAATTCCTAGAAAACTTTTCCTTTCCTTTCCAGCAATTCGTTCCCATAGCACATCCCACGTTGTGGATGCCTATTTTGCTAGCCAACACTTTTTGAGTGTAACACAGACAACCACAAGATTTATGTAATTTCATGAGGATTTGTGATACATAGACTTGCATTCTTAAGTGTTGTTTATTGTTTTCCTCTTTTTATCTCATGAAATGGACTATTCATGACAAGCTCCGTTTCATCAATGAATGTTGTGTTTACGTATACACATGTAAATATAGCAATCTCATGAAACATATGCCTAATTTGTTTATTAGTTACCCACCCTGTAAGAGCTCATGACCTGACATTAGCTGTGCATAATGGGTCTTCCAATAAAAATAGTAACTACAGATAGAGACAAAACAAAGTCAGGTGAAATTTTCAAAGAAAGGTCTAGTTATAGCTAGGTTAGAGGGTCTCATCCAGAGATTTTATCTTTCTTATGATGACAATAATAGCTAGAATTGATGTCTGAGTTTTTACTGTCTACTAGTCTGTGTGTTACGTGTTTTGTACCTATCTTATCTCAAATCATTTCAACTCCATAAGAAAATTATTGCTTAGTAACATTATGTGACTTGCCCATGATCACAGCTAGTATTGGTGAGAGCTGGGATTCTGACTCTAGTTTGACTCCAAACCCTATGCTTAGTCAAATATACTACATAGATGAAAACAGAGAAAAAACACACAATTAAAACACTAGTCAAAGATAAATGCCATAGGAAAAATACTACTAGTATATTCTTTTAGAAAGTTGATTTATAAAAAGAACTTCTGTAAAAATAGGGAAGCAATGTTCCAAAAGGTAAACCGAGGCATAGGATTTGTAACCATGGCTTTTTAGAACTTACTTTGAAACGCAATTGCATCAAAAAAATCCCTTTGCACTATTTCTGAAGGTAAGTTCTAGAAGCACTGGAGACTTATAATGACAAAAATTACATGATAACCTTTTATGCAAAAGGCTTATTGAACACAACATTACGTTAGTGATGCTATTCTAAGAAGAACTAGTCATGCTGGGCTAAATTTTCCAAGAACGCAATTTAAACCCACAGTAAGGTATATTATCAAATGAATGGAATACTGTGGTTCAAACACAGCCCTCCGAATGGTCCATCTGTGGACCTTATCTCACCGATTCTCATTAAACAGTGATTTCATTTCTCTACATCATCACAAGCTTCACTCCTGGGCAGTCATTCAACTGCCTGGCTAGTCTCACAACACATGCAAATGTGAATTAAAGGTGGCCGCGCCACAAGGCAGAGGAGCGCTTGCAGATATCCTTCCCAGTGTGAAGCACAGGGCCCCAGCCATCACAGATGGGAAAAAGAAATTGGTGGTCCCAGCAGGCCTTCTGTTTATTACCCCCTGAGGCCTCATTTGGAGCATGACTGTCACATATTTGCACGTGCGCACACGCACACGCACACATGAGCAGATCTAAACCACTTCACCCGCCCTCTACATTCCATGAGCTGGAAGGTTAAAGATGTGTTTGGACTCTGTGAAAATAAAGTCCCAAAGCCTTTACAGAAACCTTGTCACTGGCACTCATTGCTCCCCAGTAAGACGTGTAAAAGAAGGTATGTTTTCCCCATTAGACATACAGGGAAATTGGAGTGTGAAATGTAATAATTTGTCCAAAGCTGGGAGGAGAATCAAAGACAGAAAACAGAAGAGGAATTTTTCTGTCCTCTGACCTCCTATAATATGCAGTTTGCACCTTTCTCACAGCCAGCACTACTTTCTATGGTACAGTCTGGTTATTTCTAAATTCATCTTTTCTCCCTTGCATAACAATTAGCTCCTTGGCATGAGGGATGATTTCTGGTTTGTTTTTGTGTTCTCACCACAACATGGTACCCTCTCGGGTAACTGTGGGAACTCCACCTGTGCATATGGATTAGAAAAAGAAGGAAAAAATGATACAAATAGAAAAGTTGAATGGACCTGGGCTGTTCTGGCAACAGTGGCTGTCAACTGGGGCAATGGCTGGACATTAATGACTTTCCTTGATGGTATACATGTCTTCCACCAGATGTGTTTACTGCTAGTCATCATGAATGGAGGCCAGAGAGCATATCCTAGAAAGAGAGAAAATACACTCCCTGGTGGTTACTAAAGGAGCTAGTGAGAGTTGAAGTATTGGTCTCTCTCTACCTCATGTGAGGTGTGAGGTGGCTCCTGGTAGTACTCACCCTTTTGGTTCCTGGGTGCCCTGTAGCCCTAAACATTTATTACAAAAATGATGTCAGCCTGAAGAAAACCTCGAGAGTCACATGTTCATGGCTGAGATCAACCTGACCCTGTTTGAGACCTGAACCAGTACTGAACCATCCTAAACGTCTACAGGTGTTTATCATTCTATGCTAAAAGCCTGGACTACAAGTATCAGCTGCTAGCTGTATAGTGAGCCATCTTGGACCTTGCTGCCCAGCCAAGCCATGGATGACTACAGCCTGAGCCAATATCACGGGGAGCAGAAGAACCTCCCAGAGGAGCCCAAACAACCCACAGAATCATAATAATAAAATGGCAGTTGTTTTAAGCCACTGAGTTTTGGAGTGCTTTGTTACATAGCAGTAGATAACCAGAACACTCAGCCAAAATGAGACGAGATTTTACAAGGGAAGTGGGAGAGGGGGGTGTCTTACAGGGAAGGGTGAGTATATTTTGTGTGTAGAATGACTTGAATTATTAGAGGTAGAACGTAGACTAAGGTAACTACGCTTCAAAGATGGCCCCCAGTGAATCACGCCTCCTGGTATCCATGAGCTTGTCTAGGCCCCTTCCACCGTGAATGTGTGACCAACAGAATGTGGCAAAAGTCACTCACGGTGACTTCCAAAGTTATTATGTCATAAGTAACCATGCAGCTTTTACTCTGGGGGAAGCCATCTACTGTGTAACAAGTCTAACTATCCTGAGAGTGCCATGCTAAGCAGAAGTACAAAGGAAAGAGAGAGAAAGAAGCCTGGCCGGCCCTCAGCTATGCCAGGCCTCCCAGCTAAGGTGGTAAACATGGGAGGGAAGAAGCCATTTGGGTATCTGGCCCAGTCAAGCCTCAAATGACTCCAACTTCAACTGTGTCTGACTCAATCACAGGAGATACCCTAAGCAAGAACCCTCCCGCTGAGCCCAGTCAACCCACGGAACTTGGAGAGATGAAATGAAATTGTTTTTAAGCCAATAAGTTTTGGGTTGGTTTGTTGTGCAGCAACAGGTACGTGAAAAATGAGGTTTATACCATGTAAATATCTCAAACTTCCTGCTTCTTTTGTATACAAACAACTTTGTCTGCTCATGACAAACGAAAAATCTGTTATATCCTCCGTATGGCCAAAATGTCAAAACAGATCAATCCTATGCAGGGTCATAGGAAGGAAAAAAAGTGAAGAGAATTACATTCTACCCTATATGAAGAGAACTTATGTCATCCGTGAGCTATTTCTAGTATAGCTATGAAAATGGGGCAACTAGCTATGTGGGTTAAACAACCCAGTAGTCCAAAACGACTTGGAGCTGTGTGGACGTCGGGGAGCCAGCACTAGGGGAGGATGAAATCATTAGGCCTTAGACTCTAAGTGCTCACTGCAGCCCACTTATAAGAAATTTCCCCCAGACACCGTTCAGATTACAAACCCAGTGTATCAGGCAACATCAAAGTGCTTGAATTATGTAGAAGACCAGATTATATTGGAGAGTTGAACTAACGGAGTAGCTGTAGAAAATAGTTGCTAGGTAGTATAAGGAAATGAAATAAGCCTAGGAACCATGGTCCATGGTTCAGGAAATGGAATCATAGGCCTCCACACTTCCGCAGAGCACCCTCTCCAGCCAAGCGTGGTTCTGTCACATACTGTCATTTACCCATCTCTCACTCAGGTGCATATGTCTTCTCTCATTGGCACCCATTCATCCCCGATTTCCTCAGACATGCCTGTTATCAGGTGCAAATCCATCCTAGTAAAGGCACTTTACTAAACGTATTACCACGCCTGATGTCATCCTGTAACTTTGCATGGAGACGCAGTCTGACAGTTAGGAGGGGGAGCTCTGGCGTCAGAAGGACCTGAATTTGAAACGCTGCTCTGCCCCTTACTAGCTATGAGAATGTGAATAAGTTATTTCACCTCTCCAAGACTCAGTTTCCCCATTGGTAATATGGGGATAATAATAGTGCCTACATAATGGGATTACTGAGACTGTTATTTATTGCATGAAAACTGCTTAGAAAATTGAACATACTCAGATGTTAGGTATTATATTATTCTTGAGAATAATGTCTTTTTTTCCTTCCCCCTTCCTCCTCCTAGGATTTGCACAGGCTGAACGACAATGACTAAGGGAGACAGAGACCCTTCAGGCTAATCTCCCACAGGATTGTCAGCCCAGGTCCGGAAAAGATTTAATTATTCTACAGATACTTCATCCTAACTATGTGAAGGCACCTTTCCCCTTACCCCTCATGAGAGGTAGCAAGGAGCCAGACAGAGCAGGAGGAGTGACCGCCAGCACAAGAGGAAGTGAGACTCTGAGGATGGCAAGCGAAGGGGGAGGTAAGGGGCACAGGAGAGGGTCCCAGGAGGGAGGGGATCAAGTGAGGAAGAAGTTCCTCTGCCTATGAGTAGTGTGCTGGACCGGCACCAACCCCAGTGAGGCATAGGTTGGAGGCAATGGCAGTGGGACAGAGCAGAAAAGCCGCCCAAATCTCTAGCTCCCCTTGAGGGCTCCAAAACAGTTTGGAATATTATTTAAATCCCAAATCCAAGACATCTTTGGTCTTAGACTGGGTGCTTGGCTGACTAACAAACATCAAGACCACTTATGGCAAGGACAGTACTGGCCATGCCTTCCACATGGGGGTAGCGCGTTGTTTTCTACATAGTGTCAGGCCCAAATCAGAAAAAGTCATTTCCAGGCCACAAATCCTAATTTGGAGCTGGGAGAGGAAATATACTCACTGACTTTATTTGCTCCAGCAAAGTCAGACGCTCCTGATGAACACTATTTTGTAGTCTCATGGTGCCTGGTTAAAACCAGCAGCACCATCAGGAGCCAACTTCTCACTCCCACTCCAGCCAGGTATTCCCAGTCATTTTCACTTCCAGGCTCAGGCCAGCCATGCTCGGGGAAACCCTGCCCCCACAGGAACTACGTAGAAGTTGTGGGCACAGGCTCCTCCTCAGCTGTCGGCCTCTGCTGGTCACTGTTATCTTGAATATATTCCACAGCTTAGCTGGGCTCCCATGGGGCCTACAGATTTCTGGTACATAACCAGTGTTTTAGTCTGCATGGGCTGCCATAACAAACACTGTAGACGGGGTGTCTTAAACAACAGAAATCTAGTTTCTCACACTTGTGGAGGCTGGAAGTCCCAGATCAAGGTGCCAGTCGATGCAGTTCCTGGTGAGAGCCCTCTTTCTGGCTTATAGACAATCACTTTCTCCCTGTGTCCTCACATGTCAGGGAGAGAGATTTCTCTCTCTCTTTCTCTTCTTATAAAACCACAGTTCTATTAGATTAGGGCCCTACTCTTATGACTTTATTTAGTCTTAATTACCTCCTAAAGACCCTATCTCCAGATTCAGTCACATTGCAAATTAGGGCTTCAACATATGAATTTGAAGGAGTCATAAACAGTCTATAGCACCCAATTGGCTGGGTGTTTGCCAGCCTTTCTCTAGGCGTTCCTCTCCTGCCTGTCCCATGACAGATCCCATGTTTCCTTGTCTCTCTAAGATGCTAGGTCCTTCACTACCGAAAAATCCAAGAGAAAAGCTGAAGAGAATTCATAAATAAATTCCTCGCATTTGGGCAGTGGTTTGGCATCACCAAGGAAATTCACATTTTGTTCCAGTTGACTCCCTCAACAGGTTAGCCTCTTTTCTAGATGAGGAAACCGAGGCCAAGAGAGGTTGAAAGCCTTGTCCAGGATTACACAGCCCACAAGTAGCAGAGCAAAACTCAGGCTATGTCTGCTGGAGAACAACGTCTAGATAATCCACAAAATTCCTCACCTTCCTTTCCATCAAGGCTGCCACAGCTGGGATTCAGTATCTCCTCATTTCTTACCAGGACAATTTGCACAGCATCTTCACTCATCTTCCTGGCTCCTGTGCTACTCTCTGACATTACCTGCCAGGGCATGTTCTAATTAAAGTTATGGCAGTTCTCTACTTAAAAACTTAGAAGAAGTAACACAGCAGCAACAAGCACACCCAGTGCCAGAATACTGGTTTCCAAATACCATTCTCCAATAAAAGGAACCAAAGCTCTTTGGAGAAATGGCTGGTTCTAGAGCTGAGACAAGGAAGATACAATAGGAGTCTGGAGCATCTTACAATGTCAGAAAGCAAGGAAATGCTCAAAACACACACACACAGACACCAACTCACAACAGGGGGGCATGTCAAAACAACACAGGAGACAACCTGAAAGAATTCCCAATGGCCAAAGCTAGAATAATTATAGAAATAAAATAAATAACAATAATATTGGTTATAACCCCAGAACTACCCAAAGAATTAATAAATATCCATGAGTCCATAGTGATATAAATAAATGATTGACTAAATAAATAAATGAGGGAGAAGGAACAAATATTCCTTACAGAATAATTCCAAATAATAAATGTAAAAAGAAAGAAAGAAATAGAAAATCACCAGTAAAACACCACAGTAATCATTGCTACAGGCAAGATCCACTGATGAATACTAAAATTAGAAGGTGAAGATTATTGAAAGAAAACTATAGGATTGCAGGATCAAGATGGTGGAGTAGGAAGATCCTGGGCTTGCCCCCTCCCACATGCACACCAAAACTACAACTACATATGGAACAACTATCTCTAAGAATGACCTCAAGACTAGCAGAACAGATTTTTGACAACTAAGGATATAAAGAAAAAGTCACATCGTGACAGGTAGGAGGGGCAGAGGTGTGGTCTAACAGGACCCGCACTTTTGGTGTGGTGACTCACAGCGAGAGGGATATCTCAACCTTGATGGTCCTCCTGGATGAGCATGGGGCCTGAGCCCCACATTGGGCTCCCCAGCCCAGGGGACTTGCACCAGAAAGACAAGCCTCCACAATGTCTGGCTTTGAAAACCAGGGGGGCCTACATCTGGGAGAGCCAGAGGGGTAAATGAAACCAAGACTCCACTCTTAAAGGATTCATGCACAAACTCACTCCAAGTTGCAGCACAGAGGCAACAGTTTGAAAAGTACCTGAGTAATACATGAACAACATTCAATAATCAATTTTAGGGCAAATGCTGGAGGGGCAGAGATTCAATGGAACTTTCTCTGGGGATGGATGTGCTGGCAGGTGCCATTTTCTTTACTCTCCTTCTATCTAGCCCTGGCGGGCACCATTTCTAACACTCTCCATCTACCTTGATAGCACTGCTTACCCTGCCCCAGTGTCCCCTGTGGACCTGCCCTGGCCAATGTCTCTGCAAAGCATCCTACCCTACCTGGCAGATGGCCCTGGCCAGCACCAGAGCCCTTCCAAGTGGCTCCTGACCCGAGGGTTCAGCCCCACACACCAGCATCCCAACAGTAATCATGGCCCAGACACAACAGGAACATGCGTGCAGCCAACACAGGAGACACACTGGAGTTCCTGGCTCTCGTGACCAGAAGGGATTGCACTACTAGGCCCCACAGTACACCTTCTACATAAAGTCACCACTTCAGAACTGGGAGATGTAGCTCATCTGCCTAATAATAGAAACAAACACAGACAGTTAGGCAAAATGAGAAGACAGAGGAATATGTCTCAAACAAAAGGATGAGAGAAAACCTCAGAACAAGAAATAAACAGAACAGAGACAAAGAATCTACCAGATGAAAAGTTCAAAGTAATGGTCATACAGATGCTCACTGAACTTGGGAGAAGAATGGATGAACACAGTAAGAACTTCAACAAGGAGACAGAAAATATAAAAAAGAACCAATCAGAGCTGAAGAACACATTAACTGAGATAAAAAATACACCAGATGAAATCAACAGCAGGTGAGATGATGCAGAAGAATAGATCAACAATCTGGAAGACAGGGTAGTGGAAATCACACAATCAGAACAACAACAAAAAAGAATTTTTAAAAAATGAGGATAACTTAAGGGACCTCTGAGACAACATCAAGCATACTAACATTCGCATTATAGGGGTCTCAGAAGGAGAAGAGAGAGAGAAAGTTACAAAAAACCTATTGAAGAAATAACGGCTAAAAACTTCCATGACCTGGCGAAGAAAACAGACTTCCAAGTCTAGGAAGCACAGAGAGTCCCAGATAAGATAAAACCAAAGAGACCCACACCAAGACACATTATAATTAAAATGTCAAAAGTTAAAGATAAAGAGAGAATCTTAAAAGCAGCAAGAAAAAAACTAGTTATATACAAGGGAAGCCCCATAAGATTATCAGCTGATTTTTCAGCAGAAACTTTACAGGCCAGAGGGAGTGTCATGATATACTCAAAGTGCTGAGGAAAAAGCTTACAACCAAGAATACTCTACCCATCAAGGTTATCATTCAGAATTGAAGGAGAAATAAAGAATTTCCCAGACAAGCAAAAGCTAAAGGAGCTCATCAGTACTAAATTGGCCTTATAAGAAATGTAAAAGGAACTTCTTTAAATGGAAAAAAAGAGACCATAAATAGAAATGAGAGAAACATGAAAGAAAAAAATCTCACTGGTAATGGCAAACGTATAGTAAAGGTAGTGGATGCGTCATCTTAGAGCCAGGCTGAAAGTTAAAAGAAAGAAGTAGTAAAATCATTTATATCTACAATAATTAGTTAAGGGATATAGAAAATAAAAAAGATGTAAAATAATGACATCAAAAACATAAAACATGAGGGGGGAGTAAAAATATAGTGCTTTTAGAATGTGCTCGAACTGAAGGGACTGTCAACTTAAAATAGACTGCTATATACATAGGTTGTTATATATGAATCTCATGGTAATCACAAACCAAAACTTATAATAGACACACAAAAAATAAAGAGAAAGAAACCTAGACACAACACTAAAGATGGCCATCAAACCACAAGGAAAGAGAGCAAGAGAAAAAGAAAGAAACAGAGAAGAACTACAAAAACAACCAGAAAACAATTGACAAAATGGCAGTTCGTACATACCTATCAATAATTACTTTAAATTTAAATGGACTAAATGCTCCAATCAAAAAATATATGGGGGCTGAATGGATTAAAAAAACCTAGACCCATATACATTCTGTCTACAAAAGACTCACATCAGATCTAAAGACACACACAGACTGAAAGTGAACCGATGGAAAAAGATATTCCATGCAAATGGAAACAAAAAGAAAGCTATGGTAGCAATACTTATATCAGACAAAATAGACTTTAAAACAAAGACTATAACAAGAGATAAAGAAGGGCATTATATAAAGATAGAGGAATCAATCCAACAAGAGAATAATAACAATTGTAAATATTTATGCACGCAACATAGGAACACCTAAAAACATAAAGCAAATATTAACAGACATAAAGGGAGAAATCAACAGTAATACAATAATCATAGGGACTTTAACATGTCACTTACGTTAACAGATAGAACATCCAGAGCGAAAATCAACAAGGAAACATTGGCCTTAAACAACACATTAGACCAGATGGACTTAATAGATATATACAGAACATTCCACCCAAAAACAGCAGAATACACATTCTTTTCAAGTGCACATGGAACATTCTCCAGGATAGATCACATGCTAAACCACAAAACAAGTCTCAATAAATTTAAGAAGATTAAAAACATATCAAGGATCTTTTCTGACCACAACAGTATGAAACTAGAAATCAATTACAAGAAGAAAACTAGAAAAAACATAAACACATGGAGTCTAAACAACACACTACTAAACAACCAATGGGTCAATGAAGAAATCAAAGAGGAAATCAAAAGATACCTTGAGGACCAAGCCCCCTGGCCAAGTGGTTAAAGTTCTGCATGCTCCACTTCAGCAGCCTGGGTTTGTGGGTTTGGATCTCGGGCACAGACCTACTCCACTCATCAGCCAAGCTGTGGAGGCATCCCACATACGATATGGGGGAGGATTGGCACGGATGTTAGCTTAGGGCTAATCTTCCTCAAGGGAAAAAAAGAGAAAAATTGGTAACGGATGTTAGCTCAGGGTGAATCTTCCTCACCAAAAAGAAAAGAAAAGATACCTTAAGATAAATGAAAATGGAAATACAATGTTCCAAAATCTATGGGATGCAGTGAATGCAGCTCTAAGAGGGAAGTTTATAGCAATACAGGCCTACTTCAGAAAACAAGAAACATCTCAAATAATCTAACCTTACACCTAAAGGACCTAGAAAAAGAACAAAGCCCAGAGTTGGTATAAGGAAAGAAATAATAAAGATCAAAGCAAAAATAAATGAAATAGAGACTAAAAAACAGTAGAAAAGATCAATGAAACTAAGAGCTGGTTCTTTGAAAAGGTAAATAAAATTGATAAACCTTTAGCCAGACTCATAAAGAAAAAAAGAGAGAAGGCCCAAAGAAATATAATCAGAAATGAAAGAGAAAATGTTACAAATGACACCACAGAAATACAAAGGATCATAAGAGATTACTATGAACAATTATTAGTCAATAAATTGGACAACATAAAAGAAATGGATAAATTTCTAGAAACATACAAATTTCCAAGACAGAATCAGGAAGAAATAGAAAATCTGAACAGATCGATTACTAGCAATGAAATTGAATCAATAGTCAAAAAACTCCCAAGAAACAAAAGTCCAGGAACAGACACCTTGCAGGTGAAACCTAGCAAACATTTGAAGAAAAGTTAATACCTATCCTTCTCAGATTATTGCAAAAAATTGAAGAGCAGTAAATGCTTCCAAACTCATTCTACAAGGCCAGCATTACCCTGACAATAAAACCAGACAAAGACATTACAAAAAAAAAGAAATTACAGTCCAATATTCCTAATGAACATATATGTAAAAATCTTCATCAAAACATTAGCAAACCAAATTCAACAATATACTAGAAGGATCATGCACCATGATCAAACAGGATTTACGCAGGGATGCAAGGAGGGTTCGCTATGCACAAATCAATCAATGTGACACATCACATTAACAAAATGAAGGATAAGAATCATATGATCATCTCAACAAATGCATAAAAAGTATTTGACAAAGTTCAACATCAGTTTATGATAAAAATTCTCAACAAAGTGGGTATAGAGGGAACATAACATAATAAAGGCCATATATGACAAACTCACAGATAACATCATACTCAGTAGTGAAAAGCAGAAACTATTTAGTCTAGGATCAGGAACAAGAGAAGGCTGCCCACTCTCACCACTTTTATTCAATATAGTACTGGAAGTCCCAGCCACAGCAATCAGACAGAAAAATACAAAATGAAAGGCATCAAAATTGGAAAGGAAGAAGTAAAATTGTCACTATTTGCAGGTGACATTATACTATATATAGAAAACCCTAAAGATTCCACTAAAAAAACTATTAGAACTAATAAATGAATTCAATAAAGTTGCAGGATACAAAATTAATATACAGAAATCAGTTGCATTTCTACAAACTAATAACAAGCTATCAGAAAGAGAAATTAAGAAAACAATCTCATTTACAACTGCAGCAAAAAGAATAAAATACCTAGGAATAAATTTAACCAAGGAGGTGAAAGACCTATACTCTGAAAACTATAAGACATTGTTGAAAGAAATTGAAGACAACACAAATAAATGGAAAGATAGTGCTCATGGATCGGAAGAATTAATACTGTTAAAATGACCATACTACCCAAAGCCATCTACAGATTCAACACAGCCCCCACCAAAATACCAATGGCATTTTTCACAGGACCAGAACAAAGAATCCTAAAATTTTTGTGGAAGCACAAAAGACCTTGAATGGCCAGAGAAATCTTGAGAAAGAAGAACAAAGCTGGAGGTGCCACACTCCCTGATTTAAATCTATACAAAGCATTAGTAATCAGAACTGTATGGTACTGACATAAAAACAGACACGTAGGTCAATGGAACAGAACAGAGAGCCCAGAAACAAACCCACGTTTATATGGTCAGTTAATCTAGATCAAAGGAGGCGAGAATATACAATGGTGAAAAGTCAGTCTCTTCCACAAATTGTGTTGGGAAAATTGAACTGCTACATGCAAAAGAATGAAACCAGACCACTTTATTACACTCTACACAAAAATAAACTCAAAATGGATTAAAAACTTAAATGTAAGATCTGAAACCATAAAATTCCTAGAGGAAAACATAGGCAGAAAGCTCTTTGACATCGGTCTTAGCAATATTTTTTTGCATCTGTCTCCTCAGGCAAAGGCAACAAAAACAAAAACAAACAAATGGGACTACATCAAACTAAAAAGCTTTTGCACAGTGAAGAAAACCATAAACAAAACAAAAAAGCAACCTACTGAATGGGAGAAGATATTTGCAAATGCTATATCCAAAATATATAAAGAACTCGTATAACTCAAGAGCAAGAAAAATTCTGATTTAAAAATGGGCAGAGGACGTGAATAGACGTTTCTCCAAAGGAGACATACAGATGGCTAACAGACACATGAAAAGACGCTCAACATCACTAATCATCAAGGAAATGCAAATCAAAACCACAGTGAGGTATCACCTCATACCTGTCAGAATGGCAATTATCAAAAAGACAAGCAATAACAAGTGTTGGCAAGGAAGTGGAAAAAAAGGAAACCCTTGTGCACTGTTGGTGGAAATGTAAACTGGTGTAGCCACTATGGAAAACAGTATGAAGGTTCCTCAAAAAATTAAAAATAGAGCTCCCACATGATCCAGCAATTCCATTTCTAGGTATTTATACAAAGGAAATGAAAACACTTTTGAAAAGATATATATAAACCTATGTTCATTGCAGCATTATTTACAATCACCAAGATGTGGAAGCAACCCAAGAGTCCATTGATAAATGAATGGATAAAGAAGATGTGGCATATATACACAATGGAATGTTACTCAGCCATAAAAAAGAATGCAATCTTGGGTCCGGCCCAGTGGCATAGTGGTTAAGTTCGCACACTCTGCTTCAGTGGCCGGGGGTTCACAGCTTCAGATCCTGGGGGCCGACCTACACACCACTCATCAAGCCATGCTGTGGCAGCATCCCACATACAAAATAGATGAAGAATTGGCACAGATGTTAGCTCGGGGACAATCTCCTTCAAGCAAAGAAAGGAAGATTGGCAACAGATAATAGTTCAGGGCCAATCTTCCTCACAAAAAGAAAAAAAGAATGCAATCTTGCCATTGGTAACAACGTGGATGGACCTAGAGGGTATTATGCTAAGTGAAATATGTCAGACAGAGGAAGACAAATACCATGTGATTTTACTTTTATGTGGAATCTAAAAAACAAAACAACTGAACAAACAAAACAAAACAGAAACAAACTCATAGATACATAGAAGAAACTCATGGTTGTCAGAGGGGAAATGGGTGGGGGCATGGGCAAAACAGGTGAAGGGAATTAAGACATACAAACTTTCCATTACAAAATAAATAACTCATGGGGGCATAATGTACAGCATAGGGAATAAAGTCAATATATTGTAATGACTTTGTATGGTGACAGATGATTACTAAACTTGTCATGTGATCATTTTGTAATGTATATAAATGTCGAATCACTGTGTCATATGCCTGGAACTAATGTAATATTGTATGTCAACTATACTTCAATTAAAAAAAAAAGATGAAGCATTAACAAGAAACAAGATATTTGTGTGACCTCAAAGTATCTCCCCTATAACATTCATTAATTACTGTGGTAGTTATATCATATGTCCACATATTCTTTGATATTCCTCTCTCCAGGAAGTGGGGCTTAGTTCCCTTGCCTTTGAGTGTGGGCTGGACTTACTGACTCACTTCTAAAGAATAATGTCTTCGTTCAGGCTGCTCTAACAGAATACCACAGACTAGGTAGTTTATAAACAAGAGAAATTTATTACTCACAGTTCTAGAGGCTGGGAAGTCCAAGATCAAGGTGGAAGCAGATTTGGTGTCTGGTGAGAGCCACTTCCTGGTCCACAGGTAGCTGTCTTCCCCCTGTATCCTCACATGGTGGAAGGGGAAAGAGAGCTGTCTGGGGTCTCTGGGTCACTAATCCCATTCATAAGGGCTCCACCTTCATGACCTAATCACCTCCCAAATGCCTCACCTCCCAGTACCATCACCTTGGGGTTTAGGAGTTCAACATATAAATTTGGGAGGAGAACACAAATGCTCAGTACAGAACAAATGGAGTATGAAAAGGGAAAAATAATAACATTGCAGTAGAGTAATAAAAAAACATACCACTTGGGTAAGAGGTCAAGGTCAACAGCACTAGTAATAAGTCATGTTGATCTCATGCATCCCTTAATATGATGCACTGACAAGGCATCTTCTCCCCCAAAATCTGTAATCTCAGTCTAATCATGAGAGAATATCAGATGACCCCAGACCAAGAGACATTCTGCAAAACCTGACCCATACTCTTCAAGAGTGTCAAGGTCATGAAGAACAAGGAAAGACTGAGGAAGTGTCACAGATTGGAGGACAGTAAGGAGTGTGACAACTAAATGCAATGTGTGATCCTGAATTTTATCCTTGAACAGAAAAAAAGGACATTAGTGGAGAAACCAGTAAGATGTGAATAAAATCTGTGGTTTAGTCTTTAAAAACACCTTCCAGTGTCTAAATAGCAAAGTACAAACTCCAGCGCTGGGCACAGCAGACCTTCCGACTGTAACTCAGATGCCTCTTGTGCCCTCTCTTGCCACCTCCCAATTTGCTCTCTCCTCTCAGCCATCCCAGAGTAAGTGAAGGCCCCTGAGTAAACTAAGCCAGACACACTTTCCTGTCTTTTCTGTTCTTTCACTTTCTGCCTGGAATGACTTCTCTCCCCTGCTCCATAAGCCCACTCATCCGTTGATCTGATAACTATCTTTTTAAAGTTCAGTCCAAGAATTTCTTTCTCAAAGAATTTTTTTTCCTGACCATCCTCACATCGCAGTGGCCAGTCTTTCTCTCCCTCTCTCTCTGTCTTTCACTGACACCAGGAATGACACACCTACATTTTTCTTTATTTTAAGATTGGCACCTGAGCTTAACATCTGTTGCCAATCTTCTTTTTTTTCTTTTTCTTCTCCCTAAAGCCCCCCAGTACATAATTGTATATTCTAGTTGTGAGTGCCTCCAGCTGTGCTATGTGGGACATGGCCTCAGAATGGCTTGACGAGCGGTGCCATGTCCTCACCCAGTATCCGAACCGGCAAAACCCTGGGCCGTGAAGCAGAGTGTGCGAACTTAACCACTGGACCACAGGGCCGGCCCCTTGTCATACCTACTTTTATCAGCATCTATAACATTTTAGTGCATTTCTTTAAATAACTGTATCTTCCTCTTCTAAGTAATAAAATTCTTCAGAGAATCCTGATCTTGTTCATCTTTTATAGCCTCAGAGATTAGCACATGCTTTATACATTTGAATGAATTAATGAACAAATGAATGAATTAATAAATGAGTAATGAACAAGCCCACACTAGAAATCCATTGGCTAGAAATGATAGATGTGTAAATTCATCTCAGCTCTGCGACATTTTTGAAGAAAATATTCACTCAAAATTTCAAAATGCTTTGTAAGAGTACATACATCAATTCATAAAACACATCTTGAGGTCAGCAGACATCCTGGTGGAGAGAAAAGCCCTGCCACAAATAAGCCCACCTCATGGAGGGCCCAGGCCCAGGAGCTCAGTTCTGATCACTTCTCGCTCCCAGTTACTCAGTCAGCTCGATTAAAACAGCCCCACAAAGAGCCACACTGGGCCTCCTTCAAATGCACAGCTGTTATTTCAGTCAAATCTGTACTGTGAAGTTATATACCTTCCAAAACTCTCCCACGTCCACTAAGTGGCTTCCTAACACACCTGCAGAGCCAAAACTCCTTTTCTTTGGCGTCTTTCACCAAACTTCCCATACAAATTTTTAGTGAACTGCCATCCACCTGGGCATCTGTATGAATTCTGTGTTCCTTCTCTCGGTGTGAGCGTTTCAGTAAGTGCACAGTGATGCATCTTCATTAATTGTGGGGATGCGCCCTCATTGGAATGTTGATGCACGTAGCTGTCTGTGCTCTTGTTCACGCATGGCCTGAAAAAACATGATAGAAATTGTGCCTCTCAAGTCATCTTAGGACACAAGGAGAGCGTCTAAAGCGAAGCAAAGGTTGTCCAGCTTGAAGATCTATGAGTATGGGCTGGACTTGAGAGAAGATGAAATTCATTGATATGACCATAATCAATAAATTTATCTATAAAGCACATACATACATAGATTGTGCTAAAATTGTGGTATGTACAAAAGTTTAACATACTGTTTCTACCATGAGAAGAAGAGAGATCTAGAGGTGGCGACCATCTATATCCCTTTAAAAAAACTAACACTACAAAAAGTATGGATAAAGCTCAGCTTCAAAGACCCCATCTCTCCCTTCGCAGGGGATGCTGGACAATAAAGTTAGACCCCAGCGCATCATCTTGACAGAGTGGAGGAAACATAAACTACATCAGTCCCTGCCTGTGACCAGGGTTCAGAACTTAAAAAGTGTCCCCTAGTCCCAATCTGGCCATCAAAGGAGAACTGGCTTCCCACTCCAGTTCTTTCCCATTGCTTCAGAAACAAGGAACTTTTCTTGGATTGGCTAATTTCCAGCTAGAAAGTAGGCAGAGGTGAGGGCAGCTAGTTACTATCTGCTCAACTACATTATCTAACTTAGGAGTAAAAAGTTTAAGTCAGAACAATCTTCCAGTTGGGTCACTCCTGTGCACAAATACAAAGGTATCTTTTGACTCATGAAATCTTTTGAGCCAATATACTCTCTGAATCTTCATTATTATGACACCGACATCTGTCTTTTCCAAACACAGGGAAACATACACGTACAAGCATTCCCTTTCATCTCAGTCCCCAATGGTCTCAAGGAGAATTTTATGAAAAATACTCTGCCACTTTGATAAATAAGAGCAATAGGAGTTGAGAGAAGGGAAAGTTTAAGAGAAGTTGAGACTTCAGCTTAGCTTTGAAGAACAAATAGACTTAAAATGGTGACGAGAGGAGAACAGATAGTCTGGACAGCGGAGCAAAGGCACAGGCAGGAATGCATATGGTGGATTCAGCGTAATTGCAGACTGGCTGAACGAGGGAATGCCTGCAGGGGCAATGGGAATTGTGGTTAGAAAGTCAGGCTGATGGCATATGCGGAAGGTCTGCAATGTCAGGAGAGGGATTTTCCTGCGTAAATGTGGGAATGCGAGCCAACTATGATCTGTGTTCAGAGGAGGGATATGTTGGGAGCAATATCTTAGAAAGCAGAAATGTGCTACCTGGATTAGGGAAGACCCTAGAGGCCAGAGGAAAGTGGTAGAGCCCCTATCTTAGCAGAGTTCCAATAGAAAGGAAGAGGAATGTGGGAAAATGCTGTGAAGGAAAAATGGACAGGATTTAAACATAGATCGGGTGTGGAGAAGAAAGAGGAGACGGGTGACTCCCAGAGTAACCAAGAGAACAGCCACACATCTAAAGAGAAGAGTAACGACTCTGGAGCCAACTGCATGAGTTCGACTTCTGTCTCTCACACTTACTAGCTGTGTGACTTTAGGGAAATTACTTAGCCTTTCTGTGCCTCAGTTTCATCATCTTTAAAATGAGGGTGATAATAACATCAACCTCATAAGATTGTTGCGATATTACATGACTTGAAATATGTAAAACATTTAGAATAGTTCCTGGCACCCAGAAAAAAAAGTAAGTTTAGATGCTGTTGTTATTACAGAAAAATCAAGACTAATAGCAGTAGGGATAAAAAACTAAATCCCTTCAGAAATTTCTCTGGTGAGAACGGAGAGAGAAACTTGGAGCTGGAACATATTACAGTAAGTCATTTTTACCACTTAATGGTAAGTCGTATTTGCCATCAGGGCATGCAGCTCCTCTTTCATCTCCTCTGCGCTCCTAACACATGTTCCCCAGACACCCTCATGTGTCCATTCCTCCTAACAGATCCGCCCGAAAATTTCCAACCCTAGTTTATTTAAATGGAAACGAAATTTCACTTGGGATACTTACTGGTTGAAAGAGGATTTTAAAATCATTTTTTAAGTAGAGAAGCAGCATTCTAAATGCAGACGGTTCCAAGAGGGACACTAGCAGGAGGACTTTGCTCTGAATATTATGTAATCGGGGCATCTAAGAATGAAAATCAAGCCCAGGAATGTTTGCCCCCTATCCTGCCTCAGAC
This sequence comes from Equus asinus, assembly GCF_041296235.1. Classification (NCBI taxonomy): domain Eukaryota; kingdom Metazoa; phylum Chordata; class Mammalia; order Perissodactyla; family Equidae; genus Equus; species Equus asinus. The sequence continues at coordinate 46,626,824 of NC_091796.1, read as the reverse complement.
AAGGGCATTGCCAAGCTCTCTGTCACCATTTCCCTGACTGCAAAGTGAGGCTAAAAATACAAATATGACTCTAAGAGGAACTGTAGTTGTTCGAGAGAAAAGGAACAAGGGAAAAGGAGTAAATAAAGAAAAAAGAGAATGCATATTTGGAAACTATTACACATTATTAGATTGGGGGAGGGGGAGAATTGGGGCATTTAAATGCTTAGTGTAAGAGAGAAGTTGGGAATTAGGAACACTGGCCTTAGTCTCTGAGCCACAACTGAGCCACCACTGGACTTGAAACAAATTGCTTGATCTTTACCTGCCTTAGGTTACCCTGGATATGGTGAGACTTTGGTCTGATCCCCTGGGTTCCTTAAGCGACAGGAGACTTGAGGAAAGGCATCGTTTTCATTCAGCTGGTTTTCATTTTCGTAGTATAATGATGATGAAGCTAGCAAGAATCAGGACTAATGTAACATCGAGGAGCTCAAGGTGTGCTACACATACTATTGTCACTCTCAATGTTTTTGCTATTTTGGTCCACATTTTGCCCCCGTTGGTAGTGCCAGTCCGCCTCAATGTATTCATCATTACAAAGCCTCCCTACTTTAGACAGAAACCTCCCAGTTGCTATTTTAAAAGGTTGCAAAGTGAAACGTTTCTTTCCAATAGTCAGAGGAAAGAGAGAACTGAAGTTTGAGGCAGCTTCGCATATGTGACTTTTTTTCTTAAAAGGAAGCATCGCACTTCAAGGTAAATGCCGACATTATTTAATGGATGACCAAATTCATCAGACTCACACAGGCTCTTCCTGGTGTGTGTGGTCATGTCTCTGGCCTCAGCCTCCCCCAGACCCTCCCAGGGAGGTTTATGCCGTCCCTCATTTCCACACGCAGTCCCACCCTAATTTCTGAGCCAGTTCTGCCTGAGGCCAAAAGTGTATTAATTGTCTCATCACGTCCTGCTGCTCCAGCATCAGTTTAGACTCGCCAGCCATAGGCCCAGCCACGACTGCTGGGTTCACACGTTCTCCCTAAATTCTTCCCTGTTCCTTGATCAGACCCGGTCCCTAGATTCCCAAAAACTCCCTGGTGTCAGCTTCATCTGAGCTACAGCTCTCCCATCAAGGCCCTCTGCCAACCTTACAATCCATAAGCCCCACAGTTCTAACCAGTTATCTTGCCTATTTGCCCAGACATAGACTAGACAATGGACATCTCATCAATGGCTTATGAAGACATGCAACCAACCTCCACAGGGTCTCTCTATGCCTTGAAGTTGTATCTGCCCTCTAGAACCTTGTCATTGGCTCTAAAGCAGAGGGGACTCTGAAATAATTGAGATTAACTTTCTTACTAGCCCAGTGGGATAGGGATTCTAATAGAATTATGTCATTTTAGAAAATAAAGTAATTTTATACACACTTCTGAATTTCGGAATGAGGTCCATTCCTCCCACTATTTTGCCAGCATCCACCTTCCTGGGCCTGGGCTATACTTCTACTTGCTGGCTGGCATTCCGCTACCAATAGGCAGAACTCTCAGATGACAAGTGACTCCCCATCTGACTCCCACGTTTGAACAGCCACCTGCAGTAGCTGCTCCCTATACCACAAATTGTACCAAAGCACTTTCTCTGCCATCTTGGTAGGAAAACTCCAACCCTCTTGCCATTTGACTCTCTCCTAAAACTCCAGACAGTCTTTCTTAACCAATGGACTCTCTCCCCAAGAAAAAGCACCCACTCTTACAGAGAATACAGGGAAATGTATTTTGGCCACAGGGGGTTCACTGACCAGTCAGAGGCCAATGCATGTGCCCCAAATTAAGAACCCCTGCCTTCGATTACATGGTTCAGACATGCTCAGTTCATCTCACTTACCCAGCAGCTGAGAAATGGGGTGGACACCTCCACCTCCAAGCCACTGATAGTAATGCTGGATTCTGCAAGATAGCCATCTGGCTTAACTGCCCCATCTTGGGGATAGTGGGCATACTTCTAGAACATTTATGTGTAAAAATTATGGCTTTCGTTAAAAACTAAGTAACGCATGTCATTTAAATAAGATCTATCTCAATTCCACAATGATCCATTGAAAAATAATTTCAGTGGGGAAAAATTAGACTAGAATTCCAGCTGGGGTTATCAGGAGTAAATACCCCAGTAAAGGAGGCAGGGACCTTCCTGGCCCGTCCTGCCCCTCCCAAGCCTTAGGGCAGAGCTGGGAAGGGAGTATCTCTGATTAAGGCTTTTGTGGCCTGGATCATTGGTTCTAGAAACACAAATGTGCCAACGAACAGTTGAGATGCAGAAAATAGATCCAATTTTAGCAGGAAACTTGAAGAGCAGCTTGTCCTTTGTTCTTCCTTTTTTCTTCCTAAGGGTTCTGCGGCTAGAGAAGAGGTGAGGATGGGACTGAGATGAATAAGATTTTGCCTCCTTTTCCCTCTCACCAATAATACCATCCATCAACAGTTACAAACCAAACCTAAGACTGGAGTGAGAATATATCATAAATATTTTCACTTCTTTTTTACATACAGAGAATCACGAAATCAATGTTGGAAAGATCGTTTCGTCTCCTAGAATAAATCACCCCTGTCTTTTAGTCTCTCTGAGAATGATGACTCCCCAAGTTCTGAGCCGATATTTTATGCCCCTGACATTCATTCATTCAACAAATATTTATTGTGCGTATACTATATGTCAAGTCCTGTTCTAGACACAAGGGATGCACAGGGACCTGCAGAGACTGTGCTCTTAGGGAGTCACAGAGAACTAGAAAGGCCATCATCCAAGAAATGTAACATCTGTGAGGCAAAAGAATTGTGGGTGCTGCCCACCGGCAGACCCACCCTAGATGAGAAGTTCTTCTTCATATCTAACTGAAATCCATTTTGCATCGTTCAAGGCCATTTTTCCTTGACACAAATAGAGAAGAGATAATCATTCCTTTTGTTAAAACCTTCATAAAGCGGTTACACTCATGAAATCATTCCTTATTCTTCTCTTCTCTTGATTAAACAGCTCCAGCTCCTTTAACACTGCCTCACAGGGCATATTTCCTTGCCTTTAATAACTTTCCTCACATCGGTGCAGACCTCTCCCATTAATAGGGCACTTTGCCGTTTACAGAGCACTTCCGCATCATTATCACACTTCGATCCTCACAACAACCCCATAAGGAAGATACTGCAGATATTTGCTGAGCGCCAAGTATACCCAAGGCTCTCTTCTAGGTCTGTAGGGGGGCTGTGTCACTTTACACTTGTCCCCGTTGAAATTTATCCCAGTTTTGTAGAGCCATTTTCTCAACAAGTCAAGGCCATTTTGAATTTTATTTCTGTCTTGCAGAGAAATAACTACCCCACCTAATTTAGTGCCAGTTGCAAATTTAATGAGCATAGTCTTAACTCCTTTATCCAGGCCATCAATATAGTTATTGAGTAGGATAGATCCTGGCCCCCATACCTCTGGGACAGCACTCAATATGTCCCCCCAGATTGATACCAGGCCATTGACAACTCCTCTTGGGCTGAAGCCTTCCTGTCTCCAGCAGAAGTGTAGATAGGGACATACTTTTCCAACATGTCAAAGACAATGCCTGATTTTAAAAAAATCAAAATCTTTACTAAAATTGAGAGAGATCCCGTCTATAGATTCCCCCGGTGTATGCAGCCTCTCACAATCATGGGAGGAAATTAAATCAGCCTGGCACTATTTGCTCTTTACAAAGCTTTGCTGATTGCTACTTAGTATTTTATGTCCTTTCAGGTGCTATCCAATTGATTATTTGATGATTTATTCCAAGATCTTCCCAGGTATTGATGTTAAGCTCACAGGTCTGAAATTTCCAGGTCTTCCTATCTTTCTCTCAGCGATGGGCACCTCATTTACCCTTGTGCTATCCTTAGGGGCTTTTCCAATCCTCTGTGATTTGGGGGAAACAGTGGCTAATAGTCCTAAGATGAAAGTTGAAAATTCATTCAGCGTCCTACAGGGCAAGCCATCAGGTCCTGCTGACTAGAACATATTAGGTTTTCCTAAGTTTTCTAACTATGTCGTCCCTTTGGCCTTCTATCCTCCTATTACAACTGGGACTTATTCCAGGGAGCAATTTAGAGCTGATATTATCTCCCCCCTCATGGAGGGGAGTGAAGAGGACCTTGTAAAAAATAAAGTAAATAAAATAAAAAGCTCTACCTTTTCATTCTCTTCTGCTTTAGCATCTCTGGCAGACACAATGCCACATATTCAAATCACGTTTCCTTCTCCTCTTCTCGGCCATACTGGAAGACTGCATTTCCCAGACTCCCTTGCATCAAACTGAGGTCATGGGATGGGAATGGGCCAATCTAATGATGGAAGGAATGATGGCAACCATGTTCTGGCCTGGACACAAAACTCTCTGTGTGACCCTCCATGTTTTCTCTTCCCCTTTGCTGAAAATCACAGGCATGGTATGCTGATGAGGCAACAACCCAAGAGGAAAGGAGATGGGACACATGAACAACCACTCAGGAGCGCTCCCCAGGAGATCTACCCAATCTGCCTTGGGCTGTGACATGGAGAAGAGATGCATTCTGCTGCTGTTAGACCACCAGCTATTAGGAAGGGTTTTTTCATGTTGATGCAAATCTCTCTCCCTACAGTCTTCTCACACTAACCTGAGTTTTGCCCTTTGAGATCTTATGGGGGATATTTCTCTGTCGATTATGAAGTAACATTTTCTCTGAGCATCCTTTTTGGACTTCACGAAATATTTAAAGAATATCTTTTTTTATTTTCTATCATCTTTCCTAGGAAAATATCTTTAACTTTGCTAATCAGTCATACTATTTCATATATTTATGTAAATTGTTATTTCATTTTGAGGAGCTGTTGCCAAAGGACCTTCATCCATCGTGTGATACACAAAGAGAAAACTGACAAGATCAAATTTTTTTTAATTATAAAGAATTACAATGGGTTAGATATCTGTGTGTGTTTGTGTGTGTGTGTGTGTGTGCGCGTATTTTCATTTGAAAAGGTTCTGTAAGGTTCATTTGAAAAGATTCTTATTTAACAGAAAGAGTAGTATAACAAATACCCATGTATCTACTACCCAATAAATGTTCACATTTCTTGATATATATAAGAAACCAACCTGACAGGCCAGGCCTGCTGTTCCTCTCCTTGTCTCATTTCTTTTACTCCCACTTCAGAGAAAACCAGTCTGCCTTTTTGTACTTTAACTACATATATATATATATATATATATATATATATCTCTCTGATCACAAAGAATGTATTATGTTGTATTGTGTTTTAGTTTACATGAATGCCAGTTTTGCATGTATCTCCACATAATTTGATTTTTCACTTAAAAAATTATATTTTGATATAATCCATGTGATATATATAGATCTAGTTTATTCATCTTTAACTGCTCTGTAGTTTTAATCCAACGTATAAATATAGCCATAGCTTATTTATCCATTTCCCTATTCATATACGGACATTTAGGTTATTTCTAATTTATCACTATTACAATAATGCCAATTGCTCTCCGAAGTGGTTATACCGCTTTCCTTTCCCTCAAGTCGTGTACGCGAGCTCCTAGCTCACCATCCCTTTAAGGGCACTCGGCATCATTGAAACAGTCTTACTTCTGCCAGTCTTTTACATCTTACTGTTTAAGTCTGTATTTCATTCTATTCAGTCTTCATTTGTGTCCTTCAACGGTTGGTAATACTCTTCCAAAAGGTGCTATGATTATTATTCATATGAATTCTAAGATATCGTATAGTTTTGTTGATCATATAAATGAAGCGTTTTGTACTACTACATTTTCTAATTGAAAATTAGAAATATTATCTCTGGTATTCAGAAATGCCATTGATTTTCGTGCAGTTAATAATTCTCCAAAGTGAAACAGGGTTTATAGCAAACAAACAATGTAGGAAAGCAAACTGTCAACTTTTAAAAGTATTTTATAGCATTTTTATTTGCTAATATAAGGCTCGGATTTCTTTCAATCAACAAATATTATTTAATGCCTAATAGGTCCTAGACCCTGTGCTTAACACAGGGCCTACTCCAGTGAGAAGAAGACAGATAATGCCTGCAGCTCATGGCCCCACTAATCATCTAATGGCATCAGTAAAAAAGCAGATACAGGGGCCGGCCTGGTGGCGTAGTGGTTAAGTTCATACACTCCGGCCCACGGTTCACAGGTTTGTATCCCAGTGTGGACTTACACACCACTTATCAAGCCATGCTGTGGCAGTATCCCACATAAAATAGAGGAAGATTGGCACAGATGTTAGCTCAGGGCCAATCTCCTCACCAAAAAAAAAAAAGGAAAGAGTGAAATGAGATCTTTTTTGTATTTATTGAGAAGTCACTTTCCATGATTGCAGGAATTCAGTAGTTCTTGGAATTCCAGTGCTCCCTCTGATTTTTCCAAACTCTAGAACCCAAGTTTCTACATTTGTTTCCTTCTGCAACGTGATGTCACTGCAAGAAATCAATCCTCCACTTTCTGGTAGATGATGCCGGGTCCTATAATTGCGGGGCACTGCTTTCATCATGCCCTGTCACTCACACTCACCTGCCCACACCTCATCAAATACCAGTACTTGAGCTCTCTCTTCTACATCACCATTGCCTCTGGGTCACTGAAGAGTGGGAGACAGGGAGACTATCCCCTCAGCACCATTTGAGTACAATTCAACACATTCTCTGGGCACAGGTACACCTCCTTCTACTGGGGGATCCATAAGCAACCTGTAGGCAACTGGCAGTAAATGACTCTCTGATAGTCCCAAGAAGAGCAAGTCCACTTCCCAGTCCCTCCACTTAGGCCACTGCCTACCCTCTCTTACATGCAAGGAATCTGCTGCAGGATTGGCACCACTTCCATGGGCTTCTCTGGGAATGTCCCTGAGCAGTATCTCAATAAACTCACCAGGGACTTCTCCCTATTTCCTCCCTTCTGAGCCCTGCCCCCACCCAAGTCCTCCAAAGTGATCTGATTTTCTCTATATTCTTTTTCCAACCTATTGTGATGGTATAAAATTCGTCATAAGCTTTCCTTCTCTTTTGATTCTCAAGAGCCTATAATGAAAGTCAAATAGAGTGAGGATTGAGTCTGTCTTCTGCAATCGCAATCCTAAATCTCCTCAAGGAAATGCAGCTACAAACCAGAGGATGAGTCATAAATCATGAAATGCAAAAACAAAAACATAAACATTAAAACTCTAAGATATTACCATACTACACAGCAAAGCTGAGAGGCAAGAACATAGAGTTCTGAAGCCAAACTATCTAGGTTTGAATCCCAAGTCAGCCATTTACTGGTATGTAATTTTGAGCAAGTTACTTGACTTCTCTGTGCTTCACTTTTCTTATCAGTAAATTGGAGTTGATAATAATCTATCTCAAAGTATTGTTGTGATAATTAAATAAAGTCAACACGTGTTAAGCACTTAGAACACTGCCAGGCACAGAGCAAGCACTCAAATATTCTCCATTATTATATAATTATAGGTGACTCACGGCTAGTTCACATTCAGTTAATCTCAGAGCATCGCGAGTCTAGAAGCTTATCTCGGTGCTCCCATGATTGGCTTATGCCTCAAGATGGAGTGATCAGCATCTTGAAGCTCTGCATCCTCATTAACCCGCACTTCATTCAGCTGTCTGCCTCTTTGATGCCTGTTTTCCGAGAAATGTATGGCCCAGATGTCTCTCTAGGAGATTTCACACTCTTATTACTGAATAGCATTTCAACTAGAAATGTCTTTCTGGTCTCCTACCATAAAGATATCCACATAGCACACTGCCTCATTTCATTCACGTCTCTACTAAATGTCGCTTCCATGGAGAAGCTACCTCTAAAAAAATAACCTGATACCCTTCATCCCATCTATTCTGTTTTAGTTTTCTCCATTAACACTTACCACTACGTGACTCTCTCTCTCTCTCTCTGTCTCTCTCTCTCTTTCTCCTTCTCTCTCTCTCATTCTCTCACTCTCTCTTTCTAAGTGGTTTTTTTCTCCTAAGTTCCAGGCCTAAGACTGGCCCTTAACCCATTACTTCTGACCTCCACAAAAACTTCACACTGATCTTCCTGGCTCCTCCTGGTCCAACCCCATGTGATTCTGAAAAGACAATTTTGAACAACTTCCCTCCTCCCATAAAAGCTATACCTCTACTACAGCAAATAACTCTGTGTTTTTAGAGAATCTATGTTGTCCCTGGCCCATATCCAAATTCATTCTCTCTGGGGATGGAATGAGACATAGGAAAGGCTCCCGGTTTCTATTTTGCTCCTTAACTTTTGGGGAGTGGTGTGGACAAAGAACCGTCTGAGATCAGATACATAGACACGCATGCACAGCATTTTGCATGTGGCTGGAGAGGGTTCATCGATCCCATTGTGGTGCTTTAAAATGAATACTCCAAGGTTTAATACCAGAAATTCTAAGTAGGAGAATTCCTACTTAGGAATGGAGCCAAGGAATTTGCATTTTAAGCAAAAACCTAGGGTTATTCTGGTGCAGGTTGTCCCTGAAAGACACTTTCAGAAACATTGCCCAAGAGTTCCTCAGACACCAGATTAAAAGCCCAATGCCATGGGACAAAAAATAGTTAATTTTCAAGAAGCACTTTCCAGTGAGAGGCATTGCTCTCTTATCCTCATTTCAAATTCCTGGTCAAATGTCATCTCCTCAGAGAGAACGTCCATGACCAGCTTGTACTCATTCTCCAAGATGGCTTATTCCTTTATAGTAGTTATCGCTCTGTAATTATTTTCTATTTATTTATTCATTCATTTAGTAATTTTGGGTCTTCTCCCAGAGCAATGCAGGCTTCATGGGGGCAAAGGATTGTTTGTCTTTTCATTGCTATATCTCCAGTACCTAGAACATTGCCATAGTAGGTGTATACTAAATGAATAATGATTAAGTGAATAAATTTGTGAGTGAGTAATTCGCTTTAGTTCATAACATCCTTCAGGTTTTCAGCCAGAATACTACTTGGCAATAAACTCTATTCACTAAATACATCTATTGAAGAGGATTCAGGGAAAAATATATGCTGCTATTTTGTAACTGACAGATATGAGGCCTTGATGTTGTCTGGGAACATCATTTGAACAATGGCAGAATTCTGGGACTTAGAGAATGCTTCTGCCTTCATCAGCTGCATTAACGCTGGGCATCTGATTTTGTTGACTCTCTGTGCTAAAGGATAGAGGTAGTAACACACAACTGCATCCCTCCCTCAAAAGCCACCCACTGACGCCCACTGTACCCAGTTAGCAGACCAGGAGGATCAAAACACTGCTGCTCCAAAGCTACTCCACTGCCATGGAGGGGAGCGTACTTTCAACTTTTCCTGGGTGGTAGCAATTAAACAGCATTTCCTTTTTATTTTATCTTCTGAATCTCTTCCTCTCGCTCCCTCTCAACTTATCTCTTGGATTTTTTTTCCCCAGGAAAACTTTCCCAAAAACTCACAAAATGTTCCAAACCTCCGCATGGGTTTACACCCTGAGAATCTGTTATTCATGAAGCAGGCCTTTTGAAGTCTGCTTTCTCAGGATTGATGCTTTATCTTTACACAGCGAACATGAACGCTGGCTCAAAGGGCCTCTGACAATCACTTAGGAATAACTCAGACATTTGTGTCTGGGCAAGGTCTCCCCTACACAGGGAACCTTTTGTAAATATTAGTTACTAGAACCGTAACACTAATAGATGTAGTTAATAATTATCACAATGTGCCAAAACTGCACAGTTTGCTCCCTGATTACAATATTAAATTGCTATTGAGCTGTGGTATTCGCTTCAGGCAATACTAGTAAGAACCCCCCAAAGACCCTGGCTGGCCTCGCTGTACAAAACTGGAAAATGTTCCGCAGCATACAATGCTCAGGCAGCAGTGGGCTTTGCCAGAAAACAAACACAAAACTCAGACAATAGAAGGAAAGTTTTATCAGAGCTGAAGTGTCCTTTCACTTGGGAACTGTCATCTCTCAAAAAGAAAAACACACACGCACTTGATAGCAGCTTCCAAGGCAAGCCATTACTATGGGCACAGTGACTCATGGCGCAGAGAGAGAACACTGCACAGCCAGAGCTCCAAGGCTTTGTTTAATTTGCATCCGATTACGTCTAGAGATAGGCCCAGCCAGCTCTGAAAAGTTGAGGGCCCCTCCGAATGCGAACTGGCTTCTGTCCCTGTGAGCAGGGAGGGAATTTTCCTTTCCCACACACCCTCTCCTCTCTGCTTGACAGGTCAAGTGGCCTGGACAATAGGGCAAAGCTACTGAGAGCAGAACTGCAATTGAATTGAGAGGTGTCATTAGCTCCAGGACTGCACATTCAAAAGCAGACACAATGGGGGCACTTGTCACAGGCAGCACACACCAACCCACCCCTCATCCACCCACAGACTGCCATCCCACCTCCGTATTTGCAATTTCAGAAATGCACAGTGGGCAAATGAGTACTTAGTGATCAACGGGCACGTACAGCTGCCTGGCATGTGCAAACAGGAGGCTTGTTTGCCCACCCCAGGGATACAGGAGCATATGGGGGTACGCCTACTACTGAGGCTGAACTCAGTCTTTGCTGCCTTACAGGGAATCGAGGCTCTCAGAGGCAGCATGGTAACAAGAAAAAGAACAGTGGCTATAAGACAACTAATTAAAAGAGATTCAGCAAGAAGGATGCCACTTGTGCCTTGACCCCGTCAGGCCAGGCAAACCCGCAAAGAGCCAGCAAAAGGCTTTTGTGCAGATGAGGAGAGATTACATTGGGAGTGATCTGCAGCCCTCTTGGCAGCTGCAGCGTCTCTGGCCTGTGCAGGCAGACACTGTAATGGATGTTCCTGGCACAGAGGAGACAGTAAACAGTCTCTCCTTTCCTTCCCCCCATGCAGCCAGTCTACCTGCCCCAGATTACCAAAGTGTGCTGGGCTGGGTCCATTCCCCAGGCCAGGACACCTTGGTGTGAGCTTGGAACTCAATGGGCAATTCAAGCCACCATGTGCCCTGTAACACTGAAAATTCCCAGGAGAAACGGGAGATGGTGATCCTGCAGAGTCTAAGAGAGAGGCCCAGGTACATTGAGTCTTAGCAAACTTGATGGATATTAAACACAAGGACTTTATATTTTTAAAAGGTCTTTCCTCTTTATTTCCAAAAATATACCTGCTCATTATAATTTTTTTGTTCACATGTTAGTCTACACCATACGAATTCCTCAAGGACTTATAAGGTTCTTATTTGTTTCGACCATTTACAAAGCTGTGTGACCTTGGGCAAGTTACTGTGCCTTCTGTGCATAGGTTTATCATTTAAAAGGGGGGCTAAAACTAATGCATATGAAATCTCTTAGCACAAGTGCCTGGTACACAATAAGCCTCCAATAAATGTTACCTGCTGTTGTGATTAGTACTGCCATTATTATCATTACTCTTGTCTTTTATCCTCCAGAATCTAGCACAGTGCTCAGTACACAAAAGACGCTCAGATTCAGTTGCATGACCAGCTAATTGAATGAATGACTGAGTGGATGGATACCTCATGTGGCAGGCAGCTTTGTCTTCTGGCTGCTCCATCCCAATCGCCATTCTCCAGGTGCTAGGAAATAAGGAGGTCTTGGTCACATCGTTTCATCTGCTATAATCTGGACCTCACAAGTCTCAATGTTAGCTGCCCAACACAACCTAATAAAAGAAGATAGCAGCGGAAATTTGATTTTTCTAGTCTTTTGTTTTCCACTCTAATGAGCCTTTGAATTTGTAGGGAACAATCCTGCCAAATAGCTCCTGATGATTATTTGCAAGAAGGCCCATATTGGGATGGAAGTTTGGGGCAGAGGGAACACATGTGAGCAGCACTACATATGGCTCCTCCAAAAAAGCACTACAAGAATAAAATAAACCAACAGGAAGTTGAGTGTCTATATGGAAGGTCCCATCTCAGAATAGAATGCTGAGCTCAAGCTAATGACACTTCAGCAAATGCATTTCAGGGAGGCATTAAGAGTACAGACTCTGGAGCTATGGCATCTCCGTTCCATGGACAAATTACTGAAATTCTCTGAGCCTCACATTCTTCATCTGTAAAATTGAGGTGATATCAACATCACAGGGTGTCTTAGTCCATTCGGGCTGCCATGACAAAGTACTGTACCATGACCTACGTGGCTTATAAACAACAGAAACTTACTTCTCACAGTTCTGGAGGCTGGAAGTCTGAAGTCAGGGTGCCAGCATGGTCAAGTTCTGGTGAGCGCCCTCTCCTGGGTTGCTGACTGCTGAGGTCTCGCTGAATCCTCCCGTGCCTCGCTCTCTGGGGTCTCTCTTACAAGGGCACCAATCCCAACCATGAGGGGGCTCTGCCCTCATGACTAATCACCTCCCAAAGGCCCCACTTCCTAATACTATCACATTGCGGGTTAGGACTTCAACACAGGAATTTGGGGAGGGACACAAACATTCAGTCCGTAACAAATGGAGTATGAAAAGGGAAAAAAAGTAATATTGCAGTGGAGTAACCTGACAGACACCTCCTTAACGAAGTGGTCAAAGTTAACATCACCAGTAATAAGTCATGTTGACCTCGTATATCACACTTGATATGATGCACGAGGGCACTTCAATTCACTGCACAGGGCTTTGGGGAAATTTAAATAAAAGGATGCATATAGAGAATTTAGGACAGAGCCTATCACATGGAAAGTCTGGGTATGTTTTAGTCTAATTGATCACTCTCAACACTGAGTTCTAAGCAAACTGAGGAACAGACTCAAGCCTCCAAATGGATCCAAATATCAGTTTTGCAAATGGTGAAACTGGATTGGAGAAGCTGGCTTGACTCAAGGCTGAAGTGGGTTTCCTGCACCTCCTAGCTCCAAGCCAACCAACACCTTGAGATCCACGAGGAGAGAATAACACTTACCACTTCAGCAACACAGAAACACACCTTTCTCCTCCTTCCATTGGTGATAAGGGCGTAGCCCCTAGTGTTCCATTTCCCTCTGCCATCCTCCTACTCCCTGCAGCAGGCAGTCGAGCTGAGTCCTCCCAATCTTAACCACATTTTTAAGCTGAGTCCATTCCTCCTCTCTCACATGTAGGACCAAATCCCAGAGTCTTCTTTCCTTTTGGTTTCCCCTTTTTTTCTAGCCCAGATATTCATCTTTCTGACCTATATTACATATCCTCTTGGAGTTCACCCACACACACACACACACACACACACACACACACACATAATGAAAGAAATAACGTCAAAGACTTCTTGGTTAGTCTGCAAAAAGCATCCACTGCTCAAACTAATCTCGTCTTCCCTCTAGTCCCTAAACTGGATAATCCTGCATCAAGAAATACCTCCCCACCAGACCACAATTAACCAGGACTACACATAATCTATTGTTTCACCCCTTATTCCCAATTAGTGTGCTTCACCCTCCCTTTCTCTTCTTTCTTATTCTTCCATAAATTTCACAGGAACATTCCCTGGGGGGATAAACAACAGCTGCATTCACACCAACAATTTCTGTGCTACCCCAAAACTCATCTAATTCTGATTAAAATTTTCAATGCTCGTCTCCCTGTCTTCCTATCTCAGATCTGTCCAAAAAGTCTAACATCACTATAGCAATCTCCAAGCTTCCCCATGGCTTTTATTTTGACTCCTTATCCACCACCATAAGAAGCCCCTCACAGTATGGGCTTCTTAACTTCCTAAGGGCTCTCCGAGATCTTTCCTGTCCTCCTCTATTGAATCTCTTTGAACCCTAGGCACTTCCCTCACCTGGGAGCTCTCTTAGTACCCCTGTGACAAACAATATGCCTGGCTATAATTCCTTTTCCCTGTCTCATTGGTGTAGTCTGCTCTTTCAGGCACTTGTCAACATCTTTGGAACAAGACCGAATTGTATTTCTTTTAAAACAGTCAAGGAGGCAGACATTTCAGAACACTCAGAGACTTAGAGACCACAGACCAGTCTCTGCAGGCCTGAACCATTGGCTGACTCAGAGACCAGTCGATGCATGGTTTATTACCACCACTTCGTCCTTGACTCTACACAGACTACTCAACATTTAGGTACTACTTATGGGTTTTAGCCTTTTGCTTGTGAGATGAATGCTTTCAAACACCCACACAGCCTGGATTCCCTGTGCTTTGAGGGGATCAGGCATGGAGGTCTGGTCTACAACCAGACCACTGCTGCAAAGTGGGGCAGCAGGTGGATGTGCTCTGGTCCTCTTTAGAAAATTTCCTGGGCTAGAAATGATTAGCAATGATGACATCCGTTTGAGGTAGGTTTTATAGACTGACCTCAAAGATCAAGCTATCACAATTTTTAAATACTTGGCAACCATTATATAGTCCATATGCTGTGATGATATAAAATGTGTCTTGTAGGAAAAGTACACACAAATTTTCATGTGACTTAACTTGAAGATAATAGCTAACTGTTCCGATGTATTACTTCCCTCTTTCTCCACCGAGAAAGAATGACTGAATCATCAAATAGACGGTGGAATTTAAGGGGGTACCAGGCCTGCACATGAGACTTTGAGCAAGAGTCTCTCGAACACCTGGTCTCCAGGATCTGAACCTCTTTCCTCCTTTCATAACTATCTTACCCAGCCTCCAAGATCTCTTTCCTTACAATCTAGTAGATCTCATTTTCCTTTTCCTATCTGTCTAGCTTAGGCTGTTTGATCTCAGTCTTTTATTAAGGAAAAGAGAAGTCCTAAGACTTCTCCTCCGAGAGCCTAATCAAAATAACTTTGGTTTTTTTTTTTAATCTCCCTCTGCTCCTCTTCCTACTTCTAGATGAAAACCTGCTTTTAAACCTACCCAGTCCCTCCCAGAGAGTTTCAGCAAGCCTGATTCCCAGAGACCCACATGAAGCTTCTGAATTTCCTTTTATGAAAAAGATGAGATTGCAATAATTACATTGAGTTTTTCTTCCACCTAACTTAAGAGGATGACATCCTTGTGTTGTAAGAGCCCATTCTTCTTTATAGATTTGCTAACAAAATTTTGCCTGTATCTGAACTCCAGGCTGGGTCCTTGAAATCCACAACCATAATAGGAGGTTGCATAATTCACAAGGCAAAGTCAATTTGAGACCATGTTAAGTAAGGAAGGGCATTGGCTGCAATAGCCCATGAACAAACCACATGATACCAAAAGGATGGTCTTGTCGCTGTCCCCACTTTGACCCTAGAACTGGATACAGGTCAAAATAAGTTAAAAACAGGATTTGAGGCAGCTGATCAGTGACTACTACCAATCCCTTTATAATTTAAAGTTTGGAACCATACACACTAGTGTTCCTAAGTCCTGGACTGCAGAGAAAGATGTAAAGAGAACAAAGATGTTTCCACTTATCAATGCCAAAAAACCTATACAACCAAAAAATGCTTTTATTTTATACCCAGTGCACCTGCTAAGGTAAAAAACAGCAACCTAGCTCCCATAACCTGTGCCTGATAAAACAGCCACACGCCATTCTGTAAAGAAAAGAAGAGAAAAATCTGAGAGACCCACCCTTTCCAAAATCTCCTTCCAAACCACGCCGCCAGCAGGCTTCATCTCCCCTTAACCTCCTTGCATAATGTTGAGGACCCCAAATGGATGTCCAGCATCCAGTCTTGAGGTCTCCAGACATTATATTTTATATAGAAGTTTGAGGAGGCTACTAACTTGCACATCCTCTCCATTCTGAGTTCTGAATCAATTTAAGAGTCAAATAAAGATCAAAATACTGATTTTATTACCAATACAAAGAACAAGGCAGCTCAATGTTTACTAACAAGAAACAAGCTCCAAGGTACATAGTTAAATTTTAGTAACTAGGTGCATAACTGTATGTGGTATATGTCATCTTTATATATGCATGTATGTATGCACAACCAGAGACCAAACAGGCTTTCTACATCATCACATCTAGTCTGAATTTTAGACTCTGCACATGGGAAATTTGGGACAACAGAGAAGAAAATTAAATAAGCAGCCACTTACTTATGGCTTAACTCACCCCCTGTTGAGCACAGAGTACTGAATAAAGGAGGGCCATACCTATGTAGCAGCTGATGAGCTGTTAATCCCTTCCACTAGTGAATATCACACTCTTGCTACCTCATCATTCACATGTATCTCCCATTCTCATCGAAACCCACCAGTGAGAGGGGTGGAGAGGAAAGAAGCTTACTTGTCAATATTACTATGTTGTTACACAGCAGAGCTAAACTAGTGTGTAACAACAGCTTTGAACTTGGCACAAACTAGCCCTTGACACAATTAGCCAGGTTACAGGCATCTCTAAACAAGCATGGCGGTTCAACTGATGCCTATCCATACAGTCTAACCCAGGGAGTGGTGAACTTTCTCTTAAAGGACCAGGTAGTAAATATTTTAGGCTTTGTGGGCCATACAGTCTGTCACAATGACTCAACTCTGTCATCACAAGGTGAAAGCAGCCATAGACAAGACATACAATACATACATACATTCCAATCAAACTTTATTTATAAAAATAGGTGAGCAATAGTTTGTCAACCCGTGGTCTAACCTGTTAAACAGGGCAGCCTCCCTTCTTTATCTAAGTAATGTGATACAAAAATGCAAGAAATATTTCCATGGCCTGGGCCCTCATCATCTCTTACCCAGGCTCTCTTAGTAACTTCTAACAGTTTTCTGGCCTCGGCTTCTCCCCACTCTGCTTCATCCCATGCACTCCACCATAGTTTTCTCTCCAAAATTCCATCTTGATTACATGAATACCCTGCGTGAAAACTTATCACGTCTCGCAGTCACTTCAAGAACAAGATCCTATCTCTTTACCATGGTTTACAAAACAGTCCCTGTCTGGTTCCAACTTACTCATAAAGTCTTTCCTCCATAGACTAGCCTCCAGGTCTATTGAAGTGCCAAATATGCTATACTCTTCTATGTGTACAAATCTTTTCACACACTTTGTTAGTCAGAGTAATTAATGCCCACTACCACAAAAGACAAGCTTAATACAAGTATAGTATATTTCTCTCTCACATGAAATACGATGCAGGTCAGAGGGGGCTCTCCTCCATCCAGTGACTTAGAGACCAAGGTCCCCTCTGTCTTGTGATTCAGCCATTTCAACATATTACTACCAAGCATGCAGCAGCAGGGGAAGCGAGAAACGGATGAGGCACACCAGTGCTGAAGTGCCTAGGATACTAAGTAATGCATCATTTCTGCTCCATTACTAATGCTCCATTGCATTCTCTAAGATTCAGTCACATGGATCCAATCCAACTGCAGGAAATCTGAAAAATACAGGGGAGCACGTGGACGATTAGCATGTTCAAATGGTGTCTGCCACATATACTATGCCCTTTGCTTGGAACGTCTTTCCACTTCTCTTCCTAGTAACCACCTTCTCATCTTCCAGACTCTGATCCAATGTCACCCTCCTGACCTTTTCTGATGATTATTTCCCCTCCCCTATGCTCTCTTAAGTTTTAATATGAATCTCTACCATGCATGCATCATCCCACTTTACAATTATCTGTCTGCATATCTGACTCCAATTCAGAAGAGAAGAAAAATACACTTCTCATCAATGACTTTCTATTTCCCAGCACCATGGCAGACACCTATAAACACACAATACATCTTTGATATATGAATGAATGAGCCTACCAAGATGGCCTATAGAAGGATTTGCCCAGGGAAACAAAAAAGCAAAAAGGATTGACTTTCACATGAGTCCTTATCACAAATCTGAGTTACTAGTTAAGGCTGAAACTGCCTATAGTAAATGAGTTCTCAGTAAGGGTGATTCCTGGACCAAATTTGTTAAAGTTGAAAACATCTAAAAGAGCCACACGATTACAGTGTACCCTATAAAGTTTAAAACAATATAATATTCTGACTCTGTCTTGAAGAGTTTCCAGTTGGGCACAGAGGCTGTTGCTGAGACGCACCGTCCTAGGGCTCTCCTCTGAGAAAACAGGAGACGTCGATGGGTGGGGCAAATGTTTCCAGGCGGCCAGCCAAGTTAGTGATCCCAGGCATGTTTGTGTGTCGTGAGACATACACTCCTTCTCTCAAGCTGACATTTGAGTCCCCTCCCATGTCTAATCATGTCTTTTTTCTATCTTTAAAATAAAAACCAAATTCAGAAAACGTCAGTGGAATCCATCCTATTTCCAAAGCAGAGAAACGTTAAGACTGGAAAAGTCTCTGCCTCGCATTTTTGGTAGCCTGCTGCATCCTGACTGAGGTTAGGTAACCATAACAAAGAGCAAAACGAATGACTTCAGTGAAAAGTTTGCCCGGGGCAAAGCCAAGAGGTATGATATTTCTGTTGGATTACAATCAGCAGAAACACTTAAACTGATGTAGGTATTGTTCAGAATTCTGGAAATAAGTGTAATACATTTAAGGACATTTAAAGATTTTTCCAGCTTTTGATATTTCAGTTGAACAGTTTGGTTGGCTGGCTTTTATCCCCCGTGTTCTAAAGAATTCATTAAGCATTCTTAACCATGAGTTTTGGCTTAGTTAAAACAGCTGCCTTAATGTCAGCATCCTGTGGTTTATAAGCTCACCATTTTCCTGGGAGGGTCTAGGATCATATTAGCTGTGACTCTCCTAAACACGTCTCTCAATGAAACCCTGCCATTAGCACAGAAAATTCCAGCAGACTGACTAGCTGTGGGCAACATCTCATCTCGCTGACAAACTCTGCCATCAGCCTCGGTTAGTTGGGAGAGCCTGTCTTATCAGAAAAGCTCCACGACAAATCTACTTCTGGTGCCGATGTGAAAGCACTGCCATCAGGACCACAGTCAAAATACATTTGAGGGCTGGACTCGTGTGAAAACTTATTGCTGAAGTCGACTCCTTGCTGCAGGACAGGAGCTGCCCTGCGCTGAGGGTGAAAATTGGTTCCGTGGGGAAAGCTTCAAAGCCATTTCAGCCACTAAAATTTGACTGGACATATCAGGAAAACAGGAGGGGTGGAAGCAGATTGTGAGGATGCCATGGGGAGCTGGTAAAGAACTTGCTCCAGAAAATGGCCAAGTAACTGTGTATTCATTCCTGGGAGCAAGAAGCATTGGTTCCAGAGCTTCATCACAGTTAGGCTGTTTAACATACCAATTATTGGTGGATTTACCACATTTAGATGGACTTTATGTCAAAAATTAATAACACCAAAGAGCAGTGCCACTCTGAAATGTGCTAAAGGTTGGTACCCAGAAGGAAAATAAAGATTCTATAGTCTTGAATATGGAAAGCACTTTAAATGTGTTCATCAGAATGAGGAACAGAAGCTGCTGAAAAACTTCATCAAACAAGAGAATGCTCAGCTGCTGCCAGATGTGCTAAGAGTGGCTTGCTGTAGATCAGCGGTTCTTAGGGTGTGGCCCCAGACCAGCAGCATCAGCACCACCCACAAACTTGTTAGAAATGCAGATTCTCTGGCCCCCTCCTAAAACTCCTGATCCAGAAACTCTGGTGGTAAGGCCTAGAAATCTGTGTTAAGGAGTCCCAGGGTGATTCTGATGCCCGCTCAAGTCGGAGAATCGTTGCTCTAGAGAGGACAGAGGAATCTTCACGGCCAGCTCCTAACCCAGCCACTCACTCAATAGGTGACTTTATGAAATCACTTAACCTTGCTGCCCTTCCCTCCCATTCCGTCTAGAAAACGGTTAGTCATTTCAATCACTGTGGTCCAAACTTTCTACTTTACTCATGCCCACGGCTAGACAATCAGAACAACCTATTCTGAACTCTATTGTTTCTTCTGCAAAAGCTCTGGAGTTACCAGGATATATCCTGACCTTAGTTTGCATAAATTTAGGCAATCTGAGGAGCTAAGCAGAACAAGTGTTTAAAAAAAAAAAAAAAAAGTTCATCTTGGGCTTGGAGATGAAAAAACTAAAAGTTTCCTGACCAGGGTCCATCTGGATTAGGGGTTGGCCAAATCCGTCTGGCTGCTAGTTTTTGTAAGTGAAGTTTTATTGGACCACAGCCGTGCTCCACTCACTACATGTTGTCTCAGGCCACTTTCAAGCTACGACAGCAGCGTTGAGCAGTTGTGACAGAGACTCTATGGCCTGCAAAGCCTAAAATGTTTACTCGCTGGCCCTTTTGGGAAAACATTTTCAGACCACTGGTCTAGACACATAATCAGCCCACACTGAAATAGGAACTCAGAACAAGAAGCAGCAGGTATGAGGTCCTGAGCTGGGGACCAGCAGGGGCTTCGGGGGCAGCAGGAGAGGGCGCTCTGCCAGGAGAGCAGGGACAGTGCTGAAAGCCCCAGGTCTGAATCCGGGGACAGGTACAGGGTCCCCCAAAGATAGTCTGACTTCTGAATGTCCCCTCTGGCGGATCTCGCACGAAACAGTCCACAGACCACACTTTGAGAAATGGGTTTGATGTGGCTCTTCAGATGCACGAAGACATAAACACATCGTGGCGTTCTTAAAAAGTTCATCAAATTAAAATCTGGTCTAAATCCCCCAAATGTAGCTGTGATTTTTTCACACTTTCTAAAAAATTTGGCAGGAGGTGGAGAGGATACATTTAAACTTCCAGACTAGCTGAATTAATTTAGCCTAGAATGTCTGCAGTTACTTATTTCACATTCTTCTTCAAATTTATACTGCTAATACTCCAACACCATACTTGTAAAGATAATTTAAATTTGTAGAACCCAACATCCAGCAGACCAGAAGTCTAAATGGAATTTTAACTTGTATCATCGCGTAAACAAATATTTGTTCCAAATGTAACTTTCAGACATTTTGGAATTAGGAAGCTCTGATTTCTCATAAAGTAGATGGCTAGATAGCTTGTGCATGTCACGGGAATTTTCAGGGTATAGTGACAAAACTGACCCATACCTCTAGGTAGTAAAGGAAATTTTTTAAATTGTCAACTTTACAAACAAATACCAAATTGTTTAGAATTCCAGAAGGATTTTAAAAAGAACTTTTGTTCTAAAACTAAGGTGTTTTTAATATTTTCTTTCTCTTATAAAACCCGTATAACCCCATTATAGAAAATGTATAAAATAGAGAAAAGAAAAGCCACCTGTGATCTCACCATCCTAACACAAACACAGTCACTGTCACTAAAAAGTGAAAATTCTTGAAGTTTAAACTTAGAAAGAATCTACTTTCCTGGTATGGAAATAACTGCTTCTAAATTGTTGAAGACCTAAGAAGAGCCCCAAAGCTCAGTGATAACAGGCAACCAAGACTCAACCAAGTATCAGTCCCTCGTACTATCACCAACACACTCTCCACAGAGCCCTCACTTACCTCAGCCTCCAAGATTTATCCCCTGTCCTCATCCTCCCTCTGTTCCTTCTCCCTAATTTCTCTTTCTCTCTTTTTTTTTTAATTGTTAGTAATATAATTACAGCTGACATTTGTTGAACCCTATGCTGAGCACTTTATGTGGATTATTTCATTTAATCTTCTCAAGAACACTGTGAGTAAGTACTATAATATCCTCATCTTACCAATGAGAATCTGGGAGCTTACAGAAGTAGCGTGCCAGATTGTTGTTAGTGTGGTCTCGAATTGGGCCACAGTGTCTCATTTGCGTGCTTGTTCAAGAGGTAGAGTCTATATCTCTAAGCCTTAAACCTAGGGGTGGTCATGTGACTTGCTTTAGTCAATGGGATGATAGCAAATGTGATACCAGTGAAGGCTTGAAAGATGCTTGCTCATTGGAACTTACCCCTTCTTGGTGCTGGGAACTTTTGGCCACCATATAAAGAAATCCAATCTAGTTTGTCAGATGAAGAGAGGTTATACAGAGCAGGGCCCCACCCAAGGCCCAGACATGAGTGAGCCCAGCCGACTCTGTGAAGAACAGAATAAGCTGTCCCAGCTGAGCCCAGTTGAATTGTCAACCCACAAATCATGAGAAAATACGTGATCATTTTTTAAGCTACTAGATTTGGGGACGGTTTTTTACATAGACAAAGCTAACTGACACAGGTACTTTGCTCAAAATGTCACAGGCAGGACTAAGATTCAAACCTAGATGGTCGTGACTCTAGAGTCAAAGTGCTTACCCCATGTTACGCTGTGAAACTCCCCTGAATTTCATCAGTACCATCGGGTAGAGTCAATACTGAATTATGGTAGTGTCCCCCTAAAGAACAATGATGGGTTATCTGTCAAGCTGGGCCCAAAGATGGGCCCGTTTCACATGTTGCTTGTAGAATCTCATTTCTAAATTCAGACCAGAGGCACCTGGGAAATAATTAGCCGCAGTGTTGCTGTTCTCCCCTAACAAATTTGAGGGCAACTCTTTATTTTCACTAAAGTTAAATAGTTTGTGGCAACAAATGTTACTTACACTTTTCTAGGAATAGAAATGCATTTACTTTTAATCAGTTGGGGACTCAGTGAGACTGTCTTTATCTCCCTGAGCTTTTGCCTTCTTTACTTGTTTTTTTTAAGTTTGGAGTTTTTTGGGGGTCTTTTTTTTTGGACCCTGTGTTAGTGTTGTGTTTATTTTCTACAGAACTCTCTGAAATAGACTCTAATGGGCTGAACAAATCAGAAAGAGAAGCAATGTCAATTACAACTTAAGAATCAACCCTTATAACCTGCCTCTTTCACAATCCTTCCCTAAGCCTAACAGAAATGAATGAATAATTGATTATTAAAAATAAAAAAGCTGTTGTACAACTAATTAAGCCATATGAAGCATTAATCTGGTACAGAGCTACTAATGAGGAATTCTGGTAAAGACTCTACACCAAAGCATTTCTCAGAAACACAAACATTTTAATTATGACTAAATGGGTGGCCTGAAGTGATCACTTCCAATTTTTTCCTCTTATTTTCTCTACCTGTGAAATGGATCTCATAGCCTTCCTTTTCTGGAATGATCAACCGTAGTGTTTCAGACAGTATGGCTTAGGAAAAGTCTTTCTTTGAAATTCCAATGGTTCTTAAGCAGTTATTAATTTAGGATCTGCCCAGAATTCTACTATCGAGCTCGCGATACACACACACTTTAGATGGCATCTGTCATCTGCAGAGAGAGCTCCCCTTGGTCCCTGTCTGACCAGAGAGCCAGTTCTGGTGGTGCATTTGAGACCTTGACCATCAGCAGATAAAGTGTGGTGACAGTCTGTTGCTCTGAGCTCATCATGCGGTGTGACTCAAAGACAGATTGAGGCAACCAGGCACTTCTGGGAGCATCTGGTGAGGGCTCCCCTGCCTACCCCCTCTGTGTATGCTCTAACTAGCCTTTTTGCCCTGGCTTCTGGTGTCCAGTTTGCCTTGGGAGGAACTAGAACCTAGACCTGCACCACAGAGAGTAAGATGAAGCCCGACCCTCTCACTGGGGTCTTGCAGCCTAGAGCTGGTCTTCATCTTCTTTCTCACACATAATCTCTGATCTCCTTCTGGGATGACCTAGATGGGCTCCCATCAGATGGTAAGAGTAGCAGTGCCCAGAGAAATCTTTCTATTATACCCTCCTCTCCCATCTTGGATTTTAATGCACACCTGCTAAGACTTAGTATGACCCACCCACTGGGATCCAGTATCCTGGACAGTCAGCCTTTCCCTGGAAGGAAAGTCAGAATTGGCCCCAGGAAACTTTCCTTGGCCTCTTCCCTGCACTGGTCCAGCAGTTCCAGATTCATCCACTTCCACGTGGCCAAGAGCTGGAAATGTGGCATCATTTAGGGGGGAGAAATCTGTTTAGAAACCCCAAGGACCATAAGGATTGTCTAATGTGAGTGATCAACCCCCAGAGTGTCAAGAAAAAGAGAAGAGCATTACTTAAGCCCTTGACTCTTCATCTAACTTTCTCTATCACTTCCTAAGGAGAGAAGGCCATTTGAGTGAGGAAGAAACTGACTTTTCCTTCTGCAGATTTTGGTTGAAAATTTTCTCCTGACGGTCCTTTCCGATCACGTGCTTATGTGCATCCACGTACTGTACAGAGCCCTCTCTCTCCGGCACACACAAGAAGGCAAGGGCTTGGATTGGAATCTGCACTGTATTTAATTGTAAAAGTGCCCTGTTTACATTCCCTCCCACCCCTTGTACATCTAAAGGAGCTGAGCATTTCCACTGATTTCTTCTTAAAACACATACCTCGTAACCAGACTGTGTACCTATTTTAAAAGGGGAGAGCGGAGTTGTTAGGGATGAATCCTTTTCTCTTACCCAGATTTCTACCTTTCCCAGTCTCAGTCGGAAAGGGAAGACAGATGAGATCAGCTTCACTACTGAATTACCTGATCCCGTTAACTGTGTTTTGTGCATTTTCCACAAAGTAAGTATGCAGATTCTTTGCACCTCAAAACCCAGAACCTGATGTCTTTTTTTCAACCATAAGCCATAAAATGCTGAAGAACCGTAACCTCTTTTTCTTCTTAGTCAAGTGTACCTTGGCACTATCAAAAACTCTCTCTTAGAGACAAATTTTCCTTGAAGCTCAATTTACACGGAATGAGGATCCTTGGGCAGCGTGCTGTTGGAACTCATTCAGTATCATGTTTGCCTGCAAAAGGGCATTTACTCTTGACATTTTTGAAGATACTCATTTTACAACCCAACTTTCACACTCAAATAATCACCATCTGTGTTGTCCAGCTTAAAATGATCATAGAAAGCAAGAGCAAGTTATTTTTATCTTCATTTTTTTATTTTGTTTTGCTTTAATTGTTAGAAGCGTAATTAAAATTACTTCACTTCTAACTAATGTTCTTTATATGAAAAGACAAAGGGAAGGAGGGAGGAAGGGAGAGTAGGAGGGAGAAAGAGAGGGAAGACGGAGGCTTGGTAAAGAATGCAATGCATTAAGCCCTAGCAATCTTTTTCTCGTGGAACATTATCGTTATTTTTGTTGTGTTATTGTACCACTTTTGTCACACATTTCACTGAAATCCACCAAGTCAGAAAGACAATTGATCTTTATTCCAATCTGAGATCCTTTGATGTCTGAAAGCCAACTTAGTCTACCTATTATTTTTGGTTTATAATTCAGTGCACCTTTAAAATATTCTACTCTAATGGCCTGTTAACTCTGCAGTGTTCCTGGTTCTCCTAATCTGAGGAAGACACATCTCCAAATGAAGCAAGTGACACCCTAGGAGGCCCCAGAGCCCTGAACTTACCCTTTTGCAACACTCATCACATTTAAAATTCTTCATTCTTACTACCTGTTAAGTCCTATTACAACACACGATGTGTGTGTTCCAAATACTCCTGGAGGTACAGGGCCTCGTTGTATTATGTTTGGCACTTTCAGTGTGCCCTATAAGCATTTGTTAATTGAATTAAATCAATGAATGAATGTTGATTCCTCTCTCTTTTCTTTCATAAAAAGGAATCTGAACCCATCATAACCATAAAAATTTCCATCACAAGAATTATTACCCCTCATAGACCAAAAAGAGGAGAGCACTCAAAATATTTTGGACAAAAGTCAGAATAGTTCCTAAAAGAATATATTTTTCATATTAGAGTTTATACCAAAAAAAGGCACAAAAGTGGGAGAAAAAACTGATATTCCAAGCAATTACAGAATTTCATGAAACTTTCCTGTCTCAGCTAGTTGATAATATTTAAGGCGCAGTCTGGTCAAAAATATTTTTCAATATATTTGTGTTTATTTGAAGATGGTGCTAACACAAGTTGAACAGAAAAAAGCAAATATAAAATTCAGTCTATTACCACTCGGCATGAAGTGTTCACAGGACTCAGTGACCATTCCACCACAAACAGATATTATACCAAGGCAGGCAAGACAGAGATGGAAACCATATGGGTTTGTAGTAGAATAACACAGTTTATCTCCACAGGTGAGAGGAAGTGCCGATGGGAGTAAATACTGTATGTCACTAAATTTAAACCAAACACATATTAAGAGCTCTGTTTTGATCTTTGTTGGAGGAAAAACAAAGATGTTGGACAACTGGAATAAGTAAGTACCTCTCTGTTCTCTGAGAGGGCAGCGTGCTTCAGACTACATATTGCTCCATTTTGACGGACCCCTGTGTGAGCACATCTGGAGAGAGAAAGCAGTTTAACATCTGTGCTTCTGAAAATCAGAGTTATTGTTGAAAACACATCAGTGACCATGCATGGGTTTCCATTAATAAGCCATGTGACCTATTTTAACTATTATTTTTATTATCTTATACCTCGGTCAGGATTTTCCTCACAAAAGCAAATTCCTATGATATCTGGCCTCTAAGTAGTGCCTCCACAGGTACTGGTTAACTCTGGAAAAGTAGGAAAGATCCAAATTAACTGAAATTTGTAGCATTCCTTCATAAGACAGAAGTGAACGCCTCAATTCATAAAGCTTGGACTCATGCTACACTTTTTCCGTATGCACATTCAACACTTGGACTCATAACGTCTACCTCTACAACAACACAATGTCAGAGAAGGTGTACTGATGCTCTCGGATTTTAAAATACAAATTTATATAACAAAGAAGGTGTCCATTTGCCAATTTTTATATGCCATGATTAGGGTAAGTCAAAGCCAATATGTAAGAGCAGAGGTGAATTAGTATGGAAATAAAAATGGTTGACCATTGATTCTTGAATGGAGGTCTGGTGGTCTCAATGGCCTTCTAGGAGGTTCTCCATCATCTTGTGCTATGAATATTTACAGTAACAAAATAGTTAAGCTTTTTTTCCTGAGTGAATTATTAATTCATTGAGGATACAAAAATCAGACACCATCTTATTGATGTATTAGGTCATGCTGGCCATCATGACAAATAAGTGCCAAAATTTTAGTGGCTTGACAGAGTAGAATTTATTTATAATTTATCTTACAGTCCTATCCATTCTAACATCCATCTAACAGTTTTTCTATCTAACAGGAAAACTGGAGTTTTCCTGGTCATTTGTATGGTTTTCCTCTACCTAGTGTTTAGGGATCCAGGTCCTTCCATCTGTGTTGCCACCATCCCTAGGGCTTTGGAGGCCTCTGCTTCCAGCCAGGGGATGGAGAAAAGAGAGAGTAGAGAAGCCCCAATCTACTTGAAACCCTCAGCCCAAAGGTGACTCCACATCCCTTTACTCGTCTTTGAGAGAACCAGTCACGTGGCCACCAGTGGATGCAAGAGAAGCCAGACAGCTATCTCCTCGTGACAACGCTACATTATCAAAGAAGGAATGCAAATATTATTCTGATAAACCATCGACGCTACAGTGTCTAATGTAAATCAATTCTGGTTTCCTCATTAATTCCCAAGAGTTTTAACTTTTGGAGGGGTTTATTGGGAGCAGAGAGTAAATGGACTTGGCATTTTTATATCTCCCATTATTCCACCCACAAAGTGCCTTGGGGACCAGATTCATTTGGAAACTGGTAGTCTAAGCAATGATTCAAAAAGTGGTCAAATGTCCTAATGTCCCTTTACCAATTTCTGTTGACTGCTCTTCAGAACCCTGGAATAACTTCTGTAGTTAAAGTTACTCATTTTACATTGTTCTATGCCTGAACTTGCAATGAATGTATCCTGCAAATAAAAAAGGGATCATTAGTTATTGGTTCAGGATAGCTATAAAGAAAAGGTACTTGCTTTTACTCATTTCCACAAAAGAGTTACTCAAGCCCTAATGTCACTTGGCCCAATTAAATATATAAATGGCAAGGGGCCAAGTTAATTACAGCTCTGGGGACTTGGACTAGGGCAGGCTAGAAGCCCAGTAGCAGGAAGAATGGCCAAAGCTTACCCTTTGCTTTGAGTCCACACAAAGCCTTTGCCTTCACTTGCCCTTAAGGGGACTGTTCTGATCTGGATGTAAGGTGGAAGCATCCTGAAGAGCTTTGGCTCTTGATACTTATGAAAAAAACTAGACAAACATTAAGCAAACCTGAAAAGAGGGCTAGCTGAAGTAAAGCTCATTATAGTGCACTGAAAGGCAGTCACAAAATATTAGCCCTCAAACTCTTTATGTCCCAAAAAACAGGTCACAAATAGAGAGTTCCTGAGCAGACCATTCTCCCAGGAAAATCTCCTAGGAAAATTGCAATGATATACAAGGGATATTTACATTTAAGCGAACATTGATCCTTTCCATCTGGCAAAACGTTCTCAGAGAGCATCTTGAACGTTCTGCCCCTCACCCCTTCTGCTGATTAGGCTGCTCTGTGCATCAAGAGCTCTGACCTGGAGGAGTGTCAGCAAAGCAGTTAGTGTGTCCAGATGTGGACACTTCCTTAAAGGTGAAGTACAACAGAGGGAAAAGATGAATCTGCGATGCACTGAAGTCAGACTCTCAGTAACCCAGCGAAGTGTTAAATGAAAAGGAAAAGATGCTGTTGAATTTTATCTCCAAGTGGTGTCATTATTTCCAACTAACTTACTCCTTCAGGCAACCCAGATCGTTTGTTTTCCTGAAGCCCTTTTCCCAACGTTGCCTACGCCCTCGTCTTGCTAGAACCCAGAGAGGAATGACAGCAGCTGAAAAAACATTCCAGTCCCGGGGAAAGGGGAAGAAGGGCTGGTGATTACTGAGTGGGTGCAGACGGCAGGTCGTCACACAAGGCACACAGCTCAGGCTGCATCGGGGAGAGGGAGATCGGGGCTGGGGGAAAAGACCTTTTTCTTGGTTCTGTGAGTCACAGGGGGTTAAAGTTCAGGGAGGTTTTCTTGGAAAAGCAGAAAATAAAATTCCTAACGCTATGTATAGTGTAGCTAGGATGTGACATTTCCTTCCACTTGTTAAATTGGGATTTTTGTTTTATGTGCTTTGGATTTAGCTCCTGGGTGCTCTCTGCTTAGTTTAAAAGGGTTTCCATCTCCACGTTGTCATACATGGAAAAAATATACTGAGGTAGTGCGCCGTACATCGTGACTTTTATTTGGCTGTCAGCATGCAAGTTACAATATACCTGTGTGCATTGAAGACTCAGGGGCTTTAAAAAGGGAAAGGATCCCTTCACACACTGTGCAAAGAGAGCTACAGCTCTAGAGGGAAGAGCTGGAAACCTCCACGGCCTTCCTAGGTACATAGACCACACATCCCAGGTTTCAGCAACAGCTCCAATTGCCTGTCACTACATTCCTTTCAATAAAGGCCATTTACGAAAAACACAGCTAAAAAAAAGTCTTGTCTGATGGCATGGACTGATTTGTGGTTCCTTCAGAAAACACACTCATCGTGTTTATGTCCTAACCGGCCATAAGTTTAGAGTGGCTTTGTGATCTTTTTCAGGAGTGGTGATAGACTTCTGGAGTCCATCCACACTCCTGGTCCCGGGTCCCCACCAAGCCAACATCAGGCTTGTGCACACAGTTGCCACAGAAAGCTGTGCCATCAGACCCCAGACCTAACTCCTCATGCCCGCCATGTGCTCACCACCTGAATGAATGGCTCCACATAAACATGGCATGTCTGGGGATTTGACCAGATGCTGCCTGAGTCTGGGATTTTTTTTAATTATTCTAAGCCTCATACTAGCCATACAGTTAGCTCCCGGGGGGCAAGAAGCTCTACTGAAGGCCAGCGTGATCCTCGACCCCCCAGAAGCACTGTGGGGGTTAGATACTCCTCATCCACCATCAGTGGACCTTCGGGCTCTGTCCCTGTGACAGGCAAAAGCTGCTGCTTGGTGTGGACTGCAGGCAGCCCCTGGGTGTGGCTCAACCTGAGAGTTTTGTCAGAAATGTCACGGACAAGCGGACCATAGGCACAAAGCAGATCCTTGACCACCATGTGAAGACACAGTGGTATTAAAATGAGGGGAAGTAAGCGAAATCAATTCAGTCAGAGTTTAAAGAAAGAACTGGCAATCTGTCAGTCATTTAAGTTCATAGAGCCAACTTACAAGTAACTATTCATCGCAGCCAGCAAGCTATGAGTTACCAGTCCTTTCTGTTCTGTAATAAGGTTTTTCAGGGAAGATAAACTACGTGTAAGGAAAGACTGAGGGAGAGGAGAGAGAGAGAAAAGCAAAATGCAATAGTGCCAACAGGAGGAAAGGAGGGAAGTAAGGTTTAAAAAAATCTTTATTCCTACTGAAAGAGGACCTTAAACTTATTTTGTACACCTTGGACTAAAAGGTACCCAAAACAGAGCAACACCTAGTGCAAAGCTGAAAGTCGTTTTATTTACAACACCAGGCTGTCTGGAACGCCCATTTTATTCATGGTAATTTGGCTGTTTGGTCACGCCTCCCAATAAGTGAAATGTTACACTGGAGTATTTGTTTAAACCTCGCAGCTTCAGATACAGTAAGTTGCTGAATGATGTTTGCTAATGGCACACATTCGATAATTCCTATAATGTGAAATCTCAGCCAGATTTAATGTTTAATTTCCCTGGGATTTGCTCTGAAATTATTATAGACATTATGTATTCTGCTCCCTGGACTTGGAATTAATTTCCAAACAGAGTAAAAGTGCCTCCATTTGGGTGCCTTGTGGGAGTTCAGATCAGTAACATTTCATTTATCCTGAAGTTTCTGAAGTTGAAAATACCTTTTCACTTTATTGCATTTGATCTGGGTTCAGCAGCTACATGGCACCGTCACCCAGCACCACATTTTTGTTTTTGTTTGTGATCTTGAATATGCCATAGCTTGATGAGTTCCTACTCTTGCAAAACTGTATTGATCTTCCCAGCCTTTATCTGCCTAACTAGAAAGTACCTTTGTGTGGTTATCATGATACAAAACTATTGCCACCACGCAATGATCTGGCAAGGAAAATCATTAAACAGCTACATCTACGTCTTTTTATGAATATCTGCCACAGAAACAGAATTCACGACATGCATTGCTTTGATTAATCAATCAACGCATTGGCTACACTTCCAATACCTAGCCCAAGCGGAAAGCTCCGTAGCTGGAAGACCTCCAAACATTGGAGAATAAAACAACCAGGCCTATGTTAGGTTGTGATCCAAAAATTCCCAGACAATAAATCTTTAATTTGCTATCCTGGCGACTCTCACGAAATTTGAATTGAAAGAATATTTTCCATGCAAAGCTTTGAAAGGATTTGCCTCCTGAACAGTTTTAAAAGTGTAACCTTTAGCTGAGGCACACTTCCTGCAGTCCAAAAGGAAACCGAATGAAAAAGAGACATCAAGGGATTCATTCACAAGTTTTACCCCAAAATAAATGACAGCTGTTTGGGAGTTCAATTGCACTGACGTCCCATTAGGTTCAGAACATCCTGGGTCTTGCAATTATCTCATACATTTCATAAGATCTTGTTAGTGAAAGCTTCACCTCCCCAGTCTG
Source organism: Equus asinus (assembly GCF_041296235.1). Taxonomy (NCBI): domain Eukaryota; kingdom Metazoa; phylum Chordata; class Mammalia; order Perissodactyla; family Equidae; genus Equus; species Equus asinus. The sequence continues at coordinate 46,595,564 of NC_091796.1, read as the reverse complement.
GTCTCAGCCACTGAATCCACACATCTATTCCACCTATAACTGCGCTGAATGAACTCATAAGCAGGCAGGGAAGTCAAGTGGTTAGTTCTCACAGAATTTTGCATTTTCGTCAGATAGATCTTATTTTACCATCTCTTCGCACCCCCCCCCCCCAGGGACGAGGGTTGGTTAGAGGTGATTCTACGGTTTTGTTTCAAGTGAACAGGCCAATGCTTAAGTGTGGGCTAGAAGTTTGATAGAAGTGGTAAGATACAAGCTTAGGAAATTTGCAGCCGCTCGATACCTGTAAACCTTAAAATCACGGGAGAATTTTAAAGCCTGAAGACACTTAGAGATCATCCAGAGGGCTAATCCTCATATTTCTCAACTAAGGAAATTGGAACCTAAAGGAAGACGTGGGGGGACCCAGAGTCCTGCAGCCGTGAGGGGCAGGGTCTGATGGGCGTGAGGGAGCAGAGTCCTCGGCCGCGGCATAAACCCCTCTGTCTCCACCATTCCACCCATCCCGTCAGCAGAGTCTTATTTCTCCACTGTCCACTCTAGACTGAGCTCACAGAGGGCCAGAACGACCTCCTTTTTCTCTCTGTATCCTCCGTGCAGTGGTCAGGACTGGGAATGTCGTAGATTTGCAGTAAATGTTTTTTCTTTCTTTTTTCCCCAAAATAAAAATAGCATTGTTGTTCTCTTATTGTATACATGTCTTATTACCATACATACAAAAAGAAGAGAATTTTAAAGAAAGGAAGTGAAAACTGCTGGAAAGTTCAGCAACCATGTATATCCACTGCTATTGTTTAGGTGAAACCCTTCCAGAAGATTCACTGTACCTATCTATAACACGTGCTCAACTTGTGCCTAAATGGAATTAGACTCCTGTTTCATCTCCTACTGTTTCTCCTTCACAGTATGGTGGGGAGATCTCGTGATGCTGGTGAGTACAGATTTACATCGTTATTTTAAAGGCGCTGTATGGGGCTCTCTTACATGTAGATACCATAATGGATTTACTTAAGCTCTGTTTTTGGAGCTTTCAGTCATTTCTGTTTCTTCATTACCATAAATAATATTGTCATAAATATCCTCATGCATGCAATTTTGAATTTTTTAAATTTTGGTACATATTGCAAAATTACCCTCCAGAAATGTTGTAGCAGTTGTCACCTCTCCCCAACTTAATTAAATGTGCATTTCTCCACATCCCTACCAATACTAGGAGTGTTCATCCTAAGTGTTCCAATATTTCGGCAGGAAAAAAGTTTTAATTTCTAGTTTGATTTCTAGTTTGGGGTTTATTAATGAGGTTTTTGCATTTGTAAGTATTTGATTGAGAGGCTATCATTTCCCAGGCATTATGCTATGTCCTGGGGCCATAAAAGCGTATAAAATAGATACGGTCTCTGTCCTTGCACGGGTTGCTAATTCTAAGGAAGACACAGATGATGAAAAATAAAATAAGTAAATATCAACTGTGAAAAGATCTACAAAGAAAAGCAGCCTGTGTTGTGATATAGCGCTGATAGACAATGTGAGTTAGGAGAGTTCCTGCTGAGAACACGACAGTGAAGCCAAGCCATGACAGAGACGAAGGAGCTGGTCAAAGAAAGAACAAGGCCAAGGGCCTTTAAGGGAGAGGAGCAGCAGGTGTAACGTCCTTGAAGAATGAAGAGCAGCCCATGGCGTGCCTGGGAAATGACCACAGGCTGATGCGGCCAGGAAAGAGTAAACGAGAAACAGAATGGCATGCAAACCGATTGGAAAGGAGGCCAGGAGCCAGGTCACGTGGGGCCTGGAGGGCTTGGAGGACTGTGAATTTTATGCAAGTGCATAAGAAGCCACTGAAGGACCCAAGCAAGGGACTGACATGACCTAATTTGTGTGTTTAAAAGTCACATGGAAAAAGGACAGGAGGGGACACCGGGAGCAGCAGAGAGAGGCATTAAATGATTGCCACAGTAGAACAGGTGCGAGCCCAGGGCTGGGGCTGTGGAGACGGGGAGGAGGGACAGGCTGACATACATTTTGGAGATAGAACTAGTGATAACTGTGATGAGTAGGAAGTGGGGTTGAAGAAAGGGAAAGGATGACTTTTGTATTTGTCATCTGAGCAGCTGAATAAATAAAGATGCCATTTGCTAAGATGGGGGAGCTTGAAGGCGGAATAAGTTTGGTGGTAAACCGAGAATTCCACATTAGCCCTATTTATACCAGTAAAAATCAGAAACATGGGCCAGCCTGGTGGCTTAGTGGTTAAGTTCGCACACTCTGCTTCTGCAGCCCAGGGTTCACAGGTTTGGATCCCAGGCACAGACCTACGCATCACTCATAAAGCCATGCTGTGGCAGCATCCCATATACAAAGTAGAAGAAGATGGGTGTGGATGTTAGCTCAGGATCATCTTCCTCAAGCAAAAGGAGGAAGATTGGCAACACACGTTAGCTTAGGGCCAATCTTCCTCACCAAAAAAAAAAAAAAAAAAAATCAGGAGCAAACTAAATATACAGCATTTTAGATAGTTAACTAAATTACCATATGTATAAACATATATTATGTCCGCATGAAAATCATGATTTTGAAGAACAGTTAATATATTGGAAAATGTTCATAAGATGTTAAGTGAAAAAAGAACACATTACTGTTTATACAGGGTGATTTATACAAACATAGGTATAGATACAGACATAGATTAGAGATAGAGATAAAGAAAAAGAGCAGAATCAAATACACTGAAAGGTTCATAGTGGTTCTGTCTTGATGGTGATATTACAAGTACTTTTTATTTTTTTCTTTATGCCTTTTTTCATTTTCCAAATTTCCTCTAACAAACATGTATTCCTATTATCAACACACCAACAAGTTGTTAAAAACAATCAGTTTACCTGCAGCAAACCACAGTCTAGATTTACATGAAGTCATTATTAAAACTTAGAGGGGCTGGTCCCGTGGCTGAGTGGTTAAGTTCGCACGCCCCGCTGCAGGCGGCCCAGGGTTTCGTTGGTTCGAATCCTGGGCGTGGACATGGCACTGCTCGTCAAGCCACGCTGAGGCAGCGTCCCACATGCCACAACTAGGGGGACCCACAACTAAGAATATACAACTATGTACTGAGGCTTTGGGGAGAAAAAGGAAAAAAATTTAAATAAAAAAAGAACTTAGAAGCCAATGGAAACAGATAAAGTACATTATTGTGCTGCCGTGTCTTAGCTGAAGGCCTTGAAGATTATCGCTGCTATTTTATTTACAGACACGTTTCGTCAAATGAAATATGTGTACGTTTCGAGGCTGATTCACGGAAGACTTAAGACGAGAACTCAAGTCTCCTGATTCACAGTCAAGGTCTTTTCTGCTGGGCACTGAATCCACCTCAGCAGCAGTCATCTGAGCTCATCGTGGACGCTGAGACCGGCCAAGAATTCTGAGAATTGCTCTGGGCCAACCATGCTCACAGGCAGAGGAGGAGATCATCAGGGTAACATGATTTCAGGGGCACCTAGCATTTCCATCCGTCTCCTGCCCCTCTTCCATCTGCTTAGCTGATACCTGAAGTTTCTTTTATTCCACAATTAGAAATCAGGTTTAAAAAGTACTTTTTAAGAACTGGGAGAGATATTCCTGGGAGAGAGAATCCCTTGGTTTAAATTCAACCTAGGTGTCAGATCTTTTATCAAATACTTTCCTGAGAAAAGGTTTTGAAAGGGCCACCTGAAAACTGGATGCCTAACAGTTAGAGGGGTGAGACTTGGGGGAAATGATAAAGAAATACTTAGCAAATACTCCTGCATAGTACCGGCCGCTGGGCTAGTTGTTGTACGTACGCCATATTTAACTCTACCACCCCAGCAAAGGAAGATTACTGCTCCCAATTGACATTCATTCAGTCAGTCAGTCATTTGTGGAACAAATATTTATTGTGTATGTGCTAGATACATGCTCAGAACTCTTCTAGTTCCTGGAAATATTACAAAAATCAGCATAGGCCAAGTTGCCCCCTTTCACAGAGCCAATTCAGGGTGCTTAGGGGAGTCAATGCATATTTTAGAAATGAATGTCGAGTATAGCAGATGGTGATAACTGATGAGAAGAAAAGTAAAGCAGAATAAGGAGATAGTAAGTGAGAGGCAATAAAAAATATGTCAAGACCATAGAGCAGGCAAGGCCTGAGCTCAAACCAGCCTCAGGTCTGCCAGCCTCCTGAGCCGGGCTCCGCCCCTATGCAGTTCTGTCTCCCTAGAAAGTCCAGCCCACCTGACAACTCTGCCTGGTGCAAGCCCCACCAACAACCCCAAATGTCTTAATGCCTAAGCCTTTGGTAAGCAATCGTTAGCCTACTGAGACTCAAGTAAAATCTATTTATTGGTAAGTGTCCGGCATGATTGGTTTTTGCTTGTGCATGAATTCAAAGCTTCTTCAACCCTGGTGACTCAGCTTGTAAATGAAATGGAATAACCATCCCCTGAAATTTTTGGAGCCCCAGACTCCACTAAGCACAGGCAACATCGATTTCCATTTCTGTGAAAAAGAAACAAAAATGTGAATACAATGCAAACCTCAGTCTTAACGAGGATTTTTTTCTTCTTCACCCCCTCCCCCATCTATGTTTAGTTTTCTCTTATACCATTTTACTAGGCCAAGGGAAAAAAATTTCTAATACAAAGACTAGGAGGAAAAAAATGAAGCAAAGTTTGATTTTTTTGTTTTTCAGGGCATCTTCACATGTCTATAAAAATCCATCTTCAAAACATCTCACCTAATAAATACAAGGCAACCGAAATACATGGTTTAAAGTCATCAGTGGCATAATACCATGGAAAGGTCAACCCAGCTGGAGTTTCCAGCTTCTTTGTGGACAAAGGTGGGCTGATCATGAGCTGGGTGAGAGAATGTAAGCCTCTAATCTATCTCAGCAAAGAGAAAAGTGGGGGCAAACAGAATATTAATTTTCATCAAGAGAAAACCAAACTTGTCCAAGAACTTTATTGGCAGAAGTGAAATTAGTTTTTCTATAGCAAATAGTTCGTAGCGTTGAGGGATTGGTCCATCGCCCAAGTAGGAAAGTAAACCCACTGGAGTCCAGAAGCATCCTCGTCCTCAATAACGCATTTAACTCAAAAACAAAGAAGATTTGTCTCTGCACTTTAACTTTTAAAAAAACACCTAAGACCAGATGATTTAAACTCTCCCTTGCTAAAAACCAAATTATTAAAGCAAGTTTCCTGAACTCTTAAAGCTCAAGACAATTGTTAATATTTTTATTGAATGTAAATTACCAGCCTGAGCCGAGTCTTCCTCAATTCAAGCAAAATTCTCTGTAGGGTAACAGGCACAGGACTTGTCACGTGACAGACTGCAAAAGAATTTAGTTACTTCCTACTGTGATCCAGGGGCCCAGCACATATAAGCTATTTTTGTAGGGAAACAAAATAGGATTATTGTATGATCCGGAAACTCTCAGGATTAAGTTAGGAGAAACGATGCTGCAGAATGCCATGGCTTTAGACCACTTTGTTAATATTCCTGCAAAACACATTGTCCTGGCTTTTGGTGATTTGGAGTACAATGGAGGCCAGGTAGAAAGCAGTTTCAATACAGTGGGTGGGGAAAGGGGATGTGAAACTTTGATTGCCAGATTTCTAGTTAATAAAGTCTGTGAATTTACCCGTAGTATTGCGTGAACCAATGCTCCAGCCTATTAGGAAGAGCAATCACTAGAGTCATAATTATATAATTACGAAGACTCAGAAAGTCTGAGATGTCAATATTTCTTCTCTGTATCTCCCCTATCTAAGTAGGTGGCTTGCTTGGGATTCAGGATAGTGGTACACACAAAGGATTAGCAAGTAATGAGAGGCTAGGTCAATGAAAGGGAAGAATCTAGCCAGAGCTCTATTCTCCTAAGGATTTTGCCAGTTCCTGTGAAGAGAGATTGGAGTTGACCTCATAGTCAATTCATTGTCATCGTCATTTGTGGTACATCACTTAATTTTAAATTGACTGTTTGGTAAACTGTAAATTGTGCACTCCAGAGAATGGGTTCTGCCAGTGTCAACAAATCCTTTTGCTCTTTTTCAAAGTTAGAGAAATCCTTCATTTATTGTTAAAAGATTGGCCTAGAACTGCAAGTTCCAGACCAAGTGGACCAGCAGGTCAGTAGGGCTCTTGCTAGGTACCTTAACATCTTTTATTCCTGCCTCAATGTGCTACACTGAAGGGTACAGATGTTAAGATAATGCATGTGGATGGATTTTATGAACTGTGAAAATACTTAAATATCATTGTCGTTGTTATTACTCCTGCCTCTCAATATCCTCAGTTCCAAATGTCACCCAGTTTCCAGGAAGAGTTGTCACACATTTATGGACCTCACAAGCCTATCAGCCAGCTTCACCTTCGTGTAAATCAACCCTAACCACAACACTGTGTTCATATCTATATCAATTGAATATAGCCTGCCTGAGTGATATTCACTGGGGATTATAAAGTAATAATGTATCCGTCTGCAGTGATCCTCATTTACCTTGAAGAACACACACAGACACCGACACACAAGCACATACTTTTTTGAAAAAGAAAACCCTAATAATTCGAAAGTAGGTATTCAATATCTCTAGTGTTTAAAAAAGAAAGTCTTTATTTTCACCTAGTTTCCTGCTTTAATTGCCTCCAAAGCTGTGTTCCTGTTTGATTGCAGTTTGATCTAGCAAACTTGTCCTGATAAACATAGCTGAAAGCAGTGGGCAGAAGTAATGAGTATGGGAATTCCTCCTCATATAACGAACTTCTTCTGTTCCTTTCTTGGGGTTTGAGATGATAGAATAGGCCCCCAAAACTACAGAGAATAAATCATTATGAATCAACATATTACTTTTGTTGGTATTTCTAGCATGGTGATCCACCAGCTATCCATAGTGGGATTTTAAAAGTTTCTTCCAAGAATTTCATTCTCCTTTGTCTCCCGAATAAATAAAGTGTAGCGCAGAATAAGTGCAAAGGGGGTTTTGAAATTTATCCCCAAACCACATGAATGGAAAGCCCCCTCCTTTTTTGGTAAGCAACAGTCTTTCACCCCCAGAGCAACGTAAGAGGCATGTGTGTGTGTTTTTCTCTCGCTTGAAATGTCATTTTAACTTGATCTCATCTGATAGATGATGAAAAGGAATAGTAATTTATGGTGCGTTAGCGTAAGGAACGTTGTACCCTCGCAAGGACCTATGTAGCTGTGCTCACACCTGCCCAGGGAGAGAGGTTGACTCTCTCTGACTAGTTTCCAGTTGAAACATACGTGTGGAGGCAGAACAGCTTGGTTTTTTTATTAGCATCACCCTGACGCTTCTGATTCCCAAGAACCTATCATCCAAGGCAACCTAAGAAGGCAACATCTTGGCATACAAACTGCATGTAGGTAGTAGAGTCTGGTGCTCTGGAATCCATACATAGAAATAAGAAATTTAAATATACTACACAGGAGTAATTTTACTCCCATTCTAATCCCAGCTGCAGGGAAAAAGATTTTCTTTCAAAATCCCAAATCTCTGTTCTCTAGAGTTGATGTCCAACTGCTCTCCTTTCCCTTCCAAGAAGCCAAACTCCTTAGTGTGGCATTTAAGTCATTCCACGATATGTCCCTAAGCTTCAATCCAACTTCATCCAACTCTTTCTCCATATGTATCATAATTCTAGTCAAGGCGAACTGTTCACTGCACTAAAGGAAACCAAGATGCTTCCAAATCTTTACATATCATAATCACCATCTATAATATCCTTCCTTCCAGCTTTTTCTGTTATAATCCTACCCAAACTTTAAGGCGTAGTTCAAATACACGTCCTTGGTGAAGCATTCTCTAATTCCCTGACCAGGAATTTTCTTGCTAAACTGCCATAGTAAGGGAAACAACCTCTTTCTCAAATAACTTCCTCCCCTTTAAAGAGGGTCAGAGAACAACCCTTGACACTCAGATGAAGAAAGGCAGCAAACCATAGCTGCGTTAATTGCTTTACAACTATCTCAGTTAATCTTCACACAATCCTACAAGGAAGGTACTATTATCCTTATTTAAAATATGATGAAACTGACACTCAGAGAATTTCTTTTCTTTCCCCCGCTTTATTGAGGTATGGTTGACAAATAAAAATAGTATATATGTAAGGTGTATGATATTTTGATATACCTATACATTGCATAATACAGATTACTACAGTTAAGCTAATTAACATATCATTTATACATAGCTAGCATCTTTTGTGTATATGGCGAGAATACTTCAGATCTATTTTTTTAGCAAATTTCAAGTATAACAGTACCTTATTATTAACTATGGTGACCATCTGTAGGTTAGGTCTCCAGAACTTCTTAATTTATAACTGAAAGTTCATAGCCTTTGACCCACATATCCTCATTTTCCCTACCCACCAGCCTCTGGTAACCATCATTCTACTCCATGGTTCTATGAGTTTGACTTTTTAGATTCCACATGTAAGTGGGATCATCCAGTATTTGTCTTTCTGTGTCCAGCTTATTTTGTTTAGCATAATATCCTCCAGGTTCATCCATGTTGTCACAAATGGCAGGATTTCCTTCTTTTTTAAGACTAAATAATATTCCATTGTGCATATATACCACATTTTCTTTATCCATTTATCCATCAACTGAGTTACTTAGGCTGTTTCCATGTCTTGGCTACTGTGAATAATGCTGCAGTGAACACGAGGGTGTAGATATCTCTTTGAGATAGTGATTTCACTTCCTTTCGATATATTCCCAGAAGCAGAATTGCTGGATCACGTGGTAGTTTTATTTTTAATTATTTGAGGAACCTCCATACTGTTTTCCATAGTGGCTGCACCAGTTTGCATTCCCAGCAACAACGCACAAGCGTTCCCTCATCAGAGAACTTCTTTGAATGAGACCTTTGCCTGTCAGAGTTAAAAGCACGTGCTTTCCACCAAACAACTCTCTATCACATTACTCATATTTGTATACCTTTTAGAATATTGATCACATGTTGCCTTGAATCTAGTTTCAAGCAACTTGTGAGCATTTCTTCTCTTCCTTACTAGATCAAAAGTTCATGTCGTTCTTGCTGTTGAGAGAAGAAAAGAAGCCATCTCTATTTCACCTTTGTTCCCTGGTTCCTTGCACGGTAAAGTTCTTGCTCAGATGTTTTTCTAATTAATACACAGTCTTTCAGAGGGAAACTTTTCAAAAAAAAAGGATAAAGATAAACCTCTCCTTCTAATTGTTCATCTTAAGAACACAGAAAAGAAACTATAATAAGAAATCTTTTCTAGATATCTGGCTATTTTGAAATTAGAAAATGAAGGCAGTGATTTTTAGTAATAACAAAAGCTTCCATTTTTTTTAACATTGATTATGTGCCAAACACGGGACAGGCATATCATTTAATTCCTATGCATGCTGGTGAAGCCGGTAGCACAATTCCCGTCCTACGAATGAGGGCCCAGAGAGAGATTAAGATTAGCAAGTAGAAGAACCAGGATTTAAACATGGAAGCCCGTGCTCTTAAACAGTGCCCTCTCTCACTTTTGCCTCTGCTGGCCAACTTAATATTCACTTCCAGACCTGTCTTCCTCCATTTTCTCTCTGCCTCCCTACAAGAGAAGCCCTCTTTCTCCAATGACATCCTTCTCAAATCTATTTTTATGATCCCCCAAATAAATTCCCCTCTTTAGAAGACAGAAACTCTGAGCCGCTGATTGAGGAAGAACAGTGCTATCTTCTTCCTCTGTACAGTAATGTGAATGAAAATAATTCAAAGGCATCCTTTCCGCATCCAGCCACAGTAACAATACCCGTACTACAATCGGTACTTCCCGGTGTAGGTAGCATGACCCCTAGTGGGTACCAGCGGTATCTAGATATTAGTAACAATACAAATACAAATACAAAAGACATGGTTTATTTTTAATAGATGGATAGAAAAATAAGTCAAGATGTTGCAATTACAGCTATATTAATTAATAAGGTCACATATTTTGTTGACTGGGAAATTTGAAACAAAGGTAACAAAATATAAAATATATTCTACATTTTAAAATTATTAATACAATATATTGAATATATTAACATGATGTATTAAAATACAATATCCAGGAAACAATTCTAAAATGGGTTTCTGTATTTTCTTTCACTTACAACCTTGGCTTCCATAACTTGTAATTAAATTCTCTCAATCTCCAACAACATTTCTTCGACAAAGATAACTTGCACAAGAGGGTTTTCAAGAAAGGATTAAAAATGGTGAGGTTGGGACATTTTCAGTTTGTCTAGATAAAATACTCTCATGAATCCATCATTTTAAAACATCCCAATCCACACTCAATGTTACTTGTAATTTCACTGATGTTTAATTTATTTTACTACATATTACAGTTTAATTAAACACCAGACAGGAGCTTCACCGGAATCGCTCCTTCTTTCTGTGCAGCGATGTTTAGGCCTTCCCCTTGAAGGCTAATAACAAAAGTGGTGGTCGAAAGCAGAACGAATCCTGTTTCATTTCAATAACTGGGCCATACTTACTTCCTTCTATTACCAACAAACAGTCTCCATTAGTCCCCCATCTCCCAACTTTCTTTTTTAAAAAAAAGTAAGAAGTAATTCTTATTAATGGAGGTGGCACCTGCACTGGGGCGGGCAAATCTGGTCACCAGCAGGTCCTCCTGCTGTTTTACTCAACTGGCAACACGCTCTTGACCCTGGCATCTGCTCCGGCTTTGTTTTTCCCTCCCAGGCAAATAGGAACTTCCTGGACGTTTAGAAACATCTTTTTTCTGAACCAAAACTTTGGTCTCAGAAGGTAGAATGAAATTCACAACAGATGATAAACTTTCATATATATATTTAATTACACAAGAAACACATGAATGCACTCCCATTAAAAATGTCAACAACACAAGAATGTCTAAACCATGAACCCCCTTTTATATCCCACCTGCCCACCGTCCCTTTCCCCCACCAAAGCAGGATGCGGCCGGGAGCATCCTCTCCACAGAAATAAGAACAGAACCAGATAACCTGATTAAAAACAACTATCTCAGATCACTAGAAAATGACCAAAGACAAAAAAACAACTTGTGGCATTTGTTGTGTTTCCTCCAGTCCTTTGTATATAAACAAAAACAGTTTGGGTTTGTTTCATGTTACAAAAATGGGGTCCTCCTGTACATGTTTCTCTGCAACTTGTTCTTTTGCTAACAGTCTTTATTGATAATATTTCTGCGTTGGTACCCATAGACCTCTCTGGTCCTTTTTGAACTGTTGCACAGCATTGAACAATAGGATATATCACCATTTATTGGTTCATTTCCCTATTGACTTAAGGGCATTTCTAATATTTTCCTATTTACAAACTACACTATAATGAACCCCTTGAACTATCTTGGTAAAAATATGCAAGTATTTCTGTTGGCTAGATACCTAAAAGTGAAACTCCTGGGTCAAAGGATGTGCTAATATTAAATTTTGGAAGATAGTGCCAAATTCTTTCAAAAAGGCAGGCATATTTAAGAAGTTACCAGACCTTTGGAACTAATCCTAAATGTTAGCACTGCAAGGATTCTGAAAATTGCCCAGTCAAAAACCTGTGTTTTAGTACAGTATTGAGGCTTATGGAATTGAAGTGATTGGTCTGGGGACATACAACCAGACTCCAGTCCAGGTTTTCTGGTTTCCCAGCCCAGTATTTGCTGCAGCATACCTTATGGGGTAAAAGTGAGACTTAAATTTTGGAGTATTTTTTTCCAGCAAAACAGAGATGTTTTACAAATAATTGAAAACATATTATCTTCCTTTGGGTTTTTTGCTAGTATTGAGAACAATTAGGATTTGCGTTATGAATCAAGCATTCAGAGTGGAAATAGAACGCTACAAGGGAGTCAAACAGGTAGGTCCTGTATCGGATATAACGCTATAAGTGAAACCTGCAAATGGACTCTGATTTCCTTATTAAATGATGTGAGAAAAGGAGGCTGCAGTTCTATCTTCAGATGTCCACTTTCACAAAAAATATTCCAGTTGCTATACTAAGCTACTCAAATTATCTGTGGCTGCATAACAAATTGCCTTAGACTTGGTGGCAAAGCAAAGACCATTGTACTATATCCCCGATTCAGTGTGTCAGGAGCTTGGAAAGGGTACAGCAGAGCTTTCTTGTCTCTGCTCCACAGTGTCTGGGCCTCAGCTGGGAAGACTCAAGTGCTGAGGGTGACAGCAGCTGGGGCCAGAGCCATTGCAAGGCAACGCACTCACACCTCTGGAGGTGGGTGCTGCCTGTCCTCTGGAATCCCAGCTGGGGCTGTTGGCCAGAGCACCCACACATGGCCTCTCCATATGGTCCCTACACTTCTTTATGGTACAGTGACTAGGTTCCAGGAACAAATGTCCCAAGACTCACCTTCCGGTAACTGCAGTGTGAAAGATCAGGAGAGTACCCTCCATAGAAGTAATTATAAAACTGGACAAGCTTATCAAAAACAGCCATTTCAGGTCACCAGAAAATGGCCAAAGGTAGACAAAATCTTGAGAAGTGTTTACTCATGAAAACTGCCACTGTTGGGTAAGTTTGGTGACTGGCTTTCTTGACTAGGGGTATTGCCAGCTCAGGTGGGAAAACCCTCAGCTTTCCTGCTGGAGGCAGTGGTCTGGGCTCAGGATAGGCAGTAAACCAGCTAGAACAAGTCAATGTTAGAGGTGGCAGAAGCTTAGACAGGCAGAGTTAGTCACCACACATCACTGGCTGACCGCTAATGCACGCATTCTCGAAAGAAAGACCAGCAAAAACTGCAAGCCCAGAGCACACGTACAAGGACATGAGTGGTAGTGCGACCTGAGAGGCAATCTGGGCATCCCTCACTAAGAAACACATAAATACATTGTGGAGAATACATGTCCGGGATACTACGCAGCAGATGAAAGCTATGGTCTAGATGTGCGTACAACAAAATGGATAGATCTTAAAAACATATTTGAGAAATAACAAATAATAATAATAGCAACCAACACCAACACGGAATTTACTAGGAGCCCCATGAGTCAGGAACTTTCCTAACATATTTCTATATATTAACTCATTTAATCATGACAACCCTAAAAGGCAGCATAGCAGCCAGAGTTCAATCAGAGAAGTAGAACCAATAGGAGATATAGATATGAAGAGATTTATTACAAGGAACTGACTGACACAAACCTGGGGGCTGGCTGAGCAAGTCTGAAATTCATAGCACAGGCCGTCAGGAAGGGAGATCAGGAGCAGGCTCAAATTCATGGGCACAGGAGGAAGTTCTCATCCACTGGCAGGCAGGAAGAGAAGCTCACAAGCAGGATGGAACTTCAAAGGCATGGGCTGAAGCTGTCATCCACAGGCAGAATTTCCTCTGTGAGAGTGTGGTAGGTAGACTTCTAAGAATGACCCCCAATGACATTCACCCTTGTACAATCACCTCCCTTTTGAGGGTAGAGGGAATCTGTGGGTGTGAAGAGCTATCCCTCCCATGATGACATAATATTACCTTATATGGCAAAGGGGGATATTGTCTGCGTGGGCCTGATCTAATCACATGAGACTTTTAAAAGCCGAGAGTTTTCCCTGGCTGGTAGCAGAAAAAGAAGTAAGAGATTAGAAGCTCAAGAGTGATTGCTGGCTGTGAGTATGGAAGGGGCTGCATGCCAAAGAATATGGGTGCTCTCTAGGAGCTGAGAAATGCTCTCATACAACAGCCAGAAAGAAAGTGAAGTCCTCAGTCCTACAGCCACAAGGATCTGAATTCAGCCAACAACCTGGATGAGCTTGGAAACAGATTCCTCCTCACAGCCTCAAATGGGAGCCCAGTCCAGATGGCACCTCAACTTCGACCTTGTGAGGCTGTAGGCAGAGAATCCAGTCGAGCCTGCCTGTATTTCTTAACTAAAGAACTGTGAGGTAATAAATGGGTGTGTTTTAAGCTGCAAAGTTGTGATAATTTGTTTGGCTGCATTATAGACTGAATGTTGGTGTTGCCCCAAAACTCGTATGTTGAAGCCCTAACCCTCAGTGTGGCTGTATTTGAGATAAGGAAATAATTAAGGTTAAATGAGGTCATAAGGGTAGAGCCCTGATTCAATAGGTTTAGTGTCCTTATAAGATAGACATCAGAGAGCAAGTGTTCACTCTCTCTGTCTCTCTCTACCATGTGAGGGCACAGCAAGAAGGGAGCAGTCCGCAAGCAAAGAAGAAAACTCTTGTATGGTTAATTTTACGTGCTTGTTAAATCTGTGCCCAAATAGTTGGTTAAAGTTATTCTGGATGTGCCTGTGAGGGTATCTCTGGACGAGATTAACATTTCAATCAGTGGACTGAGTAAACTGGATGGCCCTCCCCAATGTGAGTAGGTCTCATTCAAGGCACTGGAGGCCTGACTAGAACAAAAACTGGTAAATAAAGAATAATTCACTCTCAGCCTGATTGTCTTTGAGTTGAGACTGACTGGCTTGGAGCTAGGACATCAGCCTTCTCCTGCCTTCAGGCTCAGACTTAGAGTGGAACTATACCATCGGCTCTCCTGAGTCTCCAGCTTGCTGACTGAAGATCTTGGGTCTTCTCAGCCTCCCTAGTAAAAATGTTGAAAGACAAAAACAAAGAGAAAATGTTGAAAGCAGCAGGAAAAAATGACATGTCACATACAAGGGAGCCCCAATAACATTTAGAGCTGCTTTCTCATCAGAAACAATGGAAGCCAGAAGGCAGTGAGATGACATACTCAATGTGATGAAAGAAAAACAGTCAACCAAAAATATCTCCAGCAAAACTGTCTTTCAAAAATGAAGGTGAAATAAAGATATTTCCAGATGAACAACCCATTGCTAGTAGATGTGTCTTAAAAGCTGGGTGTAATACATTGACATATACATTTAAGTCAATGTTTAACAGAAATGGCAAGAGTGGACATCCTTGTCTTTTCCCCATCTTAGAGAGGAAGTATTCCGTCTTTCATCATTAAATATGATATTCATTATAAGTTTTTCATAGATACAATTTATCAGATTGAGGAAGTTCCCTTCCATTCCTAGTTTGTTGAATGTTTTTGTCACGAAAGGGTGTTGGATTTTGTCAAGTAATTTTTCTGCATCTAACAAGATAACCATGTGATTTTTGCCCTTTATCCTATTTATATGGTAGATTACATTAATTGGTTGTCAGATGTTAAACTGATCTTCCTTTCCTAGGATAAATCCCACTTGGTCATTGATATAATCCTTTTTTACGCTGCTGCATTCAATTTATAGTATTTTGTTAAGATTTTGTGTGTGTGTGCCTATATTCAATAGAGATATTGGTCTGGTGTTTTTTTCTTTTGATATTTTTGTCAGGTTTTTTATATCGAGATGATATTGGTCTCTTAAAATGAGTTGGGAAATTTTCTCTCCTCTTCTATTTTGTGTAAAAGAATTTATATTAATTTTTCTTTAAATGTTTGATAGAATTCACTAGTGAAGCCATCTGGGTCTGGACGTTTCCTTGTGGGAATTTTTAAAATTTAATCTCATTATTTGCCATAGTTCTATTCAGATTACTTATTTTTTTCATGAGTCAATTTCAGTAGTTTTTGTCTTTCTAGGAATATGTACATTTCATCTAAGTTAACTAATTTATTGACATACAGTTGTTCATAGTATTCCTTTATAATCCTTTTTACTTCTTTAAGATTGATAGTGATGTTCCTTCTTTCATTCCTGATTTAATAATTTGAGTCTTCTCTCTCTTTTTTTTTTTGGTCACTCTAGCCAGACCTTTGCCAATTTTGTCAATCTTTTCAAAGAATAAACTTTTGGTTTCATTGTCTCTATTTTCTCTATTGATTTTCTATTCTCTATTTCGTTTATCTCTGCTCTAATATTTATGTTTTTCCTTCCTTCTGCTACGTTTGGGTATAGTTTGCTCTTCTTTTTATAGTCCTTAAAGTGCAAAGTTAGGTTATTGATTTGAGATCTTTCCTAATGTAGTCAGAAAAGTTATAAATTTCCCTCTAAGCACTGCTTTAGTTTCATCCTCTAAGTTTTGGTACATTGTGTTTCCATTCATCTCAAAGTATTTTCTAATTTCCATTCACTATCTAGGAGTGTTATTTAAATTTCACATATTTGTGAACTTCTCAGATTTCTTTGTTATTGATTTCTATTTTCATTCCACTGTGCTCAGAAAATGTACTCTGTATGATTTATTCCTTTTAAACTTGTCATTTGTTTTATAGCCTAGCATGTCATCTATATTGAAGAATGTTCCATGTCCACGTGGGGAAAGTGTGCATTCTGATGCTGTTGGTGGCGTATTCTTTAGATGTCTGTTAGGGATGGTGGTGTCTGGTGTTGTTCAAGTCTTCTGTTTCATTATTGATCTTCTTCTTGTTCTACCCATTGCTGAAAGTGGGGAATTGAAGTCTCCCTCTATTATTGTTGAATTATCAATTCTCCCTTCAATTTTGTCATTTTTGCTTCATATACTTTGGGGCTTTGTGGTTATATATATATATATTTCTGATGGAATGGCTTTTTTACCAATTATAAAAATGTCCATCTGTATCTCTAATAAGATTTTTTGTTTTAAAGTCTGTTTTGTCTGATACTAGTATAGCCAGTCCTACTTTCTCATGATTGCTATTTATATGATATATGTTTTTCCATCCTTTTACTTTCAACTTACTTGTGTCTTGAGTCTAAAGTGTGACGCCTACACACAGCATGAAGTTGAATCTTGTTTTATATCCAGTCTGACAATCTCTGCTATTTGGTTCTACTGTTTAATCCATTCAGATTTAATGCTGTTATTGATATGGTTGGATTTATATCTGTCATTTCACTTTTTGTTTTCCATAGGTCTCAGGTCTTTTTTGTTCCTCTGTTCCTTCTTTACTTCTTTCTTTTATATTACATAAATATTGTCTAGTGTAACATTTTAATTTTTAATAATTTTTTCACTATATTTGTTTTGTTTTAGTGCTTGCTCAAAGATTTATCATATACATCTTATCAGAATCTATGTAAGATTTATATTAACAATTTCAGTGAGATATGGAAATATTACTCCTATATAGCTCTATTTCCATTTTGCCTTTTTTGTACTACTATTGTTATGTATATTATGTTTACATATGTTACAAACCCAAGAATACATTATTATATTATTACTTTATGTAATTTCACTTTTTTAAAGAAGCTGAGAGAATAAATGAGAGCAATAATATAGTTATAGTTTGTTATATCAATCTTCTTACTTATCATTTCTAAGTACTTCTTATTTATCACTTCTAGTTCTTTTCATTTGTTATTTTTTTATATAAGAGTTACCATATGAGTTATAATATGGTGTCATTTTACACCAATACAACTTTGCTCTCATCCACCTCCTTTGTACTATTATTGTCATATATATTACACTTTTCTATGTTATAGGCCCAACAATTTATATATATTATATATTACAGAGATATTATTACACAAATACTGTTTATACGATTCCTTTTAAATAAATTAAGTGAAGGACGGAGAAAAAACATACTTACAACACCTTTTATAATTACCAAATAGTTACTTTTACTCAATACACTATCTTTCATGGAGAATTGAAGTACTGTCTGGTGTCACTTGCTTTCAACTTTAACATTTTCCTTTAGCATTGCTTTTAAGATGTGTCTACTAGTGATTGATTCTTATTTATCTGGAAATATCTTTATTTCACTTCATTTTTGAAAGATGATTTTGCTGGAAATATTTTTGGTTGACTGTTTTTCTTTCATCACATTGAGTATGTCATCTCACTGCCTTCTGGCTTCCATTGTTTCTGATGAGAAAGCAGCTATAAATGTTATTGGGGCTCCCTTGTGTGTGACATGTCATTTTTTTCTTGCTGCTTTCAACAACTTCTCTTTGTCTTTGGCTTTCAACATTTTTACTATAACGTGTGTTAATGTGGATCTCTCTAGTTTTCATACTTAAAGTTAATTGAGCTTCTTAGATGTGTAGATTGATCTTTTCCAACAAGTTTGAGAAGATTTTAGCCATTTTTTAAATACGTTTTTTGATATGCTCCTTTCTCTTTGCCTCTCCTTCTGGTACTTCCCATTTTGCATATGTTGGTATGCTTAACAGTGTCCACATTTCTCTGAGGCTCAGTTCATTATTACTTGTTCTTTTATCTCTGCTCTTCAGACTGCATAATCTCTATCAATTCATCTTTAAGTTCACTGATTCTTTCTTCTGCCATCTCAAATCTACTGTTAAGCTCCTCTAGTGAATTTTTCATTTTGGTTATTGTACTTTCCAACTCCAGAATTTCTATTTGATTCTTTTTATATAATTTCTATTTCTATTGAAATTTCCTATCTGATAACACCTTGTCATCACACTTTCCATTACTTCTTTAAGTGCCATTTCCTTTAGTTCTTTAAACATATTTATAATAGTTGAGTCAAAGTCGTTGCCAAGTCCAACATCTGGGTCCTCTCAAAGGCTATTTCTGTTGCCTGCTCTTTTTCTTGCATACAAATCACATGTTCCTGTTTCTCTGCATGTTTTCTGAGTTTTTCTTGAAAACTGGACATTTTAGATCATAGATTGTAGCAACTCTGCATACTGATTCACCATCATGACCTCTCTGGGTCTTGTTTTTAATTGTTGTTTGCTTGTTTATATGTTCAGTGACTTGACTGGACTATTCCTACAAAGTCAATTTCCCTCACAGTATGCAGCTTCTAAAATCACTCCTCAGAGGGTGCAGTGTGGACACACTTACAGTCACCCTGAAGTGACAGTTGTTTTACCAGGACTCTCTTTGATTGTCTCATTCTTTGATCTCCTTTTTAGCTCCCTGTTGATCTGCCTCTATTGGCACCCAGCTATTAGCCTCTACAAATTGCTAGCTCATTTCTCTATTGTTTTCAGCAATGTCCTATGCCACAAATTGCTCCATAGTCCAATTCAATTAAGTTCAGACCTCTTTGCAGGGACAATCTTTGAATCTAGTCTTTGAAGATTGTTCCAATCCCAGGAGAGCTCTTCTTAGCTGTCTCTTTTCTAATTCTTTCAGTTATGCTTCTAGCTATTCTACAGTTTAGCTTGTTACTATCATGAAGTTACCAACATCCTCACAATTGCTTACTACCAAAATCTCCATTGTTTTTGATAGCACCCTTAGGTTTGAACTTTACCATACTCTATTCCAAATAAAATCAATGCCCTTAAGGAGAGCTATGGAGCTCTCTGTTCTTACACTCTGCCTCTCTGGTAAAACCTCTGTGCCAACACTGGAGCTGGGCACTGGGACAGGGGCATGCCTCTCTTGCAGTGACATCCTTGCTTTGTGAGTGGTGCATTGGGGGAGAACAGTAGCCCTGGTCTTTTTGGCTTGCTTCTCCTGACATGGAACCCTGTGAATGAGCTGGGGTGAAGGCCGCCATATTCTTGACCTGCCCGGGATAGAGATTTTGCAACCTGAAGCTGGTGCTAGGGAATGAGAAGTTCTGGCTGCTTGCTTCTCCAGGGAAGAAACTGTAGCCCTAGACTGGGAACTGGGAGAGTGGAAGCCTTTCTTGGCCACATTCACCTGGAATAGAGCTTCCGTCACTCTGATCTAGGAGGGAGAGGGATGGCCTGTGGTTCAAATGCCATAGACTCATTGTTATTACAGAGATTTAGTAGATTGTCTTAAATAAATGTTTCTCCATTTGCTGTATACCCTTAGGACAATTTCTGAAAACTTTAAATGGTTATTTTTCAAATTTTTCATGAGTTAGAGTTGTATAGCTGAGGAGAAGTTCAGTGGAGCTCCTCAAACTGCCATTTTAGAAATGTCCCCCATATATTTCTTTAACAGATGAGATTTGCCTAATGCTCAGACTCAGGAGAAACCCTCAGAAGAGGAACTCTGTAAAACCAGAAGTCTCAAAGAGGAACCTAAGGTTGGAAGCCACCAAGACTGACCTGCAGAGTTGTTAAGACTGTGTACTCAGCTCATCAAGCCATGTGCCCATGGAGCTGTGTCTATCCAGAAGAAGTAGCACATTTTTCTAACATGTGCAGGCAGAGGGACATCCTTTTCTAATCCACACAAAGGTACCAATGTACTTGCACAGCCCCAGAAGCCACAGAGACTCCAGCTGATGGGTTATGTAGGATGAGTCAACCATCCAGAGCAGTAGTTCCCAATTTTGGCTGCTCATTAGGATCACTTGGGGAGCTGTTGAAAAATACCAATGTGAGGGTCCCACCTAGACCAATTAAATCAGACTCTCTTAGGATGGGGCCCAGTCATCTGTATTTTTAACAGCCCCTCAGGGGATTCTAATGTACAGTCAGAATTGAGAACCACTGATCAAGAGCTTGGAGCCAGGGGAATGGGATTCTTTGTACTCAAACACCTCAAGAGGATGTAAGCTGATGATAGAGGTCTAATGCTGGCAGCTATAAAATGCTCTAAGTAAACAGTGAGTAAAATTGGCAGAGTCAAATTACAGTAAGTAATTTCTGTCCCAAAATACATCACTAAAGTTGTCCCCAAATAATAAGAAAAACAGACAGTGACACTGTAAACATTGTTTCCCCACCACCCACTGTCAGTCCTAATTGATATGACTCACCCAAGCCAAGTCAATTATGTCTCCTTGTGTCATGATGACATCTATGGTGGCAGACCTTGCCCACTCCTTTGGCCACACTCTACTCCATGCTCTTCTCGGCATAGATAGGATCAGCAGCTGTCTTTACAGAGACATTAATTCCCAAATGCCAGAAAACACAGTACCTTAATCCCAGGGACAGGCTGTCATGCTTTAACAAAAGGGACTCTACTTAATGGTGAGAGTTTGACCTGGAATCAGACTTGGGTTCAAATTCTAGCCTAACTACTCTAAGCCATTGACCTTAACAAGTTACTCCATCTCTCCGAGTGGCCAGAATGTTCTGCCCCAAAAAATACTCACTTCTGCACAGAAATAAATCACTAAAAAGTGTGCCGGGCATATGTCAGGTACTCACACTTCTCTTGCTCCTCACCTCAGCACACGCACACACGCACACACACACACACACACACACTCCTTCCCAGGAGAGGAAAATGAATGAAGCTTTAGTGATAAAATGATTTGCTAGTTAGTGACACACTAGTCAGTGACAGTTACTAGTATTCAATGAAGGGGACTCGATTAATGAAAAATAACAACCTTAATTCAGGACAAATGGCTTTTAAGTGTTACCTGGATTGGTCTAATAAAAAATCTGCTCTTCCAGTGCACCCATATCATTTTAAATGTCCTGGGGTGTCCCACACAACTGCCCATTCAGAGAAACACACTAGAGGCCATTGTGTGGGAGCAGTCTGGACTATGCAGACTTTCCTTGTATAATACAAAGAAAAGCACTGGATTCTTGGGCCTGGTGATGAAGCTTCTTGGAAGGAATGTGGCACTCTTTAAACGATTAAAAAAGACATTTCTCTCAGCAGCCTTAGTCGGGCCTCCTCTCTTATCTTTCAGAGTGCCTGGCACATCAGGAAGTGCCCCCAGGAATTCTAAAGTCGTCAGGAAACCCATGCAGATCTGAGAACAACCTTCTCACCCTCACCCCCTGCCTTACCCCTTGCATTTTCCCATCTCTCCATCCCTCCTGTTTTCTGCATTTTTTCAAACTTCTTTATATTTATTCTAGCGATAGCCTGCCATGCAATAAAAGAATGGGGAAAATCTCATTAAAATTATATCAAAAGGAAAAAGATGGAGTAGAGCTTGAAATTCCTGCCATCTACACACAATAACCTAATCAACTCGAACACACAGGTTAAATGGAGTCCACCCTCTGGTGAGCCCGGATGATTAAACCCCCTCCCGGGGAATTGCTACCTTCAGGACACCTAGTGGTGAGCCATATTAAAATGCAGCCATGAAAATACCTCACATTTTAGAGGACTTTTAACCTCCCCACTCACTTTCACAACTATTTATCTTACTGACTTCTGCACAGGGCCCTGGGAGGCGAGAAAAGCTATTGCTATTATCCCGTTTTGATAGCCAAGGCAAAGGAGGCAGTGAGGTTTCTCTGACGTCACCTAATTATTGATGGGGAAACCAGGCAAGGAGCTCAGTCTTGGTCAAAATGGACCCAGGTGCAAAAGATATCAAATGACTGACTAAAACTTCTGCTAGCATCTTCCTCTCCCTCTCCTTGTTTGAATTTGACACAGGCCTGAATAACTGGGAGAACACTGTTTGCTCAAGGCTGAAAGTCAGGTGGCATAAATCCATGTTAGCCTGGAAACCCAGGGTAACAGGAGGATCAGAAATCCGTATGCAGCGCCACTGTCAGTAAGTTGAATAAATAAACATTTTACTAAATTTGTACGAATTCCTCACAAAGTTAATCCATCCTAGTTTTCGTCAGGGCATATTTTCTCAATCAAAGAATATAAAAAGTAGAATATGTGGGGCAATGGGGAGGCTGAAAAAAAAAATTTTAGCATTAAAAAGAGGCCCCAGATTCTCAGAGGTTGGAAATCACCACTTCGAATTATTTCTTTGCTGACCCTCCTCTCAAAACTCACCAGTCCTGATTTCCATTCCTTCCGGGGCCTGATCTCTGCTTTAAAATGATAGTAAGCTAATACGATAATATAATCCATATTAATAATTTAATGCTTACCCTTCCTAGGTAATATATGTGCATTTTTAAATGGGCCTTTTTAGACAACACACTTTAATCCAAAGCAAACTTTCGAACTCACCATTCCCTGGCTCTGACTTCTCACCTGGGTTCCAGATCTGTGTATTCTCAGCTTACTAAACATCTCCACTCGAACCTCCCTGAGGCATCAAAACTCAGTGTGTCCAAAACTGATCCTCCACTTGTATTTTTCATCTCAGTCCATGACCCACCAACCACCCATTTATCAAAGCCAGGGACCTGGAGCTTTTCTAGGTTCTTTACCAACAGCTGGGTCAATCTACGTAACTCAGCATTTCCCAAATGACCTATCCCATCAATAGGTAAAATAGTTTCCCTGATCAAATAAGTTTTGAAAATACTGGAGCAGACAAAGTTAAATCTTTATTATAGGACTTAGAGTTTCTAATAAGTTGCCCTGCATTGCAAATATCCAAAAGGAAGATATACCACCTAGTGTCTCCCAAACTCATTTACCCAGAGAACCCGTATTTTCTTTGCAGAGCATCTTGCAGGATCTATGTATTATAGAACCTACTTTGAGAAATGCCCTGACAAGGTCCATTTGAAACGTATTTTCTTGTCCTTAACCGCCCCACGCAGTTTCTGGGATGTACATGAGTGGTGTTATACTGGTATACACATTAAAAAAACCTGAAATGCTGAGGCATTACATGATTTGGAAGCCAGAAACGTTAAGGAAAATACATCTTTACAAATATTTATTGAAATCCTAGTCAAAATGTCACTGATATTTTGGTAGCTCTTCTTCATGAAACGCGTTTATGCATAAGAATGGGAGAACATCTGAAAGGATGGACGCTCAACAAGCAGCTGATTGGAGTTTCCTCTGGGATGTGTTGTTAAAGGGGAAGAGAGAGAGGTTGTCAAGGCTTATTCTCCACATGTCTGTATTGTTTGACTTTGTTATAGCAAGCATAGGTTACTTTTGTAATTTGTTTTCCTGAAAAATCAATACAGAAAAAAACAACAATAAATAAAATGCCTGGTGTAGTAAGTACTGCTTTGAAAAATCAATCTGAAAGAATGAAAATACAAGAGACAAGACATTCCTTAAAAAGTAGAATAATGTGTAAGAACTTGTCTTACCAATCATTACAAAGTCTTTGAAGACATAGTCATTTTTAAAACGATAGTGGCATGAGTATGTAGACGGACAGATGAGTGAAATCAAATAGAAATTCCACAAATAGAATCAAGGAGATGTGAAAATTTAGCGTGTCATCAAGTTGGCTTTTCCAAGCAGTAGAGAAAGATATACTCAGTAAATTTTATTAAAACAATAGATTAGCTATTTCCCAAATAAGTATGCTTGTACACCTACCTTACTTTTATACCAAAATAAATTCCAGACGGATCAACAATTTAAAAGTTATCTTGAAGGCTTGAAATTAATAGAAGAAAATATGCATAACTATTTTTATGATCCTGGTTTGAAGGAAGCCTCTTTAAACTTCTGTAAAAGCCAGAAATGATAAAATCAAAAGATTTTATTTACAATCAAACAATTGTACATCTGATAACATAAAAATGCCCTAAAGCAAAAATCATTGCAAGGTTAAAGTACAAATAAAACATAGAGGAAAACGTTTGCAACACATATGACAAAGGGCTAACATTTTAATATGCAAAGCCCCTTCGCAAATCACTGAGAGAAAGATCATACCGGAAGATCCAAAAAATTACAAGCCCCAATTTCTTAAACTTAGCCTTAGTTAAAGTTAAAATCAGAGGTCATGAGCTTTTAATAGCAGGAATATTGGGAAAAGAAATCACTGAGCAAGGCTTTAATGTTTTATTATAAAGATAAGGAAAAAAACTGCAGGATAGTTAAAACTCAGATACTTATATTTAAAACACAGAGACTTATACCTAAAACTCAGGTACTTATATTTAAGACTGAGATAAAGATAAGGAAAAAACTGCAGGGTATTTAAAGCTCAAAGAGAGAAACTAAGAATATAAATACTACCCAGATTGAAGTGAAGGTTCTTTCTTATCATCTTTATACTTCATCAGTGCTTGTCATTATAAAATTGAACCCTGGATAGGTCATTTGCAAGAAGCTCTTCTGTGAGGTTCTCGTTTCTGAACAATATTTTATTGTGACATAACCTCTAACCTTGAGATTAATAAGTATGTTTATTTGCTTGTTATAGGAAACTTTATTTATTCATTGTTCATTTGTTATATGAAAATGAATTGAAATTAATTCAACAATGTAATATTTAACCCACTGATTATTTTAAATAATTCAAATAGCAAAAAAGGGGAGAGGGAGAGCGGGATGGGGGTCTGGGGGGTGCGGGAAGAGAGGAGAGAAAGAAAGGAAGAATAGTCTGCTCCTATTTTCCTGGAGTTGAGAACCCACCTCTTTTTCTCCTTGCATAAATCACAATGCAAGTAAAAAAGACTAGTAATTATGCCCAAAATATTGCAGAATTTCAACTTTTTCCTCAACGTGCTTTAAATCAAAAATTGGCAAACAACATTGTATCAGTCAGGATTGCTTTTGGTGGAAAGCTACAGAAAATCTAACACTGTCCAAGCAATAAACACATTCAATTACCTCAAATGACAAGAAGTCTGAGATAGGAAGTTCTGGGGATTGATCCAGCCTCTCACTGACGTCAACTTGGTAAGTGGATACCTCTATGACTCTCTTGCAAAAATCACCTCCTTAAAAAAAAGTTCAAAGCAATTGGGAAGCTTCTCCAGCTGGGAAGCCCCTCCAGGCCCCTAAAGGCTGAATCACACCCGCCGCCCCCAGTGCGCCCATCTGTCCCCAGCGCTTGTCACACTGGACTGTGATTCGCAGTCTTTATTCTGTCTTCTCCATCAGGCAGTGAGGGGGCTTCCTCCTGATTTCCAGCTCTCAACAAGTGCTTGGTACACAAGGAGGCCCTCAATAATTGTCCTTTAGATGAGTGAATAATAGGCACCATCCTAAGCCAGAGAAAAGAGTAAGGGGGAGCCCGTGCACTTTTCATCATCCCTTAGATGCTGCTTAGAACCTTGCAACCCAATGAGACAAAACAAAAGGGAGCTATTCCATTTAACAACTAGAGGAGGCTGAAGTTCTAAAGCCAAAGGCAAGAGGATCATTCAGAACATCAATCGGCAGCCTACACACCACAAGACCAGAAAGGGTACGCAGAGACACTGGCATTGCCAGGTTGGACCAGTTCAAACCCAGACAAAGTTGCCCCTGCTGCCAGCACCGCTTCTCACATCCCAAAGGATGTGTAAAACATTTAAGGCCTCCTCCATCCTTCTCCTTTGGGTCTCAGAGGACACCTCCTCCCCCTACTAAAATTACGCTTTCACTTTTTCACTCCTCTTTTTTCCTCGCTAAGCAGCCCGGAGGAGTCCTTTAGGGACGCTCTTGGAGGAAATTCTCCCCCATCTTAATCAGCAGCATTGCCTCCATGATGAAAACTTTGCTCATGCTAGGTTTAGCATTGATTTAAGCTTTGGAAACACAAAACCAGAGACCAGAGTCTATGGCAGATGGGGAAGGACTGCCAGGTGGAAAAGACAAAGAAAAAAATAAACACTGGGGCAAAACTATTTTCTCACCACATTTGTTGTTCTGATAAATCTCTGCATTCTTGCAAAGAAAACTTACTCTTCTCCCCGGTGCCCCCCGCAAACTGGGTCTCTCCGTCCCAAATCTAGTTTTTCAGAATAGTAATTCTCTCAAGCAAATTATCCCGTGGTAGTGCAGGTGCTAGCTTCCTCAGGCTCAAGCAGGTGATCGCTTTTTCAGAGTAAATGTCTTGCCTCACTTACCTGGCGGTCAGCTCACTGACCCAGGCCGCTGCAGCTGGTCATGAACCTGTTTGTGCATTGTGTGTTGGGCCACACAAATGGGAAAAAGGGATTTTATCTGCCTTTCAAAGAAAGCCCTAGAGGGATTGACCCAGTGGTGCAGCAGTTAAATCCCCACATTCCACTGGCCTGTGGTTCGCCAGTTCAGATCCTGGGCGTAGACCCATGCACCACTTGTCAAACCATGCTGTGGCAGGCATCCCACATATAAAGTAGAGGAAGATGGGCACGGATGTTAGCTCAGGGCCAATCTTCCTCCGCAAAAAGAGGAGGATTGGTGGCAGATGTTAGCTCAGGGCAGATCTTAGCTCAGGGCTAATCTTCCTCAAAAAAAGAAGAAAAAAGCCTGAGAAGTGTCATTTGGGGCTTACCTATTGCTCCCAGCAGCCCTAATTGTCAAGAACTGAGCTGGAGCCATTAAGTTCACTCCTCTCTCCTTTTCTAAAAGATTCTCCTGCGAATCAAATAATTTAATCTCTTCTGGGGATCTCAGTAAGGCACCCTCCTTCTGCTTTCTACCCACCAGAACCCCTGCTCTCCTCCTTCCCTCTGCCACATTTTCTGGTTCTGTCCATGGTGGTTAAAGCAGTCTGTGAGACGCTTAAACTCAGTTTCCTCACAATCTGCCTGTATTTTCAAACTCCATGGTTACTTCCAAGTGTCCGGTCATCTCTGCCCACTAACTCCCCACCAGGGTCATAGCCTTTGCCTCAAAATGGCTGCCCTCCAGTTCGAGGGATTATAATCAGTCTCCCATGCGTTCTCTTGGGAGACTTAGAAATCCAGGATCCCGCACCACTCATGGCAAGTACAAATTGTGGTTTATAGCACTTTATCTTCATAAACTATTTTTTATGTTAATTCACTTAATTTCTATATTATACCACTTTCTTCCAGGGTGGTAGAAACTCACTCCTGCTCAGTTTGGAATCCACCTTCTTTCCCCAGGCTTGTGTTCAAATTCTAAGGCGGCCTCACACAGTGCAAACACGCTTGGTCCTTATAGGAAGCCAGGAAGTGGCTGTTCTTTATTCCTTTGTGCCTTCTCGGGCACACTGGCTCTCCCCACAGCTTCCGCAGTACTTGGTGGGGCACAGGAGCCCTTTGCTCTTTGGGTGCCACTTGTGGCTCAGGAATCTCTGCAAAGCTGTGCATAGTCTCTGAGGGCTGGCAATCTCACCACCTGCCTCTGGTACTGCCCAAGAAGCAGGGCACAGAGCCCTCCCTCCCGCACCCACCAATGTCTCTGCTCTCATCCCTTCCCCAAGCAGTTGCCCCCACTCCCTGACCCAAGAGACTCTTTCCCTGGTCCAAAAGAAAGCCCTCTGTCCTCGAACCCTGTTCTACCAAACTCTACCTATATCCCAAATCTTCTCAGTGCTTCCCAAGGTTTAGAGTTTAGAAACCAAATCCACTCCCTCTTTCTCATTGACATCTTGTCACTTCCCTCCCTTGAGGCAATGACTCCAGAGGACTTAGTTAATTGAGTGGGGCAGTAGAGGGAAAGGGGAGATAATAGCAGGGGAGAAAGAAAGAGAAAAACATCAGCTAATATTTTAAAATGCCATCACATTTGCATCTGCTATTACCTGATTTGGAACTGTCTCGTTCTTAAATCTCAGAAGACATTAGTGATTGAAAGATGCCGTCCCTACAGGCTATTTTCCTCCTTCTCAGATCACGAGCCTTGCTTTTTGCTTATCCCTAGCCCGGAAGTACATTTTACACCTTCACCGATCAGCCTGGACCCATTTTTATAGCAACCACCTCTCTCCATTATTCCACTTAGGCATTTTTCTGCCTCCAGTTCCTGGACCACTTCACATTTCATTAGGTGCTTCATCAGGAAGGGGAGAAAGAAGTGGGCTAGTTCAAAATGACTGCCTTCATTTGCTGAATTCTTTGTTTTGCACCAGGAAGCATTTCTGCATCTCAGTCCTCATATTCAAGCACCGTCAAGAGAAACCCCTCCTGTCAGTTCCAATTCCACTCCATTTACTGGCATACACAGTTGAATGAGCTGTTTAAGTGGGGCTGTTATGAAATGAAATGAATTTGAATTTGCATTCTGTATTCTTTCAATTATTTATGAGTTGGGGTAACCCATATCAGTGACTTTTCCCCTCCACCCTCCTGAATCATCAAGAGAAAGTGGAAGGAAAAGTAACTCAGCACTTTTTGCAAGGCCTGAGGGTAATTAGTGCTTACTGTGCTGATCTTCATGAAGGACTCATACCCTGGCTTCTAGCTATAGCCTTTCAGACCTTTGAAGATCTTTGGGTCTAGAGCCACCACTCTATGAAGCAGAGGAGACCAAGTGTGATTTGAGAGGCCCCATCAGGTACCAGGTGTTCTGCCCTCCTCAAATCCCCAATATTGAAGTCACTTTTTAGACTGCTTTCAGAAAAAGCCTCAATTAGCCACTATTTGAGTGATCCTTTGGGGGTTTGGGCATGGCCCCTTAAAGATCAGTTAGTATGTATATTTGTGGCCTGCCTGCCATGGGAAGTCTCCCCTAATTTTCTCCCATTATCAGCTTAGCTAACCATCACCTAGGAAGGCTCAGAGTATCTGGCCCTGCAAGAGAGGGTTTTTGTAAAGAACCTCAGGACTATACCTTGAATGCTGAATGGATAGGGGTTGCCTGTCCATTACTCAGCCACCTGACTTCATCAGGAAGGGGAGAAAGTAGTGGGCTGGCTCAAAATGACTAGTCATGCACAGACTCCAGGAGAGTGTACAAAACAGGCCCTTACTTTTGAAAACAAACGCAAGGTCTCTCTCTTTAGTTAAACCTAGGAGGCTAAGTTAGGAGGCAAAGGGATCAAGTTCTTCACCCCTCGTTCCAGGGCTAGCGCTAGTTACCAAACCCGGATTCTTTAGCTGGTCCTCTCCTGATTCAGTCCATTCTCATACCACTTGTTTCCACCAAAGTTTATGCAGCCATTTTGTGATTTTCTTAGGTTGTTTCTCCAAATAAAGAAGGGCTATATTGGAAAACTGAGGGGGGTGTATCATTAAAAAAACAAATACAAATTTATAAAGAACTGATAGGGTAACTGAAAGTAGATTGCAGAATAAAAGCCTGGAGAAAATGAGTCTAAACAAAATTAAAGGGCAGCATTTGGAGGTCCTTTAATTGCATGGTAATTGGGAGTCAAAGTAGAATCTATTTAGAATCCACGAGGCCTATTAGGAGTCCAGAGGACCAATAGCAAGTCAACTAAAATTAGGAAAAGAAATCAGACTTTAATTGTAAACAGAAGACTAATCATTAGCTGTTCTCTTTCCCCAGAGAAAGTCATGGATAGTTGCCTGACATTTTACATTTTACTTTAAGTACAAAAAAAATTACGCCAGTGGCCTACTCATTAGCTGGTTTTTCTGTGCTAGTGGACATCAGAAATCTAGGTAAAATTCAGGATTAAAAAACATCTTCCCAATTCCTCCACAATAACATACTGTCCAAATTGTCCTTTATCCACTCCGGGTCTACAACTGAAGACAAAGGACCCCACTTTGCATATGTGCCTGACAGCTCACCTATGGCTTCTTGCCAAGTCACTGCCTGACACGCAGACCAATTACATGTGCACTGAAAATATAGTTAACCCAAAGACTTTGAGAAATGTGTCTCACTGCTAAGTAGCAAGGAACTCTGCTCGATAGCTGCCATGTTCGTGTGACAGAGGTAAATAAGGTCAGCCTCAGCCACAATTACATACATATTGATATAGGATCAGATGAGTCTGAAATTAGTATTATCTCTTAATAACTGCTTATTATATAGCAGTCAAATATGATTTTTTTAATACTTAAATTAATCTGGCCTTAATATCTTTAACTGTATTAGGGTTCCATTTGCCTACTACATTAGAGCAAACTGTTGTTGAGGTAGACATGAAATTAGGACAGATATTGTTGAAATGACAGATTACATTGAAAATTACCCACTGCTAATATGTGGAAAACCATCCCAATCTTTCAACCTTATTTGGTTTTACTTGAATACCTTACAATTCCTCTGACAGATCCATAGACTAATCTTCTCTGTGTAGGTTCTAGGAGCATTTCTATGATGTAAAAGAAAAAATAAATAAAAACAGATCTACTTTTTTATTTTAGTTTGCCAAATAGTAAATTATTTATTAGTGCAGGGGGTTTTTTTCACTTTTTTGTTTGGGCACAAAGTTTATATCCCAAGGGCTTCATGTTATGCAGTTTTTAAAAGACTGCATTAAATCTTTCATCCATTTAAAAAGCATCTGGTAGGTATAAAGTACTGCGATGGGCATTAGAAAGATTACAAAAGTGTATATAGTGTTATAGGACTCTGGTGCTCAAAGGAGGAGAGACGGCTTCCAGGGAAAAGATCAGGGAAGACTTCATGGAGGTGACAGAACAAGAACTAGGCTACTCGATAGAGGAGCTCCTTTCATTTGTTTAGTGTATATTTGTTAAGCTATAGCCTGTGCTGAAAAATGTCACGGGTGAAGGTGCAGAGGCAGATGCTGTCAAGAACGTTGGCATAACCACCAGCAGACTCGCTAAATTAAACACAACATAGTTTAGGGCTGTGATGAGAGAGAGACGGCTCTCAGGTACTGACTGGACTTGGACTGACTCCTGAAGGGCCTGTAGCCAGCCTAAGGAGTCTGGGCCTCACTTCTGGAAGCCATTAGATGTTTATAACCAGGAGAGGAACATCAGCAGTAGGTTTAACTTGGGTAGAAAGAAGCTGGAATCAAAGAAACCAGCTAACCTGCTCTGTGTAGGTTCTGGGTTCAGCTGCTGGGAATATTGCTAGACGTCCAAACATGTCAGAACTAGCATGATCAGTCTGGAAGTCCTGCATACCTGGTGTTTAAAGCCACAGGTTCACAAGAGGTTATCTAGACAGGGAGATCACGTAGACTCGAGCTACAAAAGAAGATCAAAGAGACCACACGGAAGAACACAACATCGAAGCAATAGGCAGTGGTCAGAAACAGGAGAAGTGGGGGAAACGGTGTCTCAGGCACCCAGAACGCAGAGGTTCATGAAACAGGGAGTGAATAACACAGCTTATGCTAGAGAGAGGTCACATAGGACGGAGACTGAGAGTGAGCAATCAGGAGCACTTGAACCAAATGCCAGCAGCCCAGTAGTTTTGTGGAAGCAGAAGCCAGAGAATATTGTGGATTGTGAAGAGCGAGCGAAAGGCAGGAAGACACAAAATCCAGGCAGAATACTCTTCCAAGAAATAAGGCTATATGGGCTCTAGCAAGGAAGAGCAGTATCTTGGCCAAGGAAAGAATTATTTAAGATGGGGGAGATCTGAGAGCAATTACATGTTTTAGGAGAGGAGCCAGAGAAAGGGGAAAATTAAAGATACAGTGAAAAAATGAATCAACGGATATAATAAGTATACACAACCTAGGAAGTACCTCACAAGAAGCAGTAAGCAGAGAACAAATGCCGCACTTCTCCAGCGCCCCAAAACCCTCCACCACGGAGTCAGACACAACGCCAACTTGTTGAGAAAAAAAAGTGAAGGAAACAAAAACAGGAAATCCAGTCAGGGCTGGGAATATGAGAAATGAAACACTTGTCCAGCATATCGTGATGAGAAACCTCACCCAGGGTGACCTGAAGAACAACCCAGGATGATGTCTTCATGCACACCGAAGGCCTCTACTGCCAAAGCGTTGCGCATGTTCCTGACAATAAAATCAGTTCGAGAAGGATGTTAGCCCCTGGCGCTGCAGGTGCCCCTTGAGAAAGGCAGGAGGTATCCTGCAGCCGTGGGTTCCATGGATTCAGCCGGGTCTGTGGAAGTCACAGGAAGAATGAGGGTGTGTATATACACAAAAGCAATAAAGGCTAGGCCGCCTCAGTTCACCTGCCCTTGGCCTCAGTGGTAGAATTCTTGATGGCGTTTTAATTTATTAAATAGAAGAGAATTAGTTAGAATGAGCAAGTAAAATTTAGCACATTACGTAGATGACTTCCAGTAAATTCCTCAAAAAGTGCCCCTAAATATTTCACTGAGAGAAATGCAGATCTCTCAAATGAAGTAAGTTTACTTTTGAATTTCTGGGGTGAACGTTTTGAGGAGAACGCTGGCACTAGAAAATCTCCAATTGCTACTGCTTTCCAGAGGGCTGCTCCCCACAGACCGCTGAACAAGGTTATGTTGTAAAAGACTCAGGCTGAGGACAGGCCCAGAGAGAGGGCCACGGGCTCTGCAAATTCTCACAGGGCCCCCTTGGCTTTGCCTGTTAGAAGGTTAATCCTAATTCCTGTAAATGAACCAGATTTGAAAATAGGTGTTTAGGAACAGAAGCAGCCCCAACGCCACGGCTCACAAAGCAGCCAGGCGAGTAGCGTGAGCAGCCCAGTGTTCAACGCTAATAGGTTTACCAAGTGAAATAAAGGCTGAATTGGGGCTAGGGGAGAGCGTTTCACCCTATCTGACCTCTGAGGAAAGTCACCCAGGGGGTCCTGTGGGGAGCAGAGCAGATAGGAGGGAAAATACCCACATGCCCCCATCGGAGCTGATGGTCCCTTGTCATGGAACTGAAGTAGAAAAAAGAAAATGTTTCCAATTACTATTACAGTTTTTTATTTGTTTTTATTTTATGTATCGAAGTGGGTCAGTGTTTGTCGCGTTCCGCTGCTCAGTCTCCCCTATTAGGACACACGGCTGTGCAGCAGAGCCCACAGAGACCAACATCAGAGGCCACCCTCTGTCCTCACAGACCCCAGATGCACACGGACACACCCAGAAATCCTGACAGCTCTTCTCAACGAGTGGCCAGGCGGGAAGGACGTGGGTGGAATAAATCACAATTCAGGAGGTCTAAAGTTCCACGTTGCTTTGCATGGTTTGTTTTACCAACCCCCAAACTCTGCTCTTAAAAAATGTTAAAGTCAATCTGTCTATGGAAACAGAAAATTATATGGACTATTAATTCTGTTTATGCCTTTTTGCATAAAGATCATTGGCTTTTCAGACCACTGGTGCTGCACATACATAGACACATCACATTTTAGCAGCCTGCATGCACTCCTTTGCAAATGTTAATGTGTCTTTGTTAATGGGAATTCTTGTAGTGAGCTTATATCTATGCCTTATATATAGTTTTTGAGCAATTTTTGCCCTCCTGATTCCCATCATTTTCTAAAATAATATTTTCCCTACTAACAAATGGAATATACATTTATTATAGAAAATTTAGGAAGTAAAGAAAAGCACAAAGAAGAGAATAAAAATCATTCATGAGCACTGCCTAGGGGTAAACACTCATCATTTTGGTGCATACACTTCTAATCTGGTTTTCTATGCATAAATACACTTTTCTTCTCCAAAATAGTATTATACTATTTTATAAACAGGTTTTTTACACTTAATATGTCACACATTTTCCTATATCCCTAAATATTCTCCCAAGTAGAATTTTCAAAAGATATATAATACACCACACAATGCATAAGCCCGAAGTTATTCAACCATCCCTTATTGCTGGATATTTAAGTTGTTGCCAATATTTTGTTATCATTAGCCAAATTATGTCGAACATCCTTTTATCCTTGCTTAAGTTCAGCATTATTTCCTCAGGGTAAAATCTTGTAAATTGAGTTGCTGAGTCATTGAGATTAGCCAATAATTAAGGCTTTCTATATATTGTAAAATTGCTTTTCAGAAAGAACATACCAATTTATATTCCTACCAGTGGTATATCAAAGCGCCTTTTTCCCCATTTTTCTCCAAGAGGTTTCCCATTATTTTTACATTCTGTCTTTTTGGAAGGGAACTTGTTCTGACCGTTTCCTCTAAACCAGTAAATGAATGGCACGATCAGTGTTAAACTCGTTCTCATGTCGTAAACCTGTCAGGCAAAACTGGCCTTCAGCATGTTAAATCTAATCATTGAACACTGTTCTAATGTGGCTCCCATCTCCTCACTTTCTACGTCTAATCTGTTCTTTTTCGTACACAAAATGTTTCTGATCAGATATCTAAATGTGCTTAAGTAAAAATGAAGGCAATTTCAAACAGTTGGGGATATAGATTCCAAATATGGTTCTATAAAAAGTAATGAGGTTTTGAATTGTAAACTGTCAGTTGAGGGGAGAGTTCTCAGCAATGAGTGTGATACTAACAGGAAGATCCAAAGAGTAAACAGCTCAGATCCCTGAACGGACCTCTGAGGGCTGAAAGCTGGGTAAAAGCTAGCAGGAGCGAACAGAACAATATCGGAGTAAATAGACTGTACCGATTCCAAGAGATAAGATTGATGAAATCCAGTGTAGCGCTAATATATCCCACCCACATGGTTATATAAATAGGATTGTGGAAGAGAGCTTATGGAAATGCGTGCCCTAAAAAAAAGAAAAAAACAAAATACAGGCTGTGTCAGGCCATGGCAGCAGGCTTGTTTTATGTATTGAACAAACTACCTCCCTAAAGCATCCTCCGAAAACTGGATCTGAGTCTGGTAGGGTAACATGAAATGGGATGTACTGAAAATAATTTTTTTAACTAGTAATGCTAGTACATATGAAGTTATGATCTACGACTAATTTCTTGTCTAAAACAGTTTGGAACTCAATAATTAGTACAAAAGGTAACTTCTAGAAATGTTTGACAAGGAAACCCATTATTTCTGTGTGAGGCTGCCACCTGGCCTCTGTGTTGGCCAAAGCCGTAAATGAGTCCCAGAATGCTTCGGAAAAGCTGACACACTGAACTAATCTTTAATTTATTGATTTGCTACCTCACTGAAAAAAAGTGGGATATCAATAAATGGCTTTAGTTAAGAAGTTAGGGTCCAAGAAAAAATGGTGAGGGTTTGCTGGGATACAGTGAGTACGTCAAGATTTATAGAAAATAAAATCAAGCGCTTCTGGGAGAAAATTAATATCTGGCAAGGACACAAGAGCATCAAACAATATAAACTTTAAGATAACAAACTCAACAATCTACTTTATAATGTCCTTCCTTTTCTTCTGCCTTCTCATTTGTATAAAATAAAAAACAACAATAATAAACTGGAAATTTTCAGATAAACTAATCTAAAAGCAGTAAGTGGAATGAATAATTTAGAACCCTAGGATCCAGCAAAATATGACTTTGTAACTTATGACTTTATGCTTAATTGTAATGATCAATTAAAGAAATCTCTGTATGAAAATTAAAAATAGGGAATCCTAAAATGATAAAACTAAAAACGAAAGTAAAAGAGAAAAGGCAATGATGTAAAATTAAAATAATCCTTAATTCTGAAGATGAAAATGGTCCCTGAACATATTTAAATTACTTCTTGCTCTTGCAGGCTTATATTACTCTTTCATAAGAAGAAAATGTAAAATTTTCCTTTATATCAAGAGAAAATGTCACTGAAACACATTTTCTGAGTGTCTATAATATGACATATTAATAATTTGGAGATGTACAAAATTATTTATTCTTAATAAACATGGAAAGTTGATTTTGAATAAGATTTGAGGTAAATTTTATGATATACTTGTGGTATAATATTTGAGAAGCTTTAATTAATGAAGAGCAGACTATGATGTCGTTCCTCAACACAATTATTAAAATTTTTGAATATTCTTTTCTAACATTTTTCATTTGAATTAATGTTTATTATATAGTTTTATCATAGGGTACATAAAATTATGTATTCTTATTTTTTCATTTAACAGCATATCAGAAGCATTTTTATTTTTTATTTATTTATTTTTTTGGTGAGGAAGATTGGCCTGGAGCTAACAACTGTTACCAATCTTCCTCTTTTTGCTTGAGGAAGATTGTCACTGTGCTACCCTGTGTGCCAATCTTCCTCTATTTTGTATGTGGTACGCCACCACAGCATGGCTTAATGAGTGATGTGTAGGTCCACACCTGGGAGCCAAATCAGCAAACCTTGGGGCCTCCAGAGCAGAGTGTGCAAACTTAACCAGTACACCACCAGACTGACCCCTCCGAAGCATTTTTAATGTTATCACATGACAGCTACCAAATAGTCCTCCCAGTGTGTCATAATTTTTTATTCTTTTTGTTGGACGTTTGAGTTACATTTATATATTGCTACACTATAAAGACCACTGTGATGAACATCTTAATGCATAATGTTTTGACTGCCTATGTAGATTGATTGCAAACATGCCAGCAGTTCTTCCCCTTCCAGTGTCCACACCCTCTTGCCAAGCAAATGTGAGTGCCCCCCGCCCCTCTGACTCTGAGCTCAGCCACGTAAGCTGCTTGGCAAATAGGAAATGAGCAACCCTGATCCATGCAAGTTCTACCCATTGGAGCTTGCCCCCTTGCTCTCCTGGTAACTCTGAGACCACATCTATAAGCCCAGGCTAGCTTGCTGGATGATGGGGCAAATGGCCCAGTTGCTCCCGCCCCTTCTGCAGACCTGGCAACCACCAGACATCTGAGGGAAGCCATCCTAGATCACCCAGCCACCAGGCAACTCACCAGCTGAACGCAGAGATCTGAGCAAGCCTTGCTGAAATCGGCTGAGCTGGCCCAGACAAGAAGAATGGGCAGTGACCCACAGAATCAGGAGCCAAATAAATGGTTATTGTTTAAAGCCATTTTGTTTTGGAGTGGTTTGTCACACAGCAAAAGCTAACTAATACAGACTTTGTCTATATTTTTTATGCTACTTTCCCAGAAATGAATTAACCGGTCAAAGGGCAAGCACACTGACTATTGTTTACTTATCACATTCAATGATAACAAATTACGTTAAACAACCTACCTTCCCAACTTTCAGCAGCCCCGAGAATGCATTAGCCGTTATGTAACTATTACGCGGGTGGTTCCCACAGTCTTCAAAAGCTATTTTCTTCAGTGAGCAGAATGCGATATTTGAGATGTCAAGGACTAAAGGAGAACCCCTTGCCAGGATTTCCTTAAGATCCAGAATTTGAACCTCCAACCCTGGTGAAGAGGCATGTGTCCCAGGTCCCAGGTGCACGAGTAATGTGGAACGTTTCCCATCCTTGGGCATCCTTACTCTCAGGTCTGATGAAGTCCACTCCAAAGGAGTGAAGCCATTCTACCTCTTACTTTCTTTCACTCATTCACTCAAAACATACTTCCTTAGTGTATTAGCTAATGAATCAGGTGTTGGGAGGCAGCAAGCAAGTATTTCCTGCCTTCAGGATGCTTCATCTTCTAGAGGAGAGGAGAAATGTCTAGTCACACAGATCCTGGCAACAATCTCTGGACTTTCTATTAAAATATACCCTGCAACACAGTCTTTTTACAGCCACTCAGCTCCTACTTTGATTCTAATGTCATTGCTCTTGGTTTCGGTAGTAAAGTAAAAGTCATTTAGAATAAAAATTATTTTTATATTGATTACATGTTAAAATGATAAGATTTTGGATATATTGAGTTAAAATACATTGCTGAAATTAATTTCACCTTTTTTTTAATGCTGTTATCTGAAAAATTTAATGTATGGCTCACATCACATTTCTGTTGGACAGTGTTGTCCTAGATACTTTCAAAGCCTGGATGACAAGGAGGCTGATTTAAACTGAGCAGTGAAGAAATTAAGTGCATGAAGTTAGCTGCAATTTGGACAGAAGCAAAGACTCACTTCAGATAACAGGATTGGGTCAAAGTGTGAATTTGGGGTTCTTCCTTTGACGTAGAAACTTGGAAAATTAGCCAAGTCTTCGATTGGTGACACAAAATTATCACAGAGGTAGAGAGCCCTCAAGCCTCATACCCCATCTCCTATCTCTGACCACATCCTGGCCATGACTTGTCAATCCAACAACCTACCTCAGCTCACCCACTGGAGGGACTCTTCTAATGGGTATGTTCCTGGACTGGGAGAGGCTAAAATGAAATATAAATATAATGAAATAAATCAAGCCCATAGTACTAACAATTTTGTGTTATATTCTGGAAAAAGTTTTATCATTAGGACAATCAATATGTATCTGGGATTAAAGTATTTTTAAGAGAATTTGGCATATTAGGGATTCTGACAGGTTATTAAGCTTTATGATTCCAACATAAAATGTGTAAATCATTTTGGAATAGCTTTGAAAGGACTAAGAATTTTACAAAACATGGTAAGTAACATTGGAAAGTTGCAGAGAATTTATTTATGTTTATTATTTGTTTTACTATGCTTGCAAACAATGTGGTAGATTTACAAGAGTTTTTTAAGTGCTTGAGAAATTTCTCCTCATTAGAGTCAATAATTTGCCCTGGTTAGGAATTTAAAGTTCTATAAAAGAAAATAAAATCTATTAAATATATTGGTGCATTTTTAAATGTTTAAGGAATTTAACTAAATTAGATTTGTAAATAGGATGGGTTGTTTGAGGCATTCTGGCCTTCTTAACTTGAGTTAATTAAAAACCAATCTAAGAAAAAGTGGTTATTTGTCCTTATTTTAATCGATTTTTATACAGAATACAAGGTTTCTAAGTTAAAATTAAAAGCTTATTAAAATAGATTTAACATTTTTAAATTTTTATAAATTGTTAATTTAAAATTCAAGTATAAATGGTTCTTTCTATGCACAAAAGCCCCACTTGGGACATGGAAAAATCATACACAGCAGCAAGGGAAGGTAGGCATCCAAAACTCTTGTGGGAAAGGCAAATCCATCCCTGTGTTGAAATTATGCTTCTTTCCTGGGTAATGTTTCCATTAGAGAATTAAAAAGGCAGTCTTGCATAAGGTGAGAAAGTTGTGATTGGATGTCACCTCAGACTCCAGACGTCAGGAGGCCAGAACGTCTCTGTCCTTGGAAGCACTAGCCTGGTCACACCCGTGAATCTCGGCTGTGCGTGTGGCAGGCACTCTTTGGGCATCCCCTCCACCAAGGGGATCATGTCAGCTCAGAGGTGCTGGATTGCTCGTAGAGTGAAGCATTCCGCCTTTGACAGAGGTCTCACACAGTATCTCCACATTGTCTGGAACTGGGAATCAAGGGACAATAAAGCCGGATGAGGGGTCTCTTAGAGTCCTGCAATTTCTGTCTCATTGTTATTAAAAGATCCAAAGTTGGGCCTCTCCCACAAAGAGGACTCATTCCCAATTCTGGCAGTTCCCAAAATATCTTCTGTAGGCCCACTCTGGCAACAACGTTGAAATGCTGACCCATATGTGCCTCATACTTTGATGACCTGTATTTTCCTTTCAGAGAGAAGCAGGACTGAAAACCCAGTGTGGAGCCAAATTGTGGAGGGCCTTACACGAAGACCAAAGGGCATTTACTTTTATTTAAAAGACAGTGTTGAGTTGACAAACACTTTAAAGCAGCCAAGTAAATTTATCAAAAAAGTATTTTAAAGGGGTTGTCTTTTCCAGTCGCATACATTCAAGGAGAGCATAGCGGTAAGAGACCAGTTAGGAGGTCGTGTAAGTTGTAGGGTGACTACATAATTTATGGTTCTAACCAGGACACTTTGTGAGTGAAAGAAGTGCTAAGGGAATGGGGCACTGGGTGTAAATCTCAACTGTCCTGAGCAAACTGGGGTGTGTGGTCACCCCAGTCAGTGGGAAGACAAAGGAAGAAAGATGAAAGAGAAAAGTGAAGACAAAAAGCAAAAAGACTTAGTGATTCACCGGATTCAAGAGATCAAGAGGAAGGGGAGACTCAAATATTAGCACTGAGCTCCGGGTAACTTGGAGAATACGATTAATAGAAACAGGACACACCTGGGTGCTGGAGAGGGGGCGGAGGCAACCAGGTGGAGATGTCGAGCAAACAGCAAATGCCAGATTCAAACCTGACCAGGTCTGGATATAGAGATATGGGACTCATCTCCATAAGGAGTGAAGGAAAAGAAGACAGAGAAAGACAGTCTTTGGAATACATTTACTATAGGGGTGAAGAGAAAGGGTAGTCAGTGAAGGAGTTAATGAAGGGGTCACAGACATACGAGGAGGAAAATAAGGCATCATACTGAAACAGAGGCTTTCAAGTGAGTTTGGAGAAAACAGGAGAACAACGGTACCAGACACTACAGGAAACACCAGGTTGACAAGAATGGAGCCAAAGCTACTAGCTTAGCAGTCAGGGAGTTGCTAGGGAACACCAAGACCATCTCTTCAGGGAGATGGGAACCAAAGCTGGATTGCAAGAACGTAAGCAGCGAGTGATGATGAGAAAATAGAAGCACAGAGGATAGACTATTCTCTTTTAAATGTTTGATAGTGAAAGGAAGGAGAAAGATGGAAGGGTGCTAAGGGGCAATCCAACACTGTACAGAAAACATATTTCCAAGAGCAAAATTCTAAAGCTAAATTCAAGTTCTCCACCCAGGCAAGAACTATGTGTGAACCACCTGATTCTCTTGGGTTCTGTCTATTCATTTGGGAGAGAGCTCAACAAAGCTGTATACTAACCGACAGCATGTTAACTTCTGTTTGAAGTCTCTCAATGGTTGCAAATTCTGGATCAATTGTTTTGGTTGAATTCAAGTGAAGCGGTTCTTTGTGTTATCGGAATTTTGTCAAAAATCTCATTTCTCTTTCAAGTTTCTAGATTTATTGTTCTTTAGAAGAGTGTCAATTTAAATATATGCCACCTTAGAAATATAATTTTAATTTGTAAGTTACCCGAGTAAAGGTTTACTTACACCTTAAAAAGGTGGAGAGAGGGTAGAGGGAGAGGAGAGTGGGAAGAAAATAGAGAGGAATGGTAATTCACAATAATTTACATACGTGAAAGTAAATAAAAATCTCTATAGAGTTGCTCATTTGAAGACTTGGTCATTAATGAAGACAATACTCAAGAAGATTAAAATTTGTTTACATTATTTATTGTCCTGTGTCCTGCCCACCCACCCCCAATCTCTAGCCCCTTTTCCTTCACCTGTCCAGCTCATAGTTGCTTTCAGGTTCCAGCTGAATATCACTTCTCCATCACTGCCCTTTAAACTGGGTTAGGATAACATGCCACGTGTGGCTTTCATAATCCTCAACATACTTTATTGTAATTATTTGTAACTATCTCTTTCCCCACTAACCAATAGTCTGAGAGATTAGGAACCACGGCTGTCTTGTGTACAGCTGTATCCACACTTTGCATAGTGCCTAGCACAAAGTGGGTGCCTAATGACACTTGGTAAATGAATAAACACATAAAGCTCTGAAAAATATGATCATCTATCAATTCTGGTTCTATCTCCTATTCTTGACAGACTATAGCATTATTTTTTTCATTTTATAGAATGAAAGGTCACAGTACTTCAAAGCAATAGTGATACTTAAAGATGATCTGATTTAAACACATTTTAGCAACAGATATTTTTTTTTCTTTTCCAAAATACAATCTTATAGAGGCTCCAACAACTGAGTCTGGTAAGGGAGAGCTTCTATGATTGAAACATAGGTCAAAGGAGCCAGAGCCCTGTCTGGTCTGCCTCTCATTTTCAAGGAAGTACACCCCCACACACATCACATAGCTCCACAGGAACTTGGGGCTCCATGGAGGACAATTTGGGAACTATGGGACTGGATTAATATCCACAATATATTGAAAGCATCTGTAAATCAATAAGAAAAATGACAAATTAACTAATGGAAAAAAGTGCGCAAAGTTATGAAAAGGAAGTTCACTGAAGAAGATATACTAACGATCAATAAAGGTATGTAAAGGTGATGAACTTCTTGCTAATCAGGAAAATTTCAGTTGAAACAACAAGAAAAAAGACTTTACCCATAACACTGGTAAAAATGCAAATATTGATACTGTAAAGAAGGTGAGAAAGCACCCTTATGGAAGAGGAAATTGAGTAGCCATTCCGCTTTTAAATTGTATTTTCCCCTTGACCCATAAATATTGCTTCTAAAAATCTATTCTACCGAAATTACAAACATGTGCATATAGATAAACATTCTCAAACATATCTCTGTGCATTATTTTTTTTTAATTTTTTTGAGGAAGATTAGCCCTGAGCTAACATCTACCGCCAATCCTCCTCTTTTTACTGAGGAAGACTGGCCCTGAGCTAACATCTGTGCCCATCTTCCTCTACTTTATATGTGGGACGCCTGCCTCAGCATGGCTTAACAAGTGGTGCGTAGGTCTGCACCCGGGATCCAAACCGGCGAACCCCAGTCCACCAAAGTGGACTACCACCAGTCCAGCCTCTGTGCATTAATTTTAATAAAGAGAAATTGGAAATAACTTCAATGACTATCAGTATAAGATTTAAATAAATTATAGCATTCATACTAGGATGCTATGAAATCATTTTTTTTAAGTGGTAGGTAACAAAAACAATAATGATAAGAGTGATAGCCGATGTAATGCAATGTTAAATTGGAAGTTTTAACAGAGGAAAC
This sequence comes from Equus asinus, assembly GCF_041296235.1. Lineage (NCBI taxonomy): Eukaryota > Metazoa > Chordata > Mammalia > Perissodactyla > Equidae > Equus > Equus asinus. The sequence goes on along the minus strand of NC_091796.1, from coordinate 46,552,695 downwards.
AAGATTCTTAAATATAGCATACCAAAGTCAGCTACCAGTCTAATTTTCAATGAAAATATTCCAGAAACCTGTTACAGAACTCTTAAACATCTCACTCTATTTGAAGATAAAAAGGATCAATTTATGGGAAATCAAGAGGATTTGGAAATACTTTTTTGCTGACAGCTGTTGATGTACAATGAGTATCACCGAGGGGGAAGGGTTTGAGATGCTCCCTGTGTATCTCAAGGTACGAGAGAGGGACTCCAGAGAAACCATTCAGAGAAAAATAAACATCCCCTGAAGTGAGGAGGATAGTGTGAACTGGTGTCCGATCCCATCTGAGAAATCAAAAAGGAGGGGCAGGCTGTCTAGCTACTGACAGATGAGTTGAAAGAGAGGTGGCTGTGTTGGGGGTAGCCCGCACTGCCAGAGTTTATGAACAAAAAGACTTCAGTGATTCCCAGGAGCCAGAAGGGGGCTGTAGGGGAGAAACAATCTCCTGATGTCTTCCTGGGGCCTGTCCAATTGGGCCAACTGAGAGGGCGGACAGGCCTCAGCAGAGAGAAGCTGAAGGTAGCAATGTATTTCTAGGGACTGCATAGTGGGAAAGCAGTCAGTTGGAGGTGAGTTCATCATTCTTGTCCAGGGAAACGCAGGTGGGAAGTCCCTAGTGGCCAAGAATTTCCCAAAAGAACCCATGCAAACATCCATAAGAGAAAGGGTTTGTTGTTAAAGGCTGCCAGATTCAGAAAGCACAAAATCATTCAACCATGAAATAACTGTCCTGCCTCCTCACTGCTCCTCCTTCTCCCTGCTTCAACCCTGGAAGTGTCAGAGACCATAGAAAATGCCAGAAGGAGGGTGGGAGGATAAGATAGAGAAAGAATGTGGAGAAAGAAGAACTTGAGCTCAACCCGGCTTTCCCAGAAGTAGACTGCTCACCTACAGCAAGTCCTAGTGGAACAGGGGGAGAAGTTTGAGGTTTAATTGTAAATCAAGTTCTGAATTCTATTTCTTGCATGGTCCTGAACATTCTAGTTTCTGAACTGACACTGCGTTTACAGCTTAAAGTGACTTTAGGATCTTTTATTACCTAAAAATGACCAGAAGAGTTGTGAGACTCCCAGAACTTTCAACCAGCAGCAGCAGAAAAGCATCCCCCACTGAATAAAGGTTTGTTTGTTTGTTTTTGAGGAAGACTGGCCCTGAGCTAATATCCGCGCCCATCTTCCTCCACTTTATATGGGACGCCTGCCACAGCATGGCTTGACAAGCGGTGCCATGTCCGCACCCAGGATGTGAACCGGTGAACCCCGGGCCACCAAAGCAGAGCATGTGAACTGAACCACCGCACCACTGGGCCAGCCACGGAACAACGTTTAAATAGTCAGGAGATAATAAGCAATGGCTTTCCGTTGATAGCCCTGGATACTCCAGTACTGATGCATTTACATTTATCAAGTGCTAACTTTGCCAAGCACAGTGTTAACTTCATTGCATTATATCAGTTTAACTGCAGATACTGTCGTAGAAAGAAAGTACCAAGCAAATAAAACAAATTATAGGGCAATAGAATCTCATTTAAGCTGAAAACAAACAAAACGAAGTGTGCGTGTGTGTTTGAGTGTATATATTTGAAAATGTTCAAGAAAATGATGATAAGCTGTATTAGTCAGAGAAACAGAACAGGATATGTATATATATCTAGAGAGAGATTTATTTTAAGGAACTGGCTTATCCTATTATGGAGGCTGATGAGTCCAAAATCTGACGGGGCAAGCTGTCAGTCTAGAGACTCAGGGAAGAGTTGTAGTTCGAGTCCAAAGGCCGTCTGCTGGCAGAATTGCTTCCCGCTGGGAGGACGTCAGTCTTTGTTCTATTAAGGTCTTCAACAGACTGGATGAGACTCACTACATTACAGAGGGTAATCTGCTTTACTCCAAGTGCACCAATTTAAATGTTAATCTCATCCGAAAATATCCAGAATAATGTTTGACCAAACATCTGGGCAGCGTGGCCCAGTCAAGTTGACACACAAAATTAACCATCACTGAAGGATACACACCAGACTCTTGATAGAGTGGGTACTCTGGGGCAGGAAGCGAAAGTGAAAGGAAATGAGGAGGATTCTCACTTCTTGCTCGCTACATCGATACTCTATTCACCCATAGACCCGAGTAAGGAGGAAAGTGTGCACTTCTGCTCTTGCATTATAGACAACCCTACTCTGACCCTTCTTAGGTCATACCTCTTTCCCAGGGCTAGGCGCTCTCAGGGTCAAGGGTATATGCCTACCCAGAGTCCTTGCTCACAATATTGGGCTGTGTTTGAGGAACCTTAGACTCTGGAATGCCCTGTCCAAGGGCCCAGAGCCTGTGCAGGGCTCTTCCCCAAGTCCACCCTCTCCAAGGCAGATGCGCCTCAATAGTGTGCACCCCTAGTCCTGAGAGATGACAAAGGGCAGATGTTTGTGGGGTAGGAGTTGAAGATGGAGTCGGATGTGCAGACTGGGTTTCCACCCCTGTGTGCATGAGACCCCTTGTAGTGGGAAGAGAAGATGGGATGGGAGGATGGATCAGGGCCAGTTCTGTCCACCAGACCATGTTTTGACAGAGAATCCTGAAGAGTTCCAGAATTACTCATTTGAACTCCATCTTCCAATTTGTCAGGGTGGTATATTTGTCACAGGGAAATATAACTTAAAATCTTCTTCCAACACAAAAACCCTTTCCACAAAGGTAGTAGAGAAAGAAAACAGTCTTATTACAGAGTAAGTACTAAACCAGAATGTGATGTGTGTCACAGGCAACGCACTAAGACATTGCAAAGAAATCTCACCCTTTATACAGCCAGGCAGAAACAACCCACTACTTACATGTTGTCAAGATAAGGAGTAGCTAGTCCTCAAGTCAGAGGACTTGACAGCACCATTTATTACACAGGTCATCCTAAATTCACCTGGTAATTGGGGTAACTATCTGTGTTAGCTAATTGGTTTTACACATAGGAGAAAGAAACCTCTCCTATCCTTACGACAGAAGGTAGCTTTGCAACAGGGAACAAGGTACCCAGCAAAGTTAGGCTCTGACCCTCCCACAGAAACTGGGAAACTGGGAGACAGGGGTGCTGTCTTCCTTGCTGATTACGTTTCAAAGAGATGGCTCCCAGGTCCTTGAGGAAGACATTGCTGGGTCATACAGAATCGGACAAGAGACTTAATTAGCTTCTAAAAAGATTTATACACATTTCAAAGAGACAGAGAAAGAACTTACAATGACATGCTTTCTAAAGTAAACGCCGTAAGAAAAAGGAAGGGAAGGAAATTTCTTCCCTTATTTTAAGCAGGAAAAATTAAGCCGCTTATTTTTAACTTCCATTTATACTTACAGATAGACTGTATTTTACCTAATAGTTGGTTACCTTTATTTATAACCTTTAGATATTTAGACATAGTACACGTGGACCTCTATTTGTTTTCTTTCAGGACCTACAGATGTTAGAGGCAAGTCGGCCAGTATATTGCTCGTATTTTTTTCCCCAAGAATAATGACATATTACTTTGGTCATTTTTAAATGATTTATTTTTTAAAAAGGAATTGATATAGGTTAGCTATTTATTTTACAGATGAGGAGGCTAAGGCTCAGGATCTTTGAGCAACTTGCTCAGGGTCACTCAGAAAGTCAGTGAGAGGACTAACCGGTGACGCTCAGCTCTCTGTCCAGTAGTCATGCTACTTCCCATTCACTCAGGTCATCTACTAGCGTTTCAGACAATCGACATATCTCAGTAAGTTTCCATACAGCCTAAGAGTTAAACAGCAACAAGGACATGAAGAAAACTGCATGTTGGATCCGAAGACTTGAAACTTGAAAAGAAACCTGATTTTAGCACAAAATTATTATCTAAGAAGCTAGGCTTTAATCAATATATCAGAAGAGGTCATTTTGCATTTCCAAAGTTAAAGATTGTTTCCAAAGTGACATGTCAGCTTCCTCTCCCCATGCCAGCTCCAAGATTCCTATAAATCCCTGAGGCTCACATTCCCCAAGCTGCCTCTGGCCCTGACTTCTCTTCCTCCAACTCTCCATTTCACTGGCACAGCACCTCCTCTGCTCCCCTCTCCTCCACACCAAACTAAACCTGGAACTCATCCTCAAACCCAGGGCAGGCTTTGTGCTCCCAGACTTTACCGAAGATCACCTTTCTCCTTGAAATCCAGCTTTCCCTCCTATTTCTCATTCTCCTGTTCACACACATAGAGACACACACACATCTACACATCCAGGCCCAAGACTCTTGTCCTTTCTCCATGATTCTCTGTTCTCTGGCCTTTTACTCTCAAAACTCAACTCCTTTCATTTCATTATGCAAAGCAACTTAGGTCTCACCCACAATTCAGCTACTCCCTTTGCATATCCAAGATTCTGGAAGGACTATCTACTCTGGGATGCACAGTTGAACAGCATAGAAGAGAGAGAAGAGACTTTGTAACTCAGGTTTTTTCATTCTCCATCGGTGGAAGGGAGTAGTACAGAGACTCCTTTCCCCACTGTATCAATTAGGATGATTTTAGCCATACGTAGAAGAAAATCCTATTCAAACTGATTTAAACAAGAAGGGTTTATTATATCTATCATGTAACAAGAAGTCTAGAGTTTGGGAATTTTCAGGATTAACTTCAAGGACACAAGCTCCTCCATCATTTTTGCTCTGTCATCCTCATCTTACTGGCTTGGTCCGTAATGCTGTCTCCTTATAGTCACAAGATAGCTGCCATAGTTGCAGAAATCAAATGTAGACACAACAATGTCAGGTGCAAAAGCACATACATTTCCTCCCACAAGTCTCTTTATCTGTAAGGAAAAGCCATCCAGCATCTCATTGACTGGAACTGGGTCACACATATCCCCCTAAAATACTTTGGCAAAAGAACTGAATGACCAAAATTGGCTTAAACCAATCATGACTTGCCTCCTGGTGCTGAGAATGGGCCATTTCCTGAGTACAATTGTTGTGGTTATCTAGTATTACATGACCAAACATCCAAAAACTTAGTGGTTTAACACAATTTGCTGTTATTTCTCATGTTTTTGTGAATTGACTAGACTCAGCTAGGCATTTCTGGGGCCCTCATGTGGCTGTAGTCAGATAATGACTAAGGCTGGAGTGTTCTGTAGACTCAACTGGGCTTGGATGTTCTCTAAGATGGCTTCCTTGTTCACCTGTCTGGTCCTTCAGTACTCTTTCCATGTGACCTCTCTCTCTCTAGCAGAGTTGCGTAAACTTCTTACATGTGGCCACAAAAGACAGGAGGCAGAAACTTCCAGTCCTCTTTAATGCTGAACCTGGAACTAGCTATATTCCATTATGTCATATTCTCCTGGTATATTCTATGGGTCAAATCTAGTCCAGCCCAGACTTAGAGACTCCACTCCTCAGTGGAGGAGTGGCATGTGGGTACAGGAAGGGAATTCCTCACGGCAGCCATCTTTGGAGTCAAGTTACCACAGGATTTCTGACCAGAAAATGAGAGAACTACTAGACACCTTGGATGTGTTCAATCACTCACTCAGTTTTAGCTACCACAATTTTTTTAATCATAAGATATTTTAGCTGATAGAAATTCAGAGGTCATTTTATCCAACAAACCATTTTACAGATTTAGAAGCAGCGATTCAGAGAAATTATATGCTATGTCCAAGATAACAGTAAATGGCAGAGCCAGGACATTGACCACTAAGCCTTGGGCATTTCTCAGTCTCCCATTCTGCCTCCACAATCGAGAGTTCACATCTTCAGCTGCGTAGCAGAGTTAAAAGAGCACTGGATTAGGAGTCAGAGACCCAGTTCTATGTCTAGCTTTGTGTGATGTAGACTGTTAGTGGCCCCTTAATATTCAGCCTCACGTTTTCTGTAGTAAAAGATCTCTCAATTTGGTTTATGACATGTGTTTAACTAAAACAATGCATTTCCCAAACTCCCTTGTAACTAGATACAGCCATGTGACAAAGTTCTGGCCAATAAGATTTAAAGACAAGTGTGTGACTTCCAGGAAACCTCTTTACAACCTAGTCTTCACCCATGGCCTTTTTCTTCCCTCTTCATGCCGTTCCTCCATTCTGATGCCTGACTCCACTGTGATTGCCAGAGCGGTAGCAGCCATTTTGGACCACACAGACAAGGGCCACACCCAGGGAAGTGGAAGAAGACTGGGCTTCTGACAACTCTGCACAACTGCCCACAAGTGATTTTATTTTCCGCCCAAATTTTCTTCCTCTCAGCCTTCATGGTCTCCGGGTGCAGCATTACTACCCTCACAAACATGAAACCACTCATAACTTTGGCATCATCTTCATCTCCTTATTTCTGTCATCAGACAGCCAATCCTTCACCACGTCTTCCTGATTCATTCGTCACTACATGCTTTGGCTCTTCCCTCCTAGCTTGGCTCTGCCTGAGCAGCTATGTGATTGGTAGTGATAGTGACAGCAGCAACTAAAGCCACTTGCCAACCTCATAAGATGACTCTTTGCTCAGTCTTGGCTGTAGCCTCTGTTTTTATCAATCAGTGTCCATTGTGTTCTCTGTAAGTAGTGCATCTTACAAGGCAGAAAAGAAATGGCAGAGTGGGACCTTCCTCCAATGAATGTACAGTCCTACCAAAGAGACAGCGTGCCCTTCATTCATCCACTCAGTCAACTCTTATTCCATGTTTGTTTTGTGCCAGGACCTGAGCTGGTGCCAAAATTGAAAGATGACTGATACATGGCCCCTGCCCTCAAGAACCACCCCTTCCAGAGGAGAAGATAGTCATGTATAAATAGAAACCAGAAACAAATAACTAGATGAAAATTTATTTTCAAGAAGAAATCCCAAAGCCAAGTTTCTGCTTGCCATTCAAGGAAGAACAATGCAAGCACCACCAAGAGTCTCTTAGGCGCAGCCTACACATTTAGAAGAGAGTCCCATAGAGCCCATGCAATAACCTACAGCATGCTAACTTCTGCTGTAATCTCTTAGTGGTTGCAAAATGCCCATCTATCGATTTAGCTAAATGGGATTTGGGTGATTACATTCCTTCCAGCTCTAAATTTCTGTGTTCTATGAAATACATAACTAATGACAGTTATGGTTACCCAGACACATATACATGAGTGCTTAGAGGTGCTTAAAGTGAGAGGAGTGTCTGGAGATGAGTGAGTTAATCTAGGAGAGTTTAACAGAGGAACTATCCACATAAGCTTTGCAGTAGGAATGAGTGTGCTTTCCTGTCAATAACACTTCTACGTGGATAACAGCCACAATCAGAACCCTCACTTGTGCTTAATACAAAAGAGTTTCCACATATAAGTTTCATTAGAGAATAAGACAATACCACTTAATAAAATGTTTGGTTTCATTGCACATATTTATTTTCTACACCCCCACTTTTTCTAAAAACAGATGTGAAATTACTTATAAGGAAAAACATCCACACAATAGACGGTCTTTGTAAGGGATAAGAGAGCAAGAGACTTAGAAAACTAAATTAGAATGACTGAATTGATCAGAATATTTACCTCCAAGCCTTCCGGGAGCTAAGGCAAAATGTAAAACATCTGGGTTACATAATTCTCATTAACTGATGAAAAGAAGGATATCAGTTTATCAGGATCGCTTTTTAATTTCTGAAGAGAACTTATTATATAGATTGTTATGAAAGGGACATCGAACAATTTGAGAAGAATATATTCAGGAGCAGATTTAGAAATACCTTAACTCAGTGCTCAATGAAACACCAAAGCGTAGAATCAAATTTTAGTCTGTGTAGGACTACCTAATGTAACGTTGCTGCTAACTGCAGAAACCTGTTTTTAGAAGGAATGAAGTCCTGTCCTAGAGACACTTTTGTAAAACCGAATATCTTTAGCTCAGATGCCCACCCAGCTGCGCTGTCACTTTGCACAGATATACTTCTGTGTGATCTAGAACTTTGCAACAGGACCGTGAGGGGTTCTCTGAATTCTCAGTCAACACTTGCTGACCACTTGCCCAGGATAAGACAAACCAGTCCACCCAGTACTAGTACACAGGATCACAAAGAATCCTCTGATAGGAACAGCCTTCATTCTCAGCAGGCTCATCCTGAACTCCACTGAAAGCCATCGGCAGCACTCGATAACCTTCCCAAAGGGACCAAGTGCATTTCCACAATGCCAGATGACAGCCCAGGACTGCTGATGCTTCATTCTGTCTCCACAAGTTCAAGAGCATGGATTCCTTTAGTCCCCTGGACGGATGCTGGTTTGTCCTCTGGACATCTCAGGCTTAGTCCAACCCTGATCCCCAGACCTCTGCCCGGGGGCTGCCTGGCTTCCCATCCCTAAGGAAGGAGCAGCAGTGCGCAGCGCCCAATGTCATCAAAGAACAGGACTTCGGAAACCAAAAGCGGATCTTCCAGAGCAAGACAGAATTCCAACTGCTGCTTCCAAACTTGGTTTCCCTGGAGTTTTCTGGAAGGTTTAGAACTCACTTCTTATGCTGAAACCTCCAGACTCCTCTAGATCCACAAAGCAGGTGCGGAAAGCCCCAGGGGGCTATAAACTTCTTTCCCTGAATCACTCCGGGTCTCAAAGATCCAAAGTGCAGCCGTCAGGGGAGTGCAGGTCTCTGTGCCTCCGCACGTGCCGATCCCATTTGGAGGGACCTGCCTCTCTCTTGTTCATCTGTCAGAATCCTATTCATCCTTCAAAACCCAGGTCAGGCATTACCACTTCAGGAAACATTTCCCTGATCGCCCCCTCCCTCCATGAGAATAAAGCACTCGCACTCTGTACTATTTCTTTATTTTGGATAGACTTTATTACTGCCTGCATCATTTTATGTATTTATTTCTCGTGTTTAACTCCAAACTCCATGAAGGCAGAGATCTTTACCCCTATTTCTAATCTCCAAACACTAGCAGAGGGCTTACCATTTTTGAGGAGCTTAATTAGGGTTTGTCGAACTGTCTGAAGAAGAGTTTTAAGTCTGATTAAAAATTCCAAGTGTTACATTAGGGATTTGCCGGGCTCCCAGCTAGTCTGGGAAAGGTCTTCCTACTTCCAGTGCAGCCTACCATACTTCAAATTAGATTCTTAAGAGTCATTAGAGTTAATTGTTTAGAATTTAAGACATGCAGTGGTGACAAGTCAGGATAAGGAAAGACTGCACGCTCAGCAAGGTAATAGAACACACTGAAGGAAAAGGTTTTGAAATATTTATCTCTATTGTGCTTCCTTCTCCCCATTCCCACCCCAGGCCGACTGAACTCTTCCCCTACTACTGGTATTTTACTGAGAGCCTCGTTTCTCCTCAGCTCATGGTCAAAATTCTCTCACTAGAAATGGACAAAGACTCTTTGCTTGACCAAACTTTAGTCAGCCTCCTGAACTTTCTCCTAGGCCCGTCTGTGTGGTTCCTTATAAAGTCTAGTTTAAGCAGAACCCTGCTAAGTCAGTCTAACCAGAACCCCCACTCTCAATGTCTGACCACCCTCGATATCCTGCCAGCTTCGTCAACCCCCACCATCCCCCAGGGGAGGTCTGACCACCCTGGCCTGTCTTCAGGAAGAATCCTGTTAGGTCAGTTTACCCAGAACCTCCTTTAGCCCTGCTGTTCCAGCTTAGTAATTGTCCATCCACTGCCCCCCATGCTGTCCCTTGGCTATAAATTCCCACTGGCCCATGCTGCATTTGGAGTTGAGCCCAATCTCTCCCCCGCTGTAAAATCCCACTGCAGTGATCCCTGTACCTATCACAATGGTCCTGAATAAAGTCTGCCTTACTGTCTTTTACAAGTGTCATTGAACACTTTTTTCCTTTAACAGAACCAGAAGGAAAAGCTTCAGGTACTTAACTATTTTAGGGAAAAAAAGAAAATCTACTAACCTAAATCCAAGGAGAAAGATCCAAATGCATACTTTCAAAGTAGGTTTTTCTGTTCTTAGAAATAAGAAAACGTTCCCTTCTCATCTGGGGCTGGGAGCAGAGAAGGGGAAGGGATCACACTGCGGGAGCATTTGAGAAGAAAACTGCCGAAGCCAGCAGCGCCGAGCCCACTCTCTTGCTCCTGTCTTTGAGGACCCCCAGCTGACAGCAGCCAGCACATCACCCAGGTATTCTCTGACTTGAGCAACTCTCATAAGGGCGCCAGAATTTTGCCTACCCTCCTCTCCCCACCCATCCTCTTATGTAGTCCTTGTCCCATGATGGCCCAGTATGTTAGTAAGCTCCTCTCAGACTAGAGAGTAAATGTCATCACCTTCAGGATGACGGCAGGAAGAGAAAGCCCCCTAACAGGCAGTAACCATATGGAATCATTTGAAATCAGCCACCCATCTGCACAGCAGTGGGACACATCCTCCTCATTACAATAGCCTTATAGTCAGTTGTGCAATGTTCTGAAACATGGAGCCTTCCCACCTTAGACGTCAGGCAATTCAGGTGTCGAGGTTCCCTTGGTCCCTCCAGGACTCTAGTTAAATGATCTAGGGCTGGAGGAGGGAGCCATAGTCTCTGTCTCCAGGCAGCAGAGTTATCCCTGTTTTTCTGATTACGAGGAGTCTTTCAGAGCCTGTCATCCGGCTTCTAGCTAATGCCCCAAGTGCTAACATTTTTAGTACTGGGGGCTCACTTCAAAAATGTGGTTAAAGTTAAAATCTAACCTAAAATATACATTTTCTTAGTTGGTGACTGAGGCGTGAAATGGAATCATGTGGGATAAGGAAGTGGCAGAGTAGAACAAAGAAACAGTACCAACAACACAGAAATTAGTGTTGTCTGAGCTCTGGGAAACACATGTTTGAGGAAGTTAATTCCCTGGGAAGTACTGGCTTCTATGTTTTAGATTTTCTGTTCTACTCTACCCCTTCCTTATCCCATGTGATTCTGTTTCATGGCTCAGTCACTGAAAAGAAAATGTATATTTTAATTTTGAAGTGCGAATTCTGAAACATCTTTGAAGTGTGCGTTGATGCAACAAAGCTGAATCCCTAGGCCTGACAGATCAGCAACAGAGGTGAGACGATTGAAAAGAAAGTTGAGAGCTCAAAAAGTTGATTCAGCAAGAAAATTCTGGATGACATTAGGCGGCGAGAAGTAAATAAACGGCAAAGTAACCTACCGTTGCTCAAAATCAGGTAAATATGAAGACCACCAAAAAAAGTAATTCAGGCGCCTCTAGAAAGCAGGTGGTAGCAATTAACAGGAGAACAAAGGAGTTTCTTTGCATTGATTTTTCTGGGAGAGAAGCACGGCAGTGTTTGAGCCCAATTAAAAGAATTCTAAAATTAATCGTCTCACTTGCAAAGAAGAACAAATCCAAAGGAAAGGTGTGTACAATAGGTTATTGTTGTTTTTTTAATCAGAAGTACAGCATTTTAAGTATCCAGTCACATTTTTTAACGGCGAAGAGCGTTTCAATTGTTTTTCCAAGACAGTTACTCAATAATTCTTGCACTGTTTGCTGTTATAGAGAAAATCTTTGGAGAGAGGGAATTGATGGTCATAGAGACACAAGACCTGCAGAAGTTCCAACACAAAAATGCTCCTTAAGTCTAGTTGACAGTTCTGCCGAAGTCAACAGCTATCTGGGGCTTGAATGTCGCTCGCTATGTGTGTTTTTTTAAATTTATTTATCATCATTTCTTTTTGTCTTTCTAAAAAAAACAAAACCAGAAAGAAAAAAATCAACTTATTGTTTCCTGGGGGTTAAATTTTAATCTCAGTAGGAAAGAGCTTTATGCTCAGATGTTATCCTAACAATATAATAATAACATTTGCGTTACTCAAGCAGCCCCCTCTTCAGCTCTACGATATGAATCTCTTGTTCCGGGAGAGACATGATTCCTGAGATGGTCATCATGCTTCGGTGTGATTGCAGTAGAGGAGAAAGAATGTTGATCTCTCAAGTCCTCACAGCTCATTTGAGGGATCTCAAGATTCCAAAACTTGATCTGATGATAAAAAAAAAATTCTACAATGTTGTATGTAGAATGTCATGTGTATCTAACAGGCCTGAATATTCTAGACTCACCAAAACAAAGACATGACTGAAGAAGAGAAGTCTTGGAATAGAAAGACGAGGAGTCCTTGGATAGCAATAGGCCAGCTGTGCTTCAGAAAGGCCTTCAGTTGACGGCACATCTTTTTGGACTTTTTCAGTAAACTAGTTCAATAATCTATTAAACCTCTCCTGAACACTTCTCTTGCAACTTTTCACTCCTACCTTTTACTTAAAACAAAGTGAGACAAATAGCCCAAACAGGAAAAAAATAAAATCTACAGTAATGCTTACTAAAATCAAGAACTTAGAACTCTTCCCTTAAAAATGAATTATAAATTTTCCAAGCTATGACTTTAGCCATTTACTATTTTTATTTAAGAACAAAGTGTACAGAATCTGACGAATGTATACATATGTGCAAATGGCTCAGGAACCATATGTATAAATACAGGGGTTAAATCCCTTTAGATTTCACATATTTGAGCTCACGTAAGTTAATAAATTTTGAAGTTATGGGTTCCTAGAGCAACAAGAATTTCCCAACTTCTCCACAGTGACTGTTTTATGCTTTTAAAAATATACAAGCAGACTCAAATTGAAAGACATTCTAGAAAATAACTGATTTGTACTCTTCAAGAATGTCAAGGTCGTGACAAAGACAGGGGTCTGTTCCAGACAGAAGGAGACTAAGGAGACTTGACAGTTGAATACAATGCCTCATCTGGGATTTTCTTTCGCTATGAAGGACATTATTGCGAAAAGTAGCAATTTCAATCAGGTCAGTTAGATAACAGGATTATATCAATGCTAGTTTTCTGATTTTGATGATTGCATTGTGGCTATATGAGAATGTTCTTAATTTAGGAAACATACGTTGAAATATTTAAGGGTATAGAGGCATCATGTCTGCAACTTACTCTTCAAAAAACAGTTCATAAAGAATTAATAAAATGCATATATGAGTGTGTATATACATTATACACACACACACAGAATGAGGGGGTATAAAGCAAATGTCGCATAACATAAACATCTGGAGAATCTAACTGACGAGCATACGGGAATTCCTTGCAATGCTTACAAGGTCTCTGTAAATCTGAAACTATGTCAAATAAAGAGCAAATAAAAAATACTTTAAAATAAAAATATATAAGATCAAATGTTTACTACTTGCACTCCTACACAGCGTTTAGCAGTATTTAAGTAACAGAAACACATTAAAGGGTTAAGACTCCTACTAGGGTGTTTTATCCTAAAAATATGTACAAGGAACATGATTTCAAGACGGAAACATCTAACAATAAGAAGTTAAAAAAAAGAAACAGTGATTGTTATATTCACAGCCTGATATCTGGAAGGAGCCTTAGAGCGTGGACAGGTTCCTTACGGGTTAGCAATAAATGTATTTTGAAACCTGAGGCTTACTTATTTTAGAAAAGGGGAAAAAGTATTATCAAAGGGAAGAATTATCACCCCCAAAATATCAGCAACCTTTTAAAAGAGCAAGATTTCTCCTCACTCCCTACTATGCTAAACATAGAAGCAGTTTGGGGAGAGGAAATTGATGGGAATGGAAGCAATACCCATGATTGACAGAAGTCCCAGCACAAAAATGCTCTGGGTCCTAGGCTTGGGTTCACCAGGAGATGGCTCCAACAAATGGTCCTCCAGGAGCTTGTAACAGTTCTTCAACCTCCTTTACACTAACCAGTGGATCCCTCCTTCTGAAGGATGAGATTCACTCTCCCATTTATTTTGACTCCCAATCACAGAATAGAGAAAAACATCAGTGTAGACGAATGTATTTGGAACAAAGAAGTCAAATAACGGCCCTAGACAGGCTGCAAAATCCGGTGGCAAAACCAAGAAGCGCATATGCCTCCTGGGTCGTGTTTAACGTATTTAATATTAATAATTTGGTCAGAAACTTAATAATATGACTTTTTAAAATGTCTCTAGTTTTTACAATAATGTCTAGGAGAATGGATTGGTCCCCTCACTCTCTTAAAGTTCTCCAGACTAAAATAAGAGGAATTCATCATAAAATATGAATAAACGTCCACGATACCAATTCTATTGTTTTCAATTTCAGTAAAATTTCAAAGGGAAGTGCTTCCTTTTCCAATCTAAACATTTTATTAACATATGTATTTGCATTTACTTCCATGAGTATGACAACTCCTTAGTAGAGAACAGAGCAAAGTTAAAAGTTAATGCAAATGCTGCCTTGTTTTAGCCTTACCTGGGCATCTCTAAAATGCCATGTGAGTTGGCTTAAATTTTTCATAGTCCCATCTAAAAAATATGAACCATTTTTCCTCTAGCTTGACTTCATTTTCCTTGCTCAGTGAGAACTCTCGTTACATTCGGTTTGAAGTTTATGGCTTCAGCTCTTTGAGTTATATAAGCCCCAAAAGGTCAGCGCACTTTTTTTTAGAGAAGAGGGTGTATTTTTCCACCCTCACGTGACTCAAATATGGCTAAAGTAACCCAGCATAAGCTTTAAAAAGACTCACTTACCAGTTGGTTTGGATAGCTTTCACCTGAGAGAACACAACCCATAACCTAAAATGAGACTTTTCAGGTGCACATCCCAAATTGCCTTGATTACATGTTCTATAGTCACATATATGACCATTTATGACACTTACAAGGTCTTAAACTCACAAGGTTTAAGAATTTAACTTGATTATTGTTTATTTGACTTTGTCATACCCTTTCTAGACTTAAAGAAGCAGAGTTAGCATCCGCTGCCAATCTTCCTCTTTTTGTACGTGAGCCGCTGCCACAGCATGGCCACTGACAGACAACTGGTATAGATCTGCACCCAGGAACTGAACCCGGGTCGCTGGAGCAGAGAACACTGAACTTCACCACTAGGCCACTTAAAACATTAATGGGGCTGGCCCATTAATGTTTTAAGTAAAACTTTTCATTTGAACAAATAGGACCGGTAGTCATAAAGCAACTATATTTGTCTCCCATTGTCCCTTAAATTAGCCCTGTCTGGGGCTAGTTTTTCCCACCTTGTTGGATGAAAATTAGGACAGGTTTCACAGTGTTTCTGGATACTCCTAGGTAACAAAACTTCTGGTGACTCTAGTCCTCCCACCTCCCCAGTCTCAGTTCATTTATAAAATGTTCAATCCTTGATACCTGTCAGTTTCCAACTATGCTTAAAGTTAAGCACTCTTCCCTCTGCAGCTATGCCTGATTCAGGCTGGACCTCAACAGTGGCAAAGACGAGCATGAGTGACTTCATTTACTCTGCCCACACTGCCCCACCCTCCCCACCATACCCAGCTCAGCTCTAGCTGAGGCTTCAGCTCTCTCAGGGCTGGAGGAGAGTGAGGGAAGAGAAGGGGTCAGAGCAGCAATATGAAGGGAAACTGTCTTCTGGAAGACTTCCAGAGCTGACTCTGTCTCAGGGCTCTTCAGTGGATTGTTGGGCTTTAGAGGATCTCACACCAGCAATTCCCATACTTTGGAGAAAGTATCATCTTAGGTTGGGAGTTTACACCTCCTCCCTCCATCTCTGCCATCTGGTTGTCCTCCTCCAGCATCTTCCTGCCAAGGTCTTCTCACCCCTCCAGGTGGACCTTTAGTGCAGGAGCTCAGACAATCCCACACCAGTTCTGTCTCTTTCGTGGCCCACACTGTTTCCAGAGAAACAATCAGGCATTTGTTGCTCTACAAATCCTGAGTGTGCAGGCTGTCCCCAACCCAGTAACCGATATATCTCCCCTTCCATCAAAGCAAGCAACCAGTCAGCCCTGATGAAGTCTCTTTCCCTAGGCATGAGATGAGGGTAAACGCCTCGCCTTCTCCCCTCAGGACTGTAGAATATTTCCTAAACTTGCCCCAAAGTTCCCTTTCTTATTTCCAACTCTCCTCTTAGTCTCTCCAACAGCTCTTATAGGCTGAAGATGGGTGATCAGCTAAGGGTGACAAAACTAGTTCTCAGACAACCCCTTTACAATTCTGCCTTGGTTGTCTGGATCTCAGGAGTAATTGGCACTTATTGTCTCATGACCTGAGCCAGAACTGATCCATTTATTAACAACTTCTTCGTAATACTTTTGCAATATCTGTTGAGATCATTAAAAATATATTGGAATGTAACAAAGCCAGGATTGGAAAATGTGGTGGTAACATTAAATGTATACTGCTTTAATACAATATTTTTAGATGCAATATTACATGCACAAGTTAATCCAAAAGGAGGGGAAAATGCACGTTACATTTGTGCATCAATATTAATGTGCCTGGGAGTTCCTATGATAACACAGAATTCTAATGAAACTATTAAAAGTGACATACCCAGGTGATTGACTTCCAACTACTATTACCTCAGTGACCAAACACATTCACACTAGTCCACATAGCCGCACAGGACCACTTCAGAAGAATTCACAGGCCCCAGAATGGTACTAAATGAAGAATTTCCTTGTCACCAGATATCTGGAGAATGAGCATAGACCTCTGAAAATTGCTCTCCTCTTAACGTTTTTTCTCATCCTTCTCCAATGTGTCTAGAAGTAGCTAAATGTGGTCTACAAGTAACTGCAAATAAAGTTGGCCCTAAGATTAATTATAACAGCACAATTTGGTTCTATAAAATAAACAAACATTATGCTGTTTGCTCCCTCCCTTAGATAATTTTGGTTTTGTAATATTTAATTTCCTTCATTTCTACTTTAAAAGAAAGAAAAAAATATATGATGGGGTAGAATCTATTCTCCCCCAACTATTGCATGGAAATATTTATCCCTTAATTTCTCTCTGTCTCACAAAGCAAATTATATGATTCTAATACTTTTAGAACAAAATAAACTCTATGAAGAATTTGTTCCAAAGTGCCTGTATAAGTTTCCTACGGCTGCTATAACAAATTACCACAAACTCAGTGGCTTAAAACAAAGAAATTTTTTCTTTCACAGTTCTAGAGGCCGTAAATCTGAAATCAGCATCACTGGGCCAAAAATCTAGGTACTGGCACCCTTCAGGCTCTAGGAGAATTCATGCCTTGCCTCTTCCAGCTTCTGGTGTCTGCCAACATTCCTTTGCTTGTGGCTGCATCACTCCAATCGCTGTCTCCATGGTTACAGTGCCTCTTACTCTTCATCTGTGTGAAATTCCCCTCTGCCTCTCTCTTATAAGAACACTTATGATTACATTTAAAATAAACCAGGATGATCTCAAAATCCTTAACTTAACCACATCTATCAAGACCTTTTTCCCATTTAAAATAATATTTACAGTTCCCAAAGATTAGGACTTGATCTCTTTGTGGCCATTATTCAGCCTGCTACATTATCCATTTTAGAAATGAGGAAACCAAGAATAAGAGAAGAGATGTTGCCCAGAAGTCATGCAATTAGTTAGAAGTAAAGGCCACACAAGAACATAAACGTCCTGATTCCCACCTCACTACAGCCCCTTTCATTACTATAGCTCTGTGATTTTTTGTTTTGTTTTTACTTTTGTAAAATTACAAAATACATGTCCACATACATATTTGTTTTACAAAACTGACATCATAATATATATACTGTTTTTGCATAAACTTCTTTCCATGTCAATTATTATTCTTTCATTTTATTTTAATCACTGTGTTTGTTCTGTTGCACCAGTTCAGCAAAATATATATATCACCATTCTCATATTATTGAAAAGTTAGATTGTTTCTAGTTTGTTAGTTTTGCCAATGAATATCTCTGTACTGCAATGAATGTGCCTGTACATCTTTGCATCTTTGTATATATTTCTGATTGAAGTCTAATGACAAAATCTTAGAAAAAGAATTGTACAGTGATGGAGTATGCATATTTTTGAGGTTGTAAAGCAAATTGCCCTCCATAAAGAACAAACAACAGTAGCATATATGAGTGCCTTTTCCCCAACACTCGTACCAACAATAAGAATTGGCGTTCTTCTTCAACTTTACTTATGTAAAAATTTTAAATAGTATCCTACTGTTGTTTTAATTTGAGGTTGACTAATCTTTATCCATTTTTGTTTATTATTTGATGTATTGCCTACTCTTTTTTTTGCCTATTTTCCTACTGATATTTATCTTTTTGATATTGATTTCCAAAGCTTCTTAAATAAGTATATTAACCTTTAACCGTACAAATTCAAGAAGTTTTTTTTTCCAGTTATCAGTTTCTCTTCTAATGTTATTTACTATATTGCATTTTCTTCTAACGTAAGGAAGTTTTGAATTGTTTCTTGGTCAAATGTATCATTCTTTCTCTTAAAGCGTCCACAGTTCTACTTGGTGCCCACAGTTCCTAAAAGAGAGTGGTATGATGCATTTTGGGGAACAAAAGGGAAGCACTGGCTTCGCACAACTACAGTAATTCCAGTGGCGGGACACACTGACCATCTGGGAATGTGCAAGCTGGCAGTGTCAAAGGTGACTGCAGATGTTGTCAAGTTCAATTCTTTGCAAACTTTGGAAGCATGTAATTTCAACAGAATGCCTCAGGGTCACCACCAGGGATAAGGGGGAGACAGAGCACGTGGCTCAGGACTTTCCGCTTCAAACAGAACAGCTCACATTTTATCTGCTTCATTATTGGGCTTCCACAAAATGTTTCATTTTTTTTAAAGGGTTCGTCTGGGAACCAAAACTCTGATCAAAAGCAGTATACTCATTTACAAAAGCCACTAGATGGCCTCCACTCTCTTACGGCCCTCAATGTCTTGGTCTGTAGAAGCAACTCCATAAATGTTCATTGAATGAAGTCACTCGGCCAAGACAACACAACTGGTTAGTGCTAAGCTGAGAGCAGCAAATAAGTCTCCAGATTCTCAGGCCCCTGTTATTATAGCCATTGTCACACTGCTTACAGTTTTTATAGTCCTAAGGTTAATAGATACTTGCTGAATGATTGTGCTAATGTCCTCTCCATGGAAAAATGCAGGTGCACGTCAAGGAAAATGTATCCAACTCCATTGTCATGGTCGGCCATGGTCAGCAACCCTGGCTTTGCCCAAGACTCAGCCTTGAGGTGATATGGGCTAGAGGGTCCCCTAGCTGACCAGCTAGAGAGGGGTGTCTATGGCAACACCCAAAAGGACCCAATTTCCAAAAGACTTTTTATAGAGATTCCTGTTTATCATAGACTTTAGTTCTTTTAGTACAAAATTTTGCATCATCAGAAGTTCCTTTTTCTAGTGCAAATGCTTTGGCTAGGTCAACTCATTCAGTCATTAAAATCTCCAAAATGAATTAGAACAGTTCTTCAGAAAACTGACTGGACATAGCCTTTGTCTTGGGCTCCCATTAAAAGGCAGCTTCTGATTCAGGCTTCTCAGTGGGGCCTGAGTTTCTGCTTTTCAAACAAGCTCTCAGGTGTTGTGAGGCTGCTGGCCTGAGGATCACACTCTGAGTGCTCTCTCTGAAACTAGCAAACTAGTCTCCAGAAAAGACCTAAAGAGAATAAATAGAACCCAAGGCATAAATTTGATGGCAATGAGGATTCAGCATGAGCTCCAGACTCAGAAAGGCCAGGCCTTGGGAGGCTCCTCCTACGGGAGGTTCTGAAAATCCTCTAAGAAGAGCCTGAATGTGGTCACAAGGCACAGAAAAGGCAGGGCACTAAAATCTCTGTTTTTAGAAGCTGACTGGTTTGAAAAAAAAAATACAAAGCTGGGTTTAGCAAAGGTATAACCAGGCCCTCCAGCACCAGTTCAACTGACCCCATCTTATCAACAGAGTAATTAAAAGTGGTTTTTCAAGAACTGAGACCCCTTGCCCAGTTCACACTGGTTGAGACCACTAACCCATCAACTGGGCCTGCACAAATGCTCACTCAACAAGTGACCTTTTTGACGTCAAGGAGCTAAAACCTCCACCCTCAGATCATGGTAACGCCGCCATTTTTTGTGGGGGTATTTTTTGTGCGTGTGAGGAAGAATAGCACTGAGCTAACATCTGCCGCCAATCCTCCTCTTTTTGTTGAGGCAGACTGAGCTAACATCCATACCCATCTTCCCCAACTTTATATGTGGAACGCCTGTCACAGCATGGCTTGATAAGTGGTGCGTAGGTCCGTACTGGGGATCCGAACTGGCAAACCCCGGGCCACCGAAGCAGAATGTGTGAACTTAACCACTGCACTACTGGGCCAGCCCCCCATTTTGTGAACATGTGTCCTATGACAGGGCATGAAGCTTGACTAACAATTACCTCACTTCTCCTCACCTCCAATCATCTATTCCCACACTTCAGACCACCTTGCTTCTACCCCATAAATATCCCTCAGTCCCCATTTTGAGGAAGGCAGATCTGAGATCGATTCTCCTACCTCCTCGCTTGGCTGCCTTGTGATTACATCCTATCTTTGCAAACTTGTCATTTTGGTGATTGTCATAATCATGCAATAGGCAAAACAAACCTGGTTTGGCAACAAAGGGAATGGGTGAGTCTTATAATGAGCCATCTCTATGCTTAGTACCCACCTGGGCATTGATGAGAGTCTAGAGTCCTGGATTGTTTAATAAGACCCACTTTCCAGGCTCCCCTGACTTTTAAGTTAACACCTCACTGAGGTGACTAAGCGGTAAGCACACACTGGGGTCGCACCTAGCTCCGTGGCGGCAGCAATATTATCTGATTGGAGATGCTCTTCACAAAGGCTGGGGGACAGGCGCGTTTGCTCAGTTGGTTTCAATGAGACCTTCACAGAGCTCCTTAAGCCGTTTGCCTCATCGCAGGCAATATTCAGTCTTCCTCCCTCTGTGGTGTTATGCAGGGGCTTGGAGCTTCATTAGCCCCAGCTTAATTTTTACCAGGTCCCTGCTGAGCATACACAGAAGCAATTTTTTTAATTGGCTATTTTTTTATATTTTGTACTTTTCTTTCTTCTTCTTTTTTAAAATCTACACAAATACTATTGCATGAGGGAGATGAGTCACTGGCGAAGTTTGACGTTTTATTTGTTAGGACATTTTTAAGACATTATAATAAAGAATACTCTTCTCTTTTTAGACCTACACAATTTAGAAAGATTGACACATTTTTTTAATAATGGGGAATATCTTTGTATAACAAAATAAAGATAAACTAACTCTAAAATATTTTCCAATACTATGGTAAGTGTAAAATTATATCATTCATCACTTTGTCAAATATGGTATAATTTTTATTTCTAGAAATGGCGGTTGTGTATTTTGGGCTTATCCTTGAAAACATCTTTTCTCTTAAAAAAAACCAGATTATTTTAATTATGATTTGTCAGTCACAAGCTTGAGACAAACCAGCTAATCTCATTTTTAACTTTCTGAGTTTGTTGACACCACTTTGCATTTCCATGATCTTGAAGACTTCCTAGAAGATTCTGTATTGAGTAACAGAGGGGCTTCAGTTAGTCAGCTGTTAGCGCCCCTCCTCACAGAAAAACGAAATTTTTTTGCTGGCATTCAGTACATTCTGCAGGGTCGTTTCCAGCTCTGATCCACACTTCCCATGTTGAGAAGTCTTCCTACTTCTTTTCTATCACTGAAAAGTTAATGTTATTTTAAAATGTCCCCTATCACAGTCTAGATTCTCCTGAGGAGCATATTCCTTTCCATAGAATGGGCATTTTTGCAACTTAATATCTTAGATTTGATTACCATTGGTGCATATTTAAGTGTTGTCTTGCTCATCTGGTTTATTACATATATGTATTAAAAACTAATAAAAGCAAAATAATACAAAAAAATGAGCACTTCATTTTGGCATCCTCCTTACTACAAAACCCTGCAGATGTTTGGCTGCCTGTGATATATTCTGGAGGATGGAATTTGCAACTGTTATAATTAAGCAATACCATTAAGTCACCCGAGAGTAAATTAGAAGCTAAACTTGGGCTGTGTGCTCAGGAACCCAAGATTATGGGCTGAGATCTCCATTCATGTATGAAGTCAACCCCCTTAAAATTGATTCTGAAATAAAAGGTGTTATTTCTATTCCCCACCTCCAAAATACATAAGTGTATTAAACATGTCCCTAATATCGATTTGGCATGCCAGTTGTAATCTTAAATTGTAGGGGGAAAATGTTTTAGTAAATAGAGCTATTTCTATTTTGCTACTACTGTTTCAGTTGTAATGGGCAAGAGAAATGTATGGGTCTGGATTATTTCCAGGGATTTGGCGGAGTTCCACGGACTCAGTAGTGGTTTAAAAAAAAGAAGAAGAAGAAATCAAGAGAAGGAAAGGGGAAGAAAGGAGTCCTAGTACATCCTGTTGCAGTTAGAATTAGATAAAGGTAATGTCACTTCTCGGAGTTTTCCCTGCATAATACCATCTGGAGAGAGACGACCAAATTCCAACAACCAAAAATACAAATTGTCAGCAATCTATAGGACATCGATACGATAGCTGTCACCAAAGGCAGCCTAAGCAAAGTATAATCCAATATACTTCGAATACTAACAATTAAAAACTTAATTAGCTAATAAAAGTAAAATATGTAATCTTGAACACTCCACCACAGTAAACAATAATTCAAATTGACCAGACTGACACAGTGCTGCAGCCCCTTGCTACTGGCTACTCAAATTATGGTCTCAGGAACTAGCCCCTTGCTACTCAAAATATGGCCTTTGAAACAGTATGGTGAGCACAGTCTGGGAAGTTGCTGCAAATGCAGAATCTCAGCCCCACCCAAGGCCTGCTGAATCGGAATCTACATTCTAACAAGATCCCCAGGCGATGTGATTTATTCACGTATTTAAGTTTGAAAAGCACTGATCTAGACTTTTTGCTTCCTATCTGTTTTCAGGCAGCCAGGGCAGCCCAAATTCACAAAGCCTTTTAGTCACAGGACAGTGGTGTCTCAGTACTGCATCCTTTCTCTTTTTCCCCATTTGTCAATCACTTCCTTGACTTTCACCATGTGGCTGATTTCCCGAAAGTCACAATTCATTTTGGCAGCTTCCAAGAATTTCTCCCAAATACCACTGGTCCCAAAGATTGAATTCTCTCTCTTCTTTTCAGAAGAGCTGCTTTCATTGAGCTCCTCACAGAAACATTGACAAGATATCGATGCTACACATTTTCAGTTTCATCCTTAGATCCATCTTTCTGCAGCTGAACTGCTGTTAGGATGGATTGCTCTTCTCCCCATCCCCGACATATGTCTCCGCTGATCTCACAATCTGCTGCACCTGGCAGCCCAAGTTTATGAAGTTCTCTATTCTTCTCCCAGTTTTTCTTTTACAGTTGTTACTCCGCTCTTCTTCATTTCTCTGGTTTTATTTGGTTTTGATCTGATAGTCTTTATGCAAAAGGAAACTCTCAGTAAAGTGACATTTGTCCTTTATGTATATGGCTAATCAAGAATATGTCTTCCCTAGCCTGACTCCAAGGGCTTTCTTCCATGGCTCCCACATTGCCACCCTGATGCGGACTTGGCGAGCTGAGGAGTCAAAAGAAAGACTTCTTGGACTCTGAAGGTCTGGTAGTAGTGCTACTTTATTCAGAGACTAGCATGGGGACAGGACCCATGAGCAGTGAAGAGCTGTAGCATGGGCCCAGGTCCCATGGGCAGTGAAGAGCTGCAATGCGTTGAGGATAGGGCTAAATTTATAAGGCATAGGTAAGGTGAGTTATCTCTTTACAAGACAAAGGAAAGATCATGTAAAAAAAGTTGTTAAAGTGGTATCAGTGCAGGTGGGGTCTGGTTATTGGGTGGTCATATAACTTTGGATACGAATCAGGTCAGGACATCCTATACTTCCCAGAGGATGATGTAGATCGGTATGCTGGCCAGAACACCTTGGATTTCTCTCCCTAGGGCAGCCTTGATCCACATCAACTCTACCCTATTAACAGAGATGGAACCATGTTTCCCATTCTCCATGATTTTGTTGGAAGGTTGCAGAGGACATCAATACATGAGGGTGTACACTAATGATCTTGAAGAAATATAGAAAACAAAAGCACAAACCTAGCTACATGAGGTCCATTGCATCATGTTCATACAGATACAAAACGACTTAATTATGGCAAAGTCCCATCAATCACTATGGTAACTAGTGCATCAACCAAAAGGCCAAGGTCTGCTTTGTCCTCAAGGCAGCCTCTCCAGATTCTTCTCCTCCTCCCCAAAATGACTTGCTTGTCAACTGCCTCCGTGATTATGTTCAACTCAAGATTTTGTTTCATAGGGTTTGCTTTTATTTCTCCTTGGCAATTTCATTATTGCTGTGACTTCCATAATCTCAAGATCATGAATCACTTGAGCAAATAATGAGCGAGTAAGCTAAAATCCAAAGGAAATTCCTACAAAGCTGTCTTTTGACTCTATTTCCACACAGAGTGAGGTGTTTCTTCTCAAAGGATAATAATCTGAGAAACAAGATCTGGCCAGATCCACTACTTGGTTTCAAATTGCATACTATTTGAATATGTTAGAATAAACATTCTTTTATTCAATAAATATCTATTGAGTACCTACTATATGCAAGGAACAAAAGAACAAAGGAACAACTCTTACAGCTAATTGATTTTTTTCTTATTTCTTCAAGCCTGTTCTTCTCAAATCCATTACAAGGGCCTCCCAACTAATTGAAAGGTCTCCACGGCTCTCCCTACTCCTGAACTGTTCACATCAGCCCTGGAAGCACTATCAATTCAGAAGAGGCCTTGAACACTTTTCAACTCCCCATGGAGGCACTCTCCCAAGCATCTAAAAGAGAGAGCTCTTGATGGCAAATCAAACATAATTTTAGTTAATATGTTTCTTAGTCATCTCAGTTTAATTTTTGTCCTCCCCCCATATGGACCATTTTTCATACTACTTCCAAGGGTAACAATTTCCCAGCCTCTTGAAATTCTCTGTGCTTAGCACTGTGGGACCTAATCAGGTTTTCTGAGCAACTCCACGCTGTGCTCTCAGCACTCTGGGACAGTGGAAGACAACTCTAAAATAACTGGGGGGGAATGTGTTTTTCTTTTCCTATTCCCAAGTATGTAGTTGGTTCTCAATAACTTTGCCTCTGATCTAGTAGCCAGTCATAAAACCCTGTGATCATATTGAGAATCACTGCCCCCAAGATGCACTGAAAGATGCTGAGAGACTTATGAAGCCAGACAGGGACTTGCACAAGACAGAGGCGGGGCACTCAAGAGAGCAAGTCTCCGTGCTGAATGCTGGATTTGTATGTCATCGGCTGAGCAGAGAGATGCACATAAGCAAATAAAATCTCATTTTGATGAAAGCCCTATTGGTTTAAGCTACCTGCTCCACTTTGGACTGTTTTCCTATTGAGATGTTCTTTAACTTGGAAGCACTCTTCTTTCTATTTTCCTAAATGTTCCCTGGTAAATTCTTCTCTTTTGCATATGGTAAGTTTTTGTTTCCAGAACCTTTCCTTCTAAACTTCCCTGGAGCTTCACACGACCTCTTTTAAGAGATACCATAAGAGAAAACACAAACAGAATTATAAAGTTTAGACAAATGCTGCCTGATTCTAAAATTAAAAACAAATAAGATTCAGCCATCACTATGTAGAAAAACAAACCTTATTAGTAATAATATGATGCTTCTGATACATTCCCTACTTTATACTTTGTAAATTAGTCTGCCATTCTCATCAGCCGCCCCTCAGGGTTGGCGAGAAGAGCATTGGCACCCCAGGTAGTATTTTTTTGGCAACCCCTCCCCAAAACAACAAAGCCAGTCCCCTACTGCTCTCTCCTCTCCATTCCTCAGGTCGCCCCATCTCTCTAATTGGTATTCATCCAACGCGGAACAGTAGCTATCAGTACTCCATGATTAACAGCCTTGTGAGACCTTGTGCTAGCAGCAAGAGTTGGCTCTTGTATCCACCATTTAAAAGGGACGCTTGAATGTGAGATTCTTGTTTCAAAGAGGTACAGATGGATGGCATTGTGTTTCTGCCATCTGAGTGGGTCATGGGAGCAAGGGATGTATGGTGGAGAAGGTACACTAAATCCCTCTGCAGTGTCCCTCCCGACATTGCCATATCCTGGGGAACTTTTAAAGTTCGATCTGATTCTACATCACTCAAACACTAATAAATCACTGATTGTTTAGTTTTGCGATACCCCTTTGTATCTCAAAGGGCCTTATGATCTTCATTCACTTTTATTTCGAACGTTGATTTTTGTGCAATGAAGCTCCTTTTACCCCCACCAACCCCAAATTCAGGATTCTTGCCCTACCTTGCAAGGACTTCACTGAGTCATAGCAAACAGGATATTCAACTGTATTTACAGACTTACTAGAGAGTCACACAGGGTTACATGCAGAATTCTACTTCTATTCTGAATGATGCTGAAGGTCTCTAGTTACAAAGAACTTTGCATGTCAAGACTATGATTCCACCATATGGGGCTCAAGGAGTTGGGCACAGGATTTCAGAAACATGTTTTGGGTCTCATGGAACTACCAAGTATGTTTAGATTGTACCAGATTTTATAAGCCATGGAGCAAATTGTAAATACTTTTGGATACTGGAGCACATTTTATAAATAATTCTGGCAGAGTTTTAATTCTCTAGGACTTCAGGGGTTTGTTATATTCCATTTTTCATTATTTGTTCATTTCCATGTGGCCTTATTTCTGCAAACATGATTTTTCAAAAAATGGAATTAGGTCCAGATTTAGCAAATACAAAAGGATGATTTGTAACATTTCTCTCATAAACTGGTTCTGAGCAAAGGCAAAATGAACTCATTTATACTTAGTGAAACATAATTGTAAATTTACACATGAAAGTTGAAGGGAAATTTGATATTTTAAACTTCACCAATCTCTACAGTTGCTCTCCTAACTTCTTCAAGGCAACTAGGCCTCTCTCTTTTGGTCAGTCTTATGCCCAGAACCCCACAAGGCCAGTATACTTGGCTGGAGGAAGCAATGACTAAGTGGCCCCAGTGACAAGTTCCTCTCAGTAGAACTATTCCTTTTTAAAGTGCTTCATACTCACCACCCTGCACGGGTTCTGCAGTCTGACTCAAGGAGAGAGGAAATGGCTCTACTGGCTAACGTCAAAAAAATTCTGAGCTGTTCATACCATTATGCTCCCTCTGCCTAAAATACTCTTCAAGCAAATGTCGTGAAGGCTCACTCTCTCATCTCCTTCAGGTCACTCAATTGCCACCTGCTTAGAGATGACTTCCCTGATCACCTATTTAAAATTGCAACCCCTCCACACCGAAAATCCTGTCCTCCTTCTCTGCTTTCTTGTTCTCCAGAGCCACTGCACACGCACACACACACACACACACATACACCACTAGGAGGTAGGTACCATGAGGAAAGGGATTTTTGTCTTTTTTGTTCACTCCTATATCCCTAGTTTCTAGAATAGTGTCTAGCACAAGAGAGACACTCAATAAATACTTGTCGAATAAATGAATGAATAGAAATCCATAAACAACATATATGTAAACACATTCTCACAACCACATTATCAGTGTCAAGTCCACACTCCCATATTCACTTTTCCCCTAGCCTTTGCCTCATTAAGACTGAGCCTATCCTTGATATATCCCTTTTAACCTGTTTTCATCTCCATAGAAAGGTTTGAAGTGGGAGAAAATGCATTTCCATACACTTTACTGGAAGTAATTAGGAAGCTTCTCAAATGACTAACCTATGCCTTTACCTCCTTAACAGGGTTTCTCTTCAACCGCCCCAGTTTGGATTCTGTCCCCACCATGCCATGCAACAGCACTGAAATTCTTCTCGCTCAATCACTAAATCCAAATGGTCAATTTTTCACTTCTTCTATCCTTCCTTCCTTTCTTTTTCTTCCTTCCTTCCTTCCTTCCTGTCTTTCGCCAGCAGGCCAGTTTGCTGGGGCTGGCTGCTCACTTCATTTCCTTGCCCTCCTAGTTTCTGAGACACCGCTGTCTCCCTCTCTGGTCACTTCTCCCCCGGTGGCTTGTGCTTGTCTGTTAAGTGCAGGGGTGTTCGGGGCTCAACTGACCGCCTAAAACCAGTGGCTCCCAAATCCCCGTCTCCAGCCCAGTTCCTGCCTCTAAGTTTCACACTTTATTTCCACTCGCTCACTTACTATCTCCATGTGACGTCTCACAGCCCCTCACATTCCGCACACCCAGAACTGACCTGCTCTTCTCCATGTTCCCTCTCACTGGAGAGCACATCACTGGCGCAGTCAATTAATTTTAAAACCTTGGAACTACTTTCATACAAGAGCAGTCAGCAAACAAGGATGGGAAAGCAGAGGCTTTAGGGGCAGACCAAACCTGGACTCAAATCTGGACTGTGTGTGACCTTGGGCAAATGAATTAGACTCTCTGAGCCTTAACTTTCTCAAAGTTAAGGAGATATTTGTTATCAAAGGAGATATTTGTTATCTAATAACCATAATTACTTTTAAGAATTGTTGTAAGGACTAATTTAATCATTTTACAAAGAGAAATGTATCAGGTGCTATGCTAAGTACTACGGTTCAACAGTGAACAAAATAAGTTGCCCACACTCTGGAAGACATGCTCTAGTGGATGATGAGTTAACAATGTAAAGCACTTAGCCTTAATCTATCAGAGTCCAGAACACAGTAGTTTCTCAATAAATTGAAGTTATTTTCATTATTATCACAGTCACTAAGATCTAGCAAATCCACCCTATCAACACCTATTAAATCCATACTAAACTTCTTCCTCCCCTACCTCAGTTCTGGCCCTTAATATTTCTTGCCTGAATTATCTGTTGAAATTTCTCTCATTCTGCTATAGACTGAATGTTCATGTCCTCACAAAATTCATATGTAAACCTAATCCCCAGTGTGATGATATTTGGAGGTGGGGCCTTTGGAAGGTGATTAGGTCACAAAGGTGGAGTCCTGATGAATTGTATTAGTGCCCTTAGAAAAGAGACCCCCGAGAGATCCCTCGGCCCTTCCGCCATGTGAGCATGCAGCAAAAAGACAATCGTCTATGAACTAGGAAGCAGGATTTCAACAGACATCAAGTCTCCCCTCTGAGCTGGGAGTTAACTCTACCTTGTGAGGCTCACTCAAAGTTGAGATGGGTGGTTTCTCCAAAGCAAAATTAGCATACCATTTTAACAAGAAAGGGAAAGGAAATAATAACTAACGCCCCAATATACAATCCTATGATCACAAATAATGCCCCCCCTCCCTTTTGTTACAGTGTGGCAACTAAAGATCAGAGGTTAAGCCACTTGCCAAGGATCGCAGAGGCCAGCTCTCTCTGGTAGGGCCATTGCTTCTTAACAACTGTCTATTCCCTTTGTCTTACCCTATTTCCTCAGCTGTGTAACTCCTAAACGTGCTCTGAAACTCAGCTCAAGTGTGACTTTCTTTTGGAAGTCTTTATAGATGCACTTTCTCTCTTATCCAAGCCGATAAATTGATATTCCAGTGAGCAATCCCCCTCTCCCATAACTTCCTCTCTATTCTTCCATAAGCCTTGATTTCTTGTTGGTCTCCACCAGAAAAACTATAACTTATTCATCTGTAGATCTCAGTGCCAGGTAGGTAGAGGGCTCAATAAATTTGTTGAATAACATTGAACTAACCTAATGCTTTAATGGCACAAAACCACATGAGATAGAGTTTAGGTTTCATTCTACATATGAGGAAACCTGAGGTTCTGAGAAGTTATATGTAACTCCCACCCTCACAGGGTCTTGGACAAACCAGTATGGGAACGAGGTCAAGAGGGTCGGTGCTGGGGCTGCATAAGTTAGCTAAAAGAGGCTAAGAATGAGGTGAATTTGAACTTCAGTGAAGTGAGTTTGAATCTAGGTTCTAAAGAATGCTAGGAGTTAAGAGAGGAACAAGACAGAAAAATAGTATGCTTGGGAACATGTGGACATAAACCAAGCAAGGAGAGTTCTAGATTATTGCCACAAAGCAACAGAGCTGTTCACATGTTCTGGATTTATATTTACTGGCTGTTGGGTGGGATTGGTCTGAAAATGTTGAGGCTAGGACTCAAGCTGAGGTCTTCTCCTCAAAGTCAAATGTTGTTTTTTACGTATAAAACTCTTGGTTTCCTTAATCCATTTCATGAATTGCAGAAGTCATTCTCATCTAACGTCTTAACTAATAACTTCCCTCAATCTTGGAAGATGATTAAGAATCAAGAATATTCACTTAAATAATTTATCTCCATTTTTATGTTAGCAGCTAAAGGGCGGGGGAGGCAGAAGAAAATTAGGAGGTATGTTACTTCAAATACCATGACTAAGAGGGTGCATCTTGTATCTCTGGAATTCAACAGGGCCATCCCCTGCTGCCCAGTCTTGCGAGGGACAGAGGCTCCTAATTCTGGAAGACCAGCTGAAGAGCTGACTGCTCAGGTCATATGCATTGTTCTTACCAAGGCTTCCCAGAAGGCGCTGATGCAGAGGGCAAGAAAACTGCCTTCCAGGAAGAGTAAGCTCTGGAGAGAAATGACCCTGCGCTTCCTGGGGAAAGGTAAGAATGATTCACGAGAAGGCAACATGAGTAAATACGACACAGTGACAATATTTGGGCCTACTGAAAACGTGATTTGGAGGACTTTTTTATGATTCCTGTTTTGGGAGAACGATTTTAAAATCTTTCACTGGCCAAGGCAGACCTGGTACTGTTAGCTGGACCGATTAATTTTACATCTGTTCTAACACAAATAGCCAACAGGCATATTATTTCCAGATTCCTAAAGATTGGTGAATAGCAGTGGAATTAGTTCTTGGGTACATGTGAGAACATGCTCTCCTTCTACTTATAGCCCATCGCATTTTTTTCTTGTGGACGACACTCAAGCAGAGCTTCCATTCACAGTCCCTGATTTCTTACTAAGACAATTTGATCCTTTGGAAAATTAGAACTAAAACATTTTGGAGTTTATATTCCATGAACTACAAATATTGTGAAATTCACCAAAACTGTGACCTTGGATTTTGTTTAGATGAGCTCCTAACAACAGAACTATTACAACAAACTATGTGTTAACATTTGGTTTTCTTCACAGTTTACTCTGAGACTAGATTCTCTATCCAAGTCTAACCCAAATGGGGGAAGGGGATATATGTTTTTTTAAGTATTCCATTTCATTAGGTACTTTAGCATTGAATTGAACGCTATTCAAATAGTAAGAATAGAAGCATACCACTGGAATCCTAGGACTTCAGAGAATATGAAGATGAATTAATTACAGTCATTGCCCCCAAGAAATTTATAATCTAACGGGAGGATAAGACAGTAGGCTGTGATAACTTACATAAGAGAGCTTCAAACAGAATATAATGTGGATTCAAAAGAAATAGATGGGTTGAGAGATAGAGGTTGTTGCATTTGAGAAGGTCCTTGAAGGACTTTAACAGGAATATATCGAGGGGATGGAGAGGAATAGAAAGTTGTGGAAGACATCTCAGAGGGCAAGAAAGCATGGGACACTCCCATCCCCTTGCCCATGGTCTTAGACATTGATCTATAAGAACTGCATGACTTACCCTTTTCTGAAAAACCAAATTGAGTATTAAAACTGCTCCATAGATTTTTAAAATTTTGTTTTGTTTTAATCATCACTGCTGTTGATCAGTAATCAGAAAGCAAATTCTTAATGCTATCCAGGCACAACAATCAAACGAACCCGAATAAATCAAGCTAGTTGAATGGCTAATGCAAATACATTGGATCTTCTATTTATGATTTACTTTGTTATTTGCCAATAACCCCAAAGTTGTGGCCCATGAATAAACAGCATGTAAGAAGAGCTCAGAGTGAGAACTTCCCCTCAGTCCATGCAAACACGCTGTTACGTAAGACCACTGCCTCAACTTTACCGACAGATGATCCAGCAACCATCCCTCTGAGAAATATTTGGGGTAACTATTTATTTGTCAAGTTTTGTCACCCGATGTTCATCTTCCCTTTCCCAATGATACATCTTTCCTTTGGAAATGTTGCAGAGAAAAAGCACGCCTAATATAATATACATGATAATAACCCAGCAGAACTAACTGTAACCAAGGAGAGGGGCTTCATCTAGTACAAGAGATGAACCTGGACATCCTCAGTGTCCTATCTCTCTCCAGGTTGCCCGGACTGAAAAGTGGGGCTAATTCAACTCACCTAGGTAACTCACAGAAACGATGGGAAGATTAATTATTCAGGGTTCATTGAGTGCTTTCAATATGAAAAGCACGATGTATGTCACAAACAGAGGGCTGGGACTTCAGGGGAGACAATAAACAGAGGGCCCAGATGAACTTTTAAAAAACAAAGGCCCTATTCTCATGTAAATACTCAATAATAAAGGCTATGGAAAGAAAGCTGCTGGAAATATAAAAATATAAACAGAATATTTTCCATGAGGAGTCAGCAGATTTTATCAAGTTAATAAATTATTACAATAGAGTATATAAAATCAAACTCAGGCAGAATCAGACCAGAGAATATAATGTGTGGCTGCTGGGATTTCCTGGTGGGAAAGATCTCTCATTGATTTTTGTAGAGCATTGGATCTGGGAGATTTTTAAATTAGACGGGGATGATGACCCAGTTTGGGTGGGAAAAGCTTAGAGGAACCCAAGGAAGAATACAGCCCAAGAAGTCTCTGGAGGTACAGCTATTTTTAACCTTTTAGACTTGCATGACATGAAGAGAATTTTGAAAACCGAATGCAAAAAGGAAACATTTTAAGAACTTCAGTATCTATTTCTCATTGTCATGACCCTAGCATAGAATTTAAAAGGACAGGCAAAGTTTATTTACAATTAAATAGGGATTTGAGAAAAATAAAATTGAGCCTGTGTTTTTATTTTTACCAGTATATGAGGAAACAAAGTTGGGTGAATTTTCTCTTAGACTGTGATTTGACTAAGAAATGCTTGTGCGAAATAAAGATCATACGCATCAAATACAAAACATATTTGAGGTAACCAGACTGAATTTAAAAATCAGCGGACACATTATAGGAGAACTAAGAACTTAAAAAATAGGTGTATCAGTTAGCTATTACCAAAACAATGCTGCATAACAATCAGGAAAACTAGTGACATACAATAAGCACTTGTTCTCATGGTTCTGTGAATCAGTTGGGGTGGTTCTGCTTCACACACAAGGCTGGATCTGCTCCATGTGCCTCTCATTCTCCTTGAACAAGTGAGCCAGCCAGAGCATGTGCACCTCAAAACTAAACTAACTCAAAACTAAAACTTCCACCCCATTCTGTTAGCCAAAGCAAGGCATATTGCCAAGCCCAAAGTCAAGGAGCAAGAAAGTACACTCCATCCACATCATGAGGATCCAGCAAGGATGTGAAGGCAAGGAAGGGTGAAGAACTGAGCCTAAGAATTCAAATGACATTTTGTTTCAAAGCTGCGTATCAAAAAAACTCTGGAAAAATGGTCCAGAGACAGATCCAGATGGACCTGAGATACAAAAACACAAACTTTTAACAAAATATTTGTTATAATGATGATGTTTTCAATTTCTTTCCATCTATATGTATGTTTTCATTTGCACATATGACAACTCTTATGGTTGACATGAACCTATTCTCTTCTTACTGACAAAAAAAAACTAAGGCATTTTTCTTTTTAAACTTAAAGAGCTTTAGAATGGCTCTATAATATGGAAAGCTTAGATTCTTTGAGAAGCATTCCCCACACACTAAAAGATTTTGAGAGTTCTGTTTCTGCATATCACAACTAAACTTTTAAAAAGGGTTCTAGCAAGTTACTGCCTCCAACCATAGAGGTGAATTTTACCTCCACGAATTTTGGGAGTTTCAGCTAAATGAGAAATGGAGGCAGCAGCCCCAGGATTTTTACACCATCTTCACCAACTCAATAAAACTCATAGGCCCTCAGAAAAGTTAACTCCTAAACACACTTTTGAACTCAACTACCCAGAGAATATTTTCTATCAGCAATATCAGCAGTCCTGGTATAAGTTATCTTTTATCACCAAGATTATTAAAAATAGTTTCTTAAAAATTAACTTTAAGAAATCAGATAGAAATATTGCTAAAGAAACAAGCACTCTTCTACACCGTTGGCTGGGGAGTAAATTTATGAAAATTTATGGAAGGCTGTCTGGCAATACGTATCAGTTATTTAACTGATATGTAAAAATATCACACCTTTTGACCAATATTTCCACTTGTAGAATTTACCTAAAATAATTAGCAAAATACAAAAAGAAGGATACATAGAGTGTTCATTGTTCTATTGTTTAAATTATAAAAAAGGAGAAGCTACTTAAATTCTCATCAATGGGGAATTTGTTCAATAAGTAATGATGCTTCTATATCGTGGAATATCAGATAACTATGAGAAAAGGCAAAGCCAATCATGTTAAAATACCCAAGATATATCATTGACTTAAAAGCAGTGGGTTAAAGACCAGAATACTATGTATAACATTTATATATATATTCATAAATACATGTAAATTCTATATGTGCTTATGTATGTGTGAGAAGCTATACAGTGAGCTGTTAATGATTATCTCCAGGAAGAAAGGGTTGTCTTGAGGGGGTGGAGGGAATGATTATTTTATTTTTGCTTTTTCTTCATATACTCCTACATTATTTGAATTATTTATAATGAATATGTGCTACTTTTATAATTTTTTCCAACTAAAAATACCTTTTCACTATTTTTATTTTCTCTGTCCTCCATACCACGTAAACACAATAAAACCCCACCAAAATCCCACATGTGCAGAAACCAAAATATTCGATTGAGCAAAATGTGTTACTGTAAAGTTTGGGGGAGCCTGCACATCTAGCTGCTAGTAGTTCTAGGTCAGGTGCTGATCCAAATATGATTTGGTCCAGGTCTGGTTTGTCTACTAGCAGTGGTGTCTACTCTGGTTTAAATATCAATAGGGACAATTCTGGGCTCATGGCTGGCTACAATGTCAAAGGCAGTACCAACCATCCCAGTTACCTCTTGATTAATTGATATCCATTTCACAGCCACAGAGATAAGCCTAGAAAACTACTAGGATGTGGTAAAACACTGTTTGCCTCCCTACTTCCAAAAATTGGGTTACCTGCCACTCCCCTGGCCAGGCTTCTATCCCAACCCACCGGCACCCCTGCCTCCAATATAAGAAATTTAGCCTACCCCTGTTTGAGAATGGGGCTGAGTTTGGACAAGAGCCAATGCCAACCCCTCTATCTGATCTTACTTACCATGGGTTTACCATACTTTTAAATCATAGGTCCCTAACAAGATTGCTTTCACGCATTTTTTCCACACCATTCCATTCCATCCTCTCCCAGGGAGAATTTTTTCCCCCTATTGGCCCTTAAAGAGGCAGTTCAAATGCAGTCTTGTTTATAGAAAGCCAAGAAATTCTCATCCTCAGCTCTGAAAATGCTTCAGTCTCTTCTCTGATCTTACCCACTACTTTGTACTGCTATCAATGCACAGAGAGCACAGTGTCTTGCCCTGTGATTTGTTGTGTACATTTCTGTCTTCCTAAAAGGTAGTAAGAGCCTTATAACTCTCCCCATCATCCTCATGCCTCCCCTTTTTCTGCTTGCATTACACTTACCCAGCAAAATCCCAACACTGGGTCAAGCCAACCACCTGACTTTTGCACTCCTACACTGAGACCCCTGATGAATAGTTAAACAACAATGTAAAGTGCTGTCATTACCCAATCCATGGTCTCCAACAGGGACTGGACCCTGAGCACTGCCCAGGGCAGCCCCTCTCCCACTGCCTACATATAGCAGCTGCTCCAAACCTTCCCAGCCTAGTCAAGCTCTCTGCTCCCACCCAGTTCCTCCCCACCCTCAGCAGTTAATTTGGATTACTCAGAGATAGAGACCACTCATCACAAGCTGTCAATCTCTTCTCCCCTTCCACCTGTCCCCAACATACACCTATGTATGTATCCACACTACAGTGGGTGTTCAGATCCCCTTTACTGGCATGTGCTCCTGTCCCTCAGCTGCTCTGAGGGAAGGTTGTTTAAAATTCACAGCTATGGCCTTCCCTGGAGAACTGCCCTCAGTCAGACAGGATCCACCTAGTCTGGAAGGCTATGCACCACTCTCCTGGCAGGCAGACCCCAACCAATGAGTGACTGGCCCCAGGAAAAGGGCTGTCACCTGCCTCAAGGTAGGCAACCTTATTTATGGTGCAGTATGTGATGTAGCCCCTCCCTCCACAACCAGACTGAAGGGGTCAGTTTCCAGTCAAGAACACACTCTTGCTTAGCTTTCTTGCCTAGCCTCTCCTAACTTCTTTCTTTCTCCCTCTCCTGAGAATACTCACCTCCCCAAAATCATTTGAACAAGAATCTCGTCCCAGGCTCTGCTCCTAGGGAACTCAACCTAACTCACATGCTCATCCTTATTTCCTTTCCTCCTGTCGGTGTGGAAGAGAAGACTTCCTCTGTCCAAGAGCAATGTGCTCTCGATCCTGCCCTCTCCCTTCCTCATCAGCGATTTTGCTCCATCATCTATTCCTCCTCTGTCCTGGAGCTTCTAATCCTCCCCTTTACAAGGCCTCTTTCCAAATGAATTATTCAAGATCATCCTTTCCTAAAACCAAACTAAACAAAAACCACCACCAACACTTTATCTCCCTCTTATCTTCTTTCTGGCCTTCATAGACGAGACATATTGAAAAAACAATCTCTAGTTATTGTTTTTATTTTTTTACCTCCTAGGGTAGTGTAATTCTCTAAGACACAGAGTATCAGAGGAAAAGATTTTAGGAGGAAAATGAATTCCGTTTTTGACATGTTAAGTCTGAGATGCCTATCATCTTAAACTTTAAATGTCTAATAGGCATTTGATATTGAAGGTTTCAAGAAGTGATGTGCTGGTAAATATTTAACTGGCTCTCTGGTGGAGGGAGGAATGCATGCCTATATACATATATAAGATTTTATATATTTTACTGATATGAAGGACACATAGTGACCAATTTACAAATAATAATAAAGTACATAATACTCTTTACTGTAAACTCCATACCACCAATCAACTCTCACAAAATGTTTTCGTTAACTTTTGCCAAGCTCTTCTATCCACAGCTAACCTATAATTGCAACTGATGAATGAATGCAGTTATGATATGAATATGGTTGATTTTATATTTATGTTAAGAAGTAAAAGGGGCCAGCCCCATGGCCGAGTGGTTAAGTTCGCACGCTCCACTTCAGTGGCCCAGGGTTTCACCGGTTCAGATCCTGGGTGCAGACATGGGACCGCTCATCAGGCCACGCTGAGGCGGCATCCCACACAGCACAACTAGAAGGACCCACAACTAAAAATATACAAGTATGTATGGGCGGTTTTGGGGAGAAAAAGGAAAAATAAAATCTTAAAAAAAAAGAAGTAAGAGGAAGTGAAACAGTGAAGACCTGGATCAGAACTTCTCTTGTTCATCAATGATATGAGCAATTTCTCAGCTGAACCGGATAATTTTTGAATATTAGAATAATACTTCCTCAACTTTTTCACGAGCTAACGGCTATAGACACGACACACTGTTAAGCTTCATCTACATTATTAACATTTTTTCACTCTCTTTCTTAAGTGTAGACAATCAATAAAACAATAAAGTAAGCACTGATTCATAGTACTTCTTGATTTCCATAGTAATTCCACAGTGTAAATACTCCCACTGTGGCAGTTTTCAAGTTCCCAACATGACATTGCTGAATGCAGAGTTGGAAGAGATGCACAGGACCACACCATCATATAGTATTTCCAACATACAAATACCACAGATGTACAAAATCTCAAGAGCACTGATAATTTTTAAAAAGTAGCAAAATTGTTAGAAAGCAATGAGTCAAGTACTTATTACCTTTGTTTTTAATATAATTTACTCAATTGTAAATTTATACAGTTTTATAATAGCTGGGTTTAGCAATTGGCTAACAAACTTCCCGAAAATTTAGCAATTGGCTCTCACAAGCTGGTACAAGCTGGCTGCAGCAAACCATTGGTTTAAAGTAAAGTAGAGAGGTCTGGGCTGGGACGGAAAGTGTATAGGTAGTAGTCAAAGCAGGGATATAGATGAAATTCCCCCAGGGAGAATAAGAAGATACGGTTAAATAAGATTTAATAAGAAGATAAGAGAAGGTAGTGAGGATGAAAGGCTGGAGGAAACCAACATTTAAAGAGCAGGCAGTAAAAAGTGAGCATGGGGAGAAGATGAGAAATAGCCGATGAAGAAACAGAAACAGAGGCAGCAGAAGGCAGTCAGGGGGCCGAGGGAGAGAGTGATGTAAGCAAGAGGGAGTGGCCAACAAAGTATGAAATGACACCAAGAGGTGATGACGAGGAATGAAAATCATCAATTCATTTATGGGATCGTTTCTTCATTCACTCAACATTTACTGAAAATTCATTTTTGCTGAGCACTCTGAAGTGCTTGGAAATCTAGTGTATTAAAGTGGAACTTTTTAGCCTTACTTTAGGCTGAAGTCTAAAATACACTCCAAAAAAGGTGCTAGCCCACCTACACAGGGTTTTGCTAAGGAGGCAGCTAAGACTTTTTTCCCAACACTCTCCTTAAGGGCATAAAAGGAGTAAAGTGATGTGAAAATGGAAATTTCCCTGAAGAGAGTTTTCAGGGGCCTATGAGTGATACCCGCATGAGTAGTCCCCTCACTGAAAGCCCAGGATACCACTCAGAACTACTTTGGAAGGTATCACCTGAAGTTCCTGGAGTCTGGGGGACACAGTACAGTAGCCTGGTGGCTGACTCACTCCAGAAAGAAGTGTGCAGGTGAGAAGCAGGCTGAAGTGGTGTCTACAGACACAGAGTAGGAGGCTGTGTTTGAGAAGTTCTGCCTCTAAAAGGAACCTCAGCCTAGGAAATTTTGAAGATATCCTGACTAAACAGATTCTGCCAGAGGGTTAGGCGGCCACTGCAGAAAGGTTGGAGGTAATGTCTGGATGCAGAGATGACAGATAACCACTTACTGTATAAAATTTTCTTCCCTTAGTTTCTGTGACGTAATTTCTCCTGGTTCCTCTACCTCTTGATTTCTCACATTGTCTCACTAATCCTCTTTATCTACCCACTCCCCCAAATGCTTATGTGTCTAGCAGTCCAATCCTCCTTCTGTTACATGAACTCCTCAGGTCGTCCCATCCATTCCCATGGCTTCAAATGTCACCCGTGTGCTTTATGACTCATGACTCTCTAGCTCCAGCCCCACCTGTCTCCTTGGTTCTGTCCTGAGATTTGCAATCGTCTATAAGCAGCTCCAAATTAGCTATCTCATGGGCTCATCAAACTAGAACCCTTCATGGTCCCTCTAAAATCTTTGTGGATGTTTAGAAGTTTCTTAAAAACATAAATATTCATTGATCATAAAATTCAGAAATTCCACTCCAAGATATCTACCCAAGAGAAATGAAAATATACGGACATGCAAAGACTTTGTAAGCAAATGCTCATAACAGCATTATTCATAACAGCCTACAACTGAGAACCATGCAAATGTCCATCAACCGATGAATGGAAAAGCAAAATGTGGTATATCCATACAGGAATACTACTCAGCAGAAAAAGGAGAAAAACTACTGATATGCACAACAAGGATGATTCTCAAAATCATCATGCCAAGTGAATTCAGAAACAAGAAACAACATACTGTATGTCTATAGTTACACAAGATTTCTAGAAAAGGCAAAACTATAGTAACAGAAAGCAGATCAGTGGTTGCTGGGTCAGAGCTAGGAACAGACATTGTCTACAAATGGGCATGAGGAAATGTTTTGGAGTGATGGAAGTATTCTAAAACTGGATTGTGATGGCTCCCCAACTGTATGAATTCACTAAAGCTTGTGGAGCAGTATACCCAGATTTCTCACTGTTAATACTTCACAGTTAAAAAAAAAAAAAAAAGCAGTATACTCGAATTTGGTACTCAAATAATCATTTAAAAAATAAACACAAATGTAATATTTGTACATCTGTATAAGCCCTATTGAACTAATCCAAATATGTAAGAAATATGTAAGAAACCCTTTTAAATCATTAAGCAATAGATAAATCGACAGATAAAAGAATAAGAAAATACAAATGGCTAACGCACAGGAAAATATTTCAATTCAACCATATTAATAACCAAAGAA
Organism: Equus asinus; assembly: GCF_041296235.1. Taxonomy (NCBI): domain Eukaryota; kingdom Metazoa; phylum Chordata; class Mammalia; order Perissodactyla; family Equidae; genus Equus; species Equus asinus. Next base: position 46,512,614 of record NC_091796.1, on the reverse strand, counting down.
ATAAATATTAGAAAAAAATTGCCATTTTATCTATGAGATTAACAAAGATTTATCATTAAAAATGCTAAAAATTATTAAAATAAAACATATAATAAAATAATTACAAAGAATTTTTTTTAAAATGCTAAAAATTGGCAAGGGTGGCATAAAATATACTCAATCCATTGCAGGAGTGCAAATTAATAAAATCTTATTGGAAAGAAATGTGGCAGTATTCACCCAGAGCCTTAGAAAATATTTACATCCTTTGACAAGATAATACCACTTTGAGGAATCTATCCTAAATAAATAACCCCAAATAATAAGAGCTTATACTTCCATAGCACTTACTATGTGCCAAGCACTACTCTATCTAATGTATTAACATGTAATGACATTAGGAAGTTTGAGTAATATACGTATATTAACTAGGTTAATCTGTACAACAATCCTGAGGTTAGTAAGTATAATATTATCGCTAATCAGGGATGCAGCAACTGCTGCACAGAGAGGTTCAGTCATTGCCCAAGGTTTCATAACCAGTAAGTGAAGAAACCAAGATTCAAACCCAGGCAATGTGACTCCAAATCCTATATCCTTAACTACTCTGCTATACTGCCCCTCTATAGACTAAGCATATGTACAAAAATGTTCACCTCAGCAATATTGATACCAGAAATTTCCAGAAGAAAAGCCAAATATTCTACAATAGGAGAAATGATTAAGCAAAAGATAGTAAAGATAATATAGTATGCTTATTTTGAAAAGATACGGTTTTTCTATTACATGCTTTTTATCTTTAGGTTATTATAGGTTCTAAGAAGTATTAGTCTATTAAGAAAATGAAAATAATATGGTATACTTTTAAAAACATTTATATTATAATTCATCTAGTCGAAAGCACCATTAATTGAAAGAGTAATCATCATTTTATGTATTATCAAGAAAGAAAAAAAAAATCCCAATTTCAAAGATGTTAAAATATGAACTAAATGGGTCTTAGATGAGATGAAATATTAGTACATTCAGTTCAAACTAGAAGGTAGTATTTTCTTCTGAAGATAATTTTAGATCTGAGTTTCCAAAAATGAAGTGATATAATATGGCTTATCCTTTTTAGCCTGAATTTTCATACATCTTCCTTTCTCCATTGTGGCAAACTTATTGATGCATCAGCCAAAATATAAGATCCCACAAATGTCACTGAGGAGCTCTTGCTATCTATTATTCATAGAAAAAGAGAAATTATTACAGGCCAGGCCAGAAGCCCATCACCCCTCTACTAGAGGAACTTGGAAATGCTTAGAAGCCATAAAATGTTAATAAAGGAGACAGATTTAACAGACACCTTGATTGAATGTGATTGAATGAATATTATGCAGTAAGGAAAGCCACTTGGAATGTAACAGATTGTCTGGGGAGTGTAACACAGAGGGAGGGAGAAACACTGGGAAATAGAAGGAGCATTGTTAAGGTAGAAAGGGCATGCAGCCAAGGCTTAGGAGAGAGATGTGAAGAGGGAAGGCCAAAGGAAGTTCATGATGGTAAGATCATTATCTGTACCATATAGTTGGCTATATTGATGAAAGAGCAAAATAGCACATGTTTTTCTAGCAAGTTTAGTTCTGGGCACAGAATAGAGGATAACAGAGACCAAAATAAAGAAGAACGTTGTCATCAATGTCATTACTCTCCGTCTGCATTCCCACAAAAATATACTCCCCCAAGGAGATTTTTTTTATTAGCAAGGGAAAATAGGACAAAGTTAGCTATGCTTACCATTTTATAACCATAAAATTGCAATGCTATAATTCATTAATAAATCACCCGTATGACCAGACAACTACCCTTGGCCTACTTAAAAATGAAATGTATCCTTCTATTACACAGCTTAAGTATAGACAGTTACACAGGTTCACAGTTCCATATCCAAAACTCCTAAGACCAGATGTGTGCATATACAGTATATTATATGACACCTCCAGCGAAATCTGAGTCAGATAAAGACAGACTATAAATAACCTCATCATAGGTCAGGCCAGGTTTTGCAGGCAGATGACCTCAGGATAGGTCAGGATTGTGGAATTGTGGAGAAGGCATTGTGGATCTGTGTTAAAGCCCTGAGTTTTATCTCTAACCCATCTGTTTTATTACTTCATTTACAATAAATGAATCCTAAATTTCTGCATACATCCTAATCCACAAGCAACATTCCTGATACTCTTTCAATCAATATTTATGGAACCCCAATTAATTACATATTAGGCATTACTCTAGGCACTGAGTGACCAGCAGTAGACAGAAACAAAGTCCCTGCCTTCGGGGAGATGACAGTGACTCCCTTTAGGCAAAGAGAAAATTCATAAATGAGCTATAGGCAATTAAAAAATTCAGTTTGACTCCTAAATCTAGTCACAGCTCCTAAAGGGGCCAGAGACAACATCCTATGTCACACCCATTTATATTTTGTGATATTAACGTCGAATACAGGAAGTTCATAATCAAGCTTGGTATATAGCTCTTTTACGGTACTTTTTAGCAAATATTTGGAATATATAGCACATTTGTAGTTATATTCCTCTTTTTCCTAAAACTGCTTACTTATGCTTTAATATTTTTTTCTTGTCAATTTATAGCTTTTGTTTATTTTCAGGAAAAAACAGATTTGGCTCTTTTTGGTGATCCTCTATTTTTTTGTTGTCTATTTCATTAATTTATGCTATTATCTTTATTATTCCCTTTGAAATCCTTCCTTATATTTATATTATCTGCATTTAATTTTGGTTGCCTCATCTACAGTTGAAATTATTTTCCATCTTTTTGTTTTTTGATATTAGTATACCTGTATCTTTGATATTAGTATACCTGTATCTATTTTCTACCTTTTTGCTACATTTTTAGTATTAGCTCTTAATAATAATATAGTTGGGTTTCCTCCAATAATGTCTTTTAATAAATAAGCTTAATCTGTTTATATGTATTGTGACTACTGATGGATTTAGATATAATCCTATTTTTGTTTTTACATAAAGGCATTTAAGGCCACCAATTTACTTCTAAGAACTGTTATATCAGCATCTCACAAGTTCTGATATTGACAACTTTTATTGTAGCTTAGTTTTAAATTTTTTAAATTTATACTGTGATTTTCTCTTTAACCACAAGTTGTTTAACAAATTTTGAAGGTTTCTAGCACACGTCCTGTTGTCAGACAAAGTAATTTATGTAACATCGATTCTTTAAAATTTTATCAGACTTCTTTTGTAAATTAGTATAAGGTCAATTTTTGTAAATATTACACATACCTGAAAAAGATATATGCTCTGCCAGGTACAGGAGTCTCTATCTATTGGATTTTTTGCATCAAGTCTATCCAATATGGTAGCTACTGTCCAGATGTGGCTACTGAGCACTTGAAAGACTAGTGATGTACTAGTCTAAGTGTGAAATTCAAACTAGATTTCTAAAACCTACTATGAAAAAAAGACTGTGACATGTCTCATGAATTTTATATATGTTGAAACAGCATTTTGGATATATTGGGTTAAATAAAATAATTATTGAAATAGTTTCCCTGATTCTATATTTTTAATGTAGCTACTAAAAATATTCAAATTACATATGTGGCTGACATTATATTTCTATTGGATAGAATTGTTTTATAGCCTTATTGTTGTCCATCTGAGCCAAGTTTCTACTAGAGTAGATTAAAATCTTTCCACTATGGTTTTGCAGTTTTACAATTCTGCTTGTAATTCTGTTTTCACTTTAAATATTCCAAAGTTATTATATCTTAAATGGTTTTTCTATTTATTACTACTTAGGATCCTTCTTTATTCCTATTAATGCTGTGGCTTTCAATTCTTTGATATTAGTATACCTGTATCTTTGATATTAGTATACCTGTATCTATTTTCTACTTTTTGCTATATTTTTAGTATTAGCTCTTAATAATAATATAGTTGGGTTTCCTCCAATAATGTCTTTTCATAAATAAGCTTAATCTGTTTATATGTATTGTGACTACCGATGGATTTAGATATAATTCTATCATATCCTTTTACGACTTTCTGCCACCTTTTCCCCCTTTATTCCTTACTTCCATTCAATTAGTCTATTTCCTCTATTTCTTCTCTTCCCTTTTTCTGGCTCTTTAAATTTCTGAATTCTATTTCTCTTTTTGAAATAACGACTCATATGTTTTACACTAATATTTTTAACATTACTGCTATCATTTTACTTGAAAAATTTCCAAGAGTCCAAAGTTTTTCAGTCTATTATCCTGAACATGAAAGCCCCTTAGCACGCTTTATCCATTCATTCATCATGCTTCCTATCTTGTATCTTGTTATTGTATCAGCTATCTAATTGCCACAATAATGCTGCATAACAGAGAACCACACACACACACAAATCGGTGGCATACAACAATAAACATTTACTTAGCTTAAGAGCCTGCAGAGTCTAGCTGATCTGGGCTAGACTTGCTTATGCGTCTGTGGTCAGCTGGCTGGTTGGCTGGGTGGCTCTGCTGATCTTGGTTGGAGCAGGCTGGTGTCAGCTGTGTTCATGCAGCTTTGCATCTAAGTCTCTCACATTCCTTCAGCAGGTTAGCCCAGACAGATTTCCCTGGCAATGGCAGAACTGCACCAGTGCTTTTACAAGACTCTGTATGAGTCACATCTGCTAATACCTCACTGGTCAAATCAGGTCATACAGCCAGATGCAGAATCAAGGGACAAGAACATTAACTCTCTCTTCAGTGAGAGGAACTGCAAAATCCCATGGCAAAGGGCCACGAGCTCAAAAAGGGGTAAAGAATTGAGGTCATGAACGCAATCAATCTACCATATTTAACTTTACCTTTGCTTTGTACCCAAAAAAGAAGTTATGTTTCCTATGGATAATTACATTTGACAAATCTTATGTAACACTATTCTTTTTTTGCAACCTATACTGTCTTCTGATTATTTTTTGCTGAAGTACATCTTCTATGGATGATAAACTCTCTTGGTCTTTCTAAGTCTAAAAATTTTTTATTTTGTCCTCACTATAGAATTACAGTTTAGCTGGGTATAATGTTTAGGTTGACTTATTTTCCCTCAGTACTTGACTCCTGAATCTTGATTGTTGCAGAGAATTCTCCTGTCTAAAGTTTGCTTCTTTACAGCTAATGTGCCTTTTCCCTCAGGCAGTTTTTAGATTTTGAACTGAACACTATTACAATGTATCTGGATATGGATTCACTTTTCTTTGCCCTGATTAGACTTAGGGTGAATTCACAATCTGAGTATTTATAGATTCAGTTGTGGAAAACTGTCAGCCTTTATTTTTTTGTGTATTGCTTTCCTATCAATCCTTCTCCTTCTTCTGGAGCTATCTTATTAAAACTCTGCACTCACTTCCATATCTCTTAAATGTTCCTTCATATATATTTTAAATCTTTTTGTTTCTTTGTGCTTTGGTGTGGGACAATTTCTCACACTATCATCTAATTCACAAATTCCCTCTTCAATTGTGTCCAGCCTACAGTTTACGTCAACTGAGCTTGTTTCAGTAATTATACTTTTTACCGGTAAGATTTCTCAATAGTTTCTATATACACCTGTTTCATTTCTCCACGTTTTTGTTTTATAATTTCACGTTTGAGGACATACGTGAATGGATTTATTTCCTTGAGCATCCTAAACATTCATATTTTAAAATACCAGACTGCTCTATAAAATTAATTTTATGTGGAAGGAATACATATCCTGCCAAATGATTTTGTTGACATATTTTGAAATTTTAGTTCATGGGTTTATTTAAAGTAGGAGGTTTCACTTGACTTTTTATTTTTTCTCTCTTCCCTATCCTTCCTCCTTCCTTCTATACTTCCACTTGTACCCCTGGACTCCTAGACCAAGTCCAGAACCAAACCTTTGAAAATGTCTTCCCTACAATGATTGTTTTAGGAATATTTTAGACCTAATTAGCAAGCTTCAGAGTACCTTAGTTCAGCTCCAGATCAAGGGGTTAAATATGTATTTTCCAGTATCATTATGCTCAGCTTCCTCAAAACAAGGCCCTAGGTAGTGGCCAGCTACAGCAAGCTCTTTTTTAAAGCCTCCTATTAAGTGGGAACAGTAAGGGAGAGTCATATTCTAGCCTCTGATGTCAGGCAGTAACCCTGGCTCCAGTATCTGATCTTATGTAATACTTTCAGTCTCTATGACTTCACAGGAGTCAATTTCTCCAGTACCACTACCAGCTGCTAGTCTCAAAACTCAAGGTGCCCAAGATTTCAACCTCACTCACCAATTTATATTTTTGCACCATTTTTGTTCCATACAGATGCTAAGCTTGTTTGAGCCTGGCTCTCTCTGGTTTGGTTCACTTTTTTGTTTTATCTAGTAGTAGTAGTTGTCATCACTGTCGTGCTATGTGCTTGAAGAGGACACACCGAAGCATGAAACAATGCCTACTTGTCCAAAAGTCTACATGGAATGTTCAAACACCCAAAATCACACCCACACAGAACCAACCAAAAAAACCCATACTCATTCTTTCTGACCTCATGTTACTAAACTTCTTGCTCATTCTCTATTTCCAAAGAAAATTTTAAGTCAAAATGACACATTTTCAGTGCTACTAATGATTAAACGTAAACTGTTACCTTCCAACAAACTACTACAAATTATGGTTCAAGCCATTTAATCATTGGAACATTTAGGTAGATTTTATTTCAAAGAATCACAGTTAAGTGCCACTGATTTGCAGCTTGGAATTCAATTCCTTCTTATGAAAATCTAGTTATAACTTACTAAAACTCAAAATGCTTTTGGGGGGGGTATGGAGGATGAATGACTTTCAGAATAGCCTGAGAGTCGTGAATAAAGAAAAACATTGCTGTGTTTATTTAGAGAGTATTACCCCTTGGAGCCCGCGTTTGCACTAATGCATTTTACATTAGCGTGCCGCATCAGGAAATCCTGACTTTTTGGTGCCAAGGGGGTAATTAATATCAGTTCATGTTTTCAAAATGGTTGTGTTTATGTGGGAATGAGGACTGAGCACTAACATGTTGAGCTTGAAGTATGAAAGCTTGCTGTGAAGTGCGATCTTGGGAAAGAATGGAATACTGAAATTAATGAACAGGAAACAGGATTTCTATGGATAGAATAATATTAGTACTGAAAAGAGAGCCACAGCCACACTTCCTTGCTCTTAATTTACTAAGCATTAACAGAAATAATTCTATAATATAGTCATATTGATAGAAGATAAAATCCTTGATAGCTATAAACAGTATTTTGATCCACTGATATCAGGAGTGCTGAAAGTTAAAAAGTTTGATGATGTTTATGAAATAGTATACGAAAAATAATCTTTATTCCAAAATGTCCTTCCATAGCTAATAAAGCCACACCTCCTGTTTATAGAAAATTCTTTATATTTGACCTACACTGAATAATAAGAGCCACAATAGGTATAAAATAAAAATGTTTTTAGTATATCTTTTTTCCCCCAAAAGAAGTTGGAAGGAAAACTAGAATTAAAGTACATACTTCATACCGTGACAGTCAGAAATCTAAGGAAACAGCAAGAAAGCATTAGAGAAGAGTCCAAAGAACAAATTAAATCAGAAGTCAAAACAAATTTAAAAACCTACAAGATTTTATGAAGCCCTACCTAACAGAATTCTCAAAATAAGTACTTAGAAATCACGCTATTTATAAAATTTATGACACAGATGCCAAAGAGATGATAAATACTAAATTAACTAAATCTATTGTTACTAAAAATAGCACTTGAGTCATTCAAATGATGGAAAGCAGAGGATGATCTTAAAGGAAGTATAAAGAATTTTGTCCTACTTTATTAGTCAAGAATATGAACTGAACAATTATGAAGTACACTACACACACAATACACTAAACTGTCATTCCTACAAACTATGACTCTGTACAGAATATGTGCCAGGGTAGTCATGAACTGGCCCTCCACCACGTGATCCTACATTAAAGTACAGGTTTTGCTGCTGTAACAAAGAGCTTAGTAAGACAGATGTGTTATTTTTCTCACATGTCAAAGTCCAAGCTGACAGACAGTAGAGGAGTAAGCTTCAAGAGGCCATTTGAGGGACTTCTGATTCCACCCAGTTGCACTGCCATTCTCCAGAATATTTTTCCAACCTATAAGGCCAAAGCTCCCCACTGACATGTCATGTTCCAGCCCTTGGGAAACGGAAAAGAGAAAATGGAGCACACTTTTAAGGATGTGATCTAGAAGCTGCACACATCACTTCAGCTCGCGTTCCACTGACTGAACTTTAAGTCGTATGACCACACCTAGTTGCAAAGGAGGCTGTTAAGTTTAGTCACTAGGTAGGCAGCCATGTGCCCACCCAAAACTTGGGGAGTATGTTTAAAAGAGAGCAGAATATTGGGGAATAATCAGTATTCCCTAACAGAAGCCACAAATGATGAAAACCTCTCAGAATATTCAGGATTATTCACCTATTTTAACATTAAATAATTATTTTTAATGCACTGTTTCATGAAAGACCTCTCAGTATATTATGACAATTAAAGATTATAGCCTTATTTTTATAAGATTACAGATTGAAGATATATATAAGATAAAGACAATAGATTCATATAAATCTATAAAAATTTATAAATGCATCACTAACACATCTAAGTTCTTCAACTATGGACCTCTATCAGGAAAAAGATAAATATATACATACTTTTATCCACATATATACAAGTATATAACACACACAGCATATATATATATAATATGTATGCATGTGTATGTACGTACACATATATGCGTGTTTGTGTAAAATATCTCCCTTTCATTCTCAAAAGTTTCCCAGATTGTCCAATAAATTACACAATCATCCTATTATAGGCCTTTTAACGAAAATTGTATTGTCTATTTCTGAGACTTGCAGTTTTAAACCATAAAAAAGGTTTTGTATTGATTTGTTAATTTTTTTGTAGTTATCAAATTGAGATACTTTTGGGCAGCAATGAAGATAATTAATCAGTAGTGTACAAAAATTAAAAAGCTTGAAAACTTCACCAAGCACAATTTTCCAATAGGTTCTAGTCATTCTATATAAAAACACATTTCTATAATTTTCTTATTATTAAGAAGCCAGTCATTGTTTACACTCTTGTAGTTAATTCTTATCCAATAAAAAACACCTTGATAGTGGGAAAAAACCCTCTCGACTTTATGCCAGTTAAATGAAGTTAGACTTAAATGAAACTAGTCTTTGAAATGGCATAAATCAAACATGCCTTAACAATAATTAATGTTTTAAATAAACAGAATAAGGTGACATCTCAAATCAGTTGGTTTATTCAATAAAGGATGTTGAAACAACTAGTTATTCATAGAGGAAAAAAGTTGATGCTCTAAATCATACCATGTACAATAAATTTTAGAAAACTGGAAGTATGGGGAATATAGTTTTAAATTTAGAGTTAGGGAGGTTGCAAGAAGCTATGAAATTGACTACATGAAATCTTAAAACTTTAATACAGTGAAAGACATCATAACCAAAGTTAAAAAATAATGAACAGGGGCTGGCCCCGTGGCCGAGCGGTTAAGTTCGCCCGCTCTGCTGCAGGCGGCCCAGTGTTTCGTTGGTTCGAATCCTGGGTGCATAAATGGCACTGCTCATCAAACCACGCTGAGGCAGCATCCCACATACCACAACTAGAAGGACCCACAACAAAGAATATACAACTATGTACCGGAGGGGCTTTGGGGAGAAAAAGGAAAAAATAAAATCTTAAAAAAAAATAATGAACAGACTGAAGAGATGTGCAATATATAGAAGAGACAAAGGATTAATATGTGCAAAGAGAGAACCATATATAATTATATATTTGTGTATATGTATTTATATTATTTCCTCTCTCTCTTATACAACAAACAATAGAAAAATGGACAAGGGACACTAAAAGGCATTTCAAAGTGTCATTAAGCATTTGAAAAGATGCTCAAACTTACAAATAAATCAAATGTAATTCAAATTAAAATCTGATAGCATTTTTCTAAAGCCTACTAGAATTGCAAAAATTAACAAAGCTAATAATCTGGTGTTGGCAATATATCTTTTAGGGGAATACTTTCTAAAATACACACAGCCTTACAGCTAACATATCAGAAATTTACTGTGTAAAAATAGCCCAACAAGCATAGAAAAACAAACAAAAAAACCTTGCCAGATAGTTTATGAAAACTTTGTATTTGCAATAGCAAAAACTTAGGAACAATACAAGAAGAGGGAACATTCAAGATATTTCTAACCAAAAAAAAAAAAAAAAAGGAAGTTACAAAACAGTATGGCTAGGGTAATTCCATTTTTGTTAAAAAGACAAAACAATAATATATGTTGGCTTATGTGTGTAAACTCAAATTGGAAGAAATATATCAAACCTTTAATAAGTGTTACCTTTAAGAGAAGAAATTATGGAGAATGCTCACATTCTATATAATCTATTTCTGTTAATGTGTTAATTATTTAACATGAATGACTTTTTAAAATGAAAGAAAAGGCAGTGATTTATTCATAGAAATTCTGAGATGGTTTCTAATTCACTGTTGACACTGAAAATACAAAATTTTAGGAGCAGAAAGAGCCCTTAAGTATCAAAGTATTTTTTAAAAGAGTACTTATCTTTTAGAGATACTTACTGAAATAATTAAATGACATTGTGTTTGCTTCAATTTGTGGGTTGGTGTACAGACAACACACAATTGGCCACGAGCTGCCAAGTAGATAAGTTGGGTTACTGGTACATGGGGCTTATTATACCATTCTCTCCACTTTGGTGTTTATGTTTGCAAATTCCAGGGAAAAATTAAAAACAAAACCCAAAACAATGTGTCACCACAACTCTACAGAATATTACTAACATATTTTCAAACAACTAAACTAGCACAGTTAAATAATTTAAATGTTGATAAAAAAATCACCTTGCTCTTTTCTTAGTAACATTTTGCTTCTGGAATTTTACCAGATGGTATGATATTTCTTCATTATAATACACTTTGATAAAATAAAAATTTCAGTTTTAGAATATCTAGTCAATATGAGAATGTAAAATTTGGTAGAAAGGTACCAGTAAAGTTACTTTTCTTACTAGGTATCAAAGGAGTAAGGCAGTTTTTGTCACCACCAATTAAAAACTTTTACGAAACAGGACTGTTATAAAACAATTAAACCTTGCAAATGCACTAGTCTCCAGGAAGAAAGTCCTGGAGGAAATTCTGCTTATTAAAATTGCAATTTTAGTTTCCATTAAAAGGAGAATAAGACAACAGAAGATGGGTTGGCAAGACAAATTATTTCTTAATGTCAGTTGAGCTTATTTCAAATGAGATAACGTATCTACACCAGGTTGAGTTCAGTACAATTTTGTCTCCTCAACTCATTTATCTAATTCAGTCATCTTGATTATAGCCTCATGGACTTCATTTTCAGAGAAAGAATTCTGTAACAAACAGCCCACACAACATGCTGATTACTGAACAGTTAATTCTAATTAACTTGGGCATAGCAAGAGAATTTTGATAAAGTCCTAGAATACAAATATACTCTGCTTATACTGGACTAACTTATATAAAAAACCCACAGCATAGTCTCCAGACAAAACAAGAGAGTCAAAGAGATCTAATTTAAAGAAACAAATGAGAAAATTAAAATCACAAATAATTTATTCTTCCGTTAGAGTTGATACAGTTTTAAATAGCAACAAAGTACACAGTGGTAGAAAATTGGCACAGAACCTATAAGCATTTCAATCAAAGTAAGGCTGTCCATGCTTTAGCTGTTCAAACTTGATGTCCATTTTCTACTGACCATCTTGAAAAAAACCTATTCTGACCTTAAAACACACACACTCACTCTCATACACACACGGAGACACACTGAAATTCCTCCTTTTGATTACAGTATGTTGAGAATGGTACATTTTGGTTATTCAAATTTATGGCACCCCTTCTGTTTTGTTTCCAGTTAGAAGTGAGAAAAGCCAATTCAATTACAAAGAATATGTCTTATTCCCTAGGCATAGGCAACTGTGATGAAAATAGCAACTTACCTTTGGGCTAGATGTTTTCAGACGATGCTTAAATAATTGTGGTTATAAACTTCTCAATGCATGATTTCCTGCCCAATGCAATATCCCTGAATTTAGCTAAAATAATCAGGCACAGGACAGTCTCAAATATGATTAAATATGCCATGCTAATAAACAAAGTGATCTAGAATGTAACCTCTATGTTTTTAATAAGATCAGAATAAACCTCATCAATAAGCATTTTCCTAAACATCTCTTTGCATTACATTAACCAACACAAAAAAGGGAAAAAAGTATTCCTTTATAAATGGCATTATTTCCAGTTAAGATAGTTGAAATAAAGGTTTGTAAAGTGTCCTGAACTATTCTATTATATAAATCAATTATCGTTCTAATGTTAAAAAATAAAATTACTGGATCAATGTTGACTTTTCTTTGATATCATTTATAAAATGCTGTGATATTACTAAGTTCCTTGACTACTCAAACAAAGTAAAATTAACACTTCCATTTTCAGTTATTGCTATTTTAGGAGAGGATTACCACTTCATTTACATGAAACTATTACCAAGATTCTTCAGATCCAACACAAAGTAATTCTTATTGCCATCACATTTTAAAACTGTATTATAAATGATCTTTATAAAAAGGTTTTAGTTCACAAAACTGGAAAGCTTTTAAAAAACATCTTTTTACTCAAAATTGTATCACAGTGCCCTTGATTATCTAACAGATAAAGGGATCCGAATTTCCTCTGAAGAACCTAGCAGTGGACATATGGTGTGCTTTGTCTTTTCCCTCACCTTTGTCGTTACAGTACACCATTTTGAGACCAACACAATCAAGCATCCACCGTGCTCCATTCCACATGAACAGAGGATTTCTGATTCTGTCCAGAGCGTAGTGTACCGCCTTGCATATTCACATGAAATAAACATAATATACAAAATATTGCTGCTGTAAAAAGTGTACATTTCCCTCTTCCCCTTACAAAAGAATCTATGGAAAAGTATTAAATTCCCTTAACCTTCATAAACATACAAAGCTGTTCACACCTTTCAGTCTGTAACAGTCCATTTGAAACACAGTTCCGAAATCATTGCAAATTGGTTATGTCATTGTATTTTCTGTCCAATGTTGCCATCTAGAGTAGAAATGTGAAATTAAGAGTATTTTTGAGCTACTAAAGCCTTTTACAACTAAGCCACAAAGGCTGCTTACTGATGAAACAGCCACTTAGCCACTAGGTTTTTTCCAAAAACTAGATGGAATGGAAGGATCTCTTCACAGGGAGGGGTCCACAGTGCTGAGGTGACAATATGGCTGCTAATAGATACTGGCTATTGGAATGTAAGTACTTTTTCACTGCTGGTAATTTCCATACTGTCCCTAAAAGACAAATTAAAAAACATAATTAGATTAATAGTTTGACCATAATAGTCTGGCGCAACAAATTATAAATAAATCTTAAATTGTTACACTACAAAAGCAACTACATCTACAACAAACAAAAATTGTTATATATTTAAGTACACAGTATCTCTGTAATTTCTTCTGATATTATATTCAATTGCAAATGGATCTCAGAGTCTTTGAGCCTAAATAGCACCTGCCACATAGTGAAAATTTAAATGTTTGGTGAATTTTGTTGAACTAAGTTGAGTAAGAATGAGTGAGATGTTCTGGTTCATATATACTATGCCGCAGCATATATGAGGGTATAATAAATTATATGTTAGTGTAACAACTTTGTGACTGTTTAGATTATAATTATTATTAATTAACATCAAGGGCATTTGGGATAAGTGGCAAGAATGGAAAGATATCTGGGAGACAAAGGGAAAAGAACCTGCTATCCATACTAAATAATCTGGGCCTTTCCCTAATGTCAATGAAGTGTCAGCAGAGGTATTCAAACAGACAGCTGGTACATAAAATCAAGCGAAGGTTGTTTTGTTTTTGCTGCTTTTAATTAGGGAGACCTGAAGGCCTATAGTCTGTCAAGACGAGAGAGAAAAAGAGAGAAGGATTTAAAAGAGGTGATGAATGAAGCAGCAAAATTCTACAAGGCAGGTAAATAATGTCCAGTATACAACTGTTAAGGTTAGCTTTTGGAGAAGAGAAAGAACATTTTTTCCTGTAAAACAGGAGAATAAAAATAGAAGAAAAGAGAGATATATTAGAAAACACCTATTTCCACAAAAATTTCTTAAATGTGTTTAAAATAGATACTTATAAAAGCACCTATTTCCCAAAAACAGTACTCACTAGAAGCAAATAATCAGCTAATTATTTCCTTTGGCTAAATTTCCCCTTCCCAAGTCACATTATTTTATATCAAGAAAGTATTCTAGAGTTGAAATACTTCTGTACCATAAAAAATAGTACACTAAAAGTTTAGATTTCCATAAAAGTAGATACACTTGAAAATCTGTTGAATGTCGCTATATATCTAATGGAACAATTCACTATAAATAGAATTAAGGTATTTAAAAATTATTAATGCACTTCACAGAGTTATATTCAGTAAAATTTAAAGTCAATGCTCATGTTGAAATATTTATGAGTAGAATATCAAATCTAGGATTTGCTTTAAAATATTCTGAAAAGAAAAAGTAGCACTGGGAGTTACATAAAACAACATTGGCAAAATGTTGATAACTGCTGAAGTTGGTTGAGGGGTACACAGGAATTCATGATACTCCTCTTTTTGGTATTTGCTTAAAGATTCCTATAATACAAAGCTTAAATTTTTAGATATAAAAATAAATGCTTAGCATACACGAACTTACTATGCAATTGTTAGATTACCTAAATACTAAACCTGAGTTTAAGTCCCAACTCTATTGTTAACTTTGTATTTTAGTCTAAAAAAAGCTCCTGAGACTCAGTTTCTCCACCTATAAGGTGGGACTGTAACATCTCCATCTCTGGATCTCAATTTTCTTTCCACTCATGGCTATGTTAATTCCTACCTCATTTGTTTGTCAGGACACTTAAATAAGAGAGGACATGAGAAAGGGCTTTTTAAAATTACAAAGAATCATAAATAAGCAACTCCTGATGCTGGAGGGAAATGTTCCCCTAGTGAATGTGTGTAATGAGATATTAATGATGAAAGTGAGTTGCACATATTACAAATGATGTGAAAGCAGAAGAGAGGTTAAGAACCGCTGTGTTATATAAATATAAGCTATGATTTATCCACCATATTATGAATTACTTGAGGATAAGGACTAGGTCTTATTCATACCTTATGCCCAAGTACTGAAGAGTGCCTGACACATAAGACTTCTTCAATAAAGTATGCCAAATGTTATATTCAAGCAATTATAAACATTTATTGAGCAAATATTATATGCTCATCACAATAAATATGAAAAACATGGAAGGTAATACTTGCAAATAAATAAAGTATAATTATAGAACAGAAGTTGTACAAGAAATCAGAAAGGAATAGGTTAACACAGCTAAAATATTTCAGAGAATTTGAGAGCCTTAAGAAAATAGTAAAATTTGAACAGCAGCAGAGAAAAGAAAAAGGGGCAATTCAAATAGAAGGAATAACTAATGCAAAGGCATGGTGAAAAATAGGTATAGACAGGCCCGCCTGGTGGTGCAGTGGTTAAGTTCACACGTTCCGCTTCAGTAGCCTAGGGTTCCTGGTTCAGATCCTGGGTGCAGACCTATGCACAAGCCATGCTGTGGCAGATGTCCCACACATAAAGTAGAGCAAGATGGGCACAGATGTTAGCTCAGGGCCAGTCTTCCTCAGCCAAAAGGGGAGGACTGGCAGCAGGTGTTAGCTCTGGGCTAATCTTCCTCCAAAAAAAAAATGGTATAGAATGCTTAGAGAAGTAAAGAATACACAGTAATGAGAAGTAGAAGCTATTAATTTTTTGGTAACACAGCTTAAAGTAATGAAAATAAGAAATCTGGCTACTATTAACAAAAGCTAACACTTAATATATCTCAATAACTAAGACCTTACCATGTGTCAGGCACTATAATAAGTATTTTGTGTCCATCTATAACATATACAGTAAATACTATATAGATGAAGAAACTGAGGCACTGACAATTTAACCTACTTGATCACATTGCTAGGACCAAATCAAATCATGAGCAAGCCCAAAAAAGTACACTGAATATTTGCTACCATTAGCAAATTCCAGGGCTAAAAGTATGAGTTTTGGAGCCAGAAACCAATTTCTAGTATTAACTCCACCACTTAACAGCTTCTCTTCCTTGCACAAGTTACCTGAATCCTCCCTTTCTCGATTTTCTCATCTGACAAGTGAGGGTAATTATAATCCCCGCTTCAAAAAGTTACTCAAGAAGAAAAACATGAAAATACTCTGCCAACTACTCCACACTCACTGATGTTACTGGAGGCAGCATGGGACAGTGAAGGCTCGAGTCATTGGAGGCTCCAGTCACTCAGGATTTACCATCCAGCTCCACTGCTCACTCCTGTGCTCTGTCATCTTGGGTAAATCATTCCAACTCTATCAGCCTCAGCTTCTCTCTCTGCTTCTTTGATTTTTTTTTTTCTAATTACAAAATTCCTCAGACTAGAATGTAAAGAATGAAAGGGAAAGGAAGCAAGAAGACAGTGTGGGATGAAGCTAGAAGATGTTAACAGTCTAAACTAAGACAAGGCAGTAGTTAAAGAGAAGTGGATGGATTCACGAATGTTTTAGGAAAGAGGATTAACAAGATTTTGTCATTTATTGGATGAAGAGAGAGAGAGAGAGAGAGAGGAAGACTTAAATATCAAATACAGCACCTGGCATTTTAGCTTGGTAATAATACACTGCTCTTTGATAGAAAATACAGAAAGTAGAAATGAGTTTGGGCGGAAAAATTATGAATTTGTTTTGGTTATGTTGAAATGAGTTTGGGCGGAAAAATTATGAATTTGTTTTGGTTATGTTGAATTGATATATTTATGATACATCTAAGTGGAGATATCCAGTAGGCATCTGATTTTCAGAAGAGAGAGTCGGACTAGAAATAGAGATTTGGGAGGCAACAGCATGGTGCAGTGAAACCATGAGAGTAAATGAGATTGTCTAAGAGTGTACTGATGGAGAAGAGAGTCCTTAGGCTACAAAATTGAGCAATACCAACCACCTTTAAATTTCCTCCTGTCATTCACTTATATAAAAGTCTTACAATTCTGTCTCAATACTTTTTAGCAGTTGGTTTCTCTCTTTATTCTTATGATCACCATTAGAGTCTAGAAGTACAGGTCTTATTTATTCACTTATACTTTATTTATTCACCAACATTTACTGACTACTTGATATGTTCTACTAGGTGATGGAGACTCAACAGTGATAAAAACAGACATGGTGATATCTTTAAGAAGTGACATTCTAAGGGGGAAGAGTATGACAATAAACAGTAACTACACAATCTGTCATACAGAGAGATAAATGCTATGCTGAAAAATAAAAGCATCTATACATACTTAATGAACCTTCTCACTAAGATCAGGAACAAGGCAAGGATGACCCCCCTCACTAATCCTTTTCAACAATATACTGGAATTCCTAGCTTATGCAATAAGAAAAGGAAATAAAGGTACACAGATTGGGAAGGAAGAAACAGAACTATCTTTGTTCACAGATGACATGATGGTCTAGGTAGAAAATCCCAAAGAATCAACACACAAAAAAAACTTCTGAAACTAATAAGCAAGGTTGCAGGGTACAAAGTTAACATACAAAAGTCAAACACTTTCTTATATACCAGCAATGAACAAGTAGAATTTGAAATTAAAAACACAACACCATTTACATTAGCATGCCCAAAAATGAAATACTTAGGTATAAATCTAACAAAATATGTTTAAGATCTATATGAGAAAAACTAAAAAACTGATGAAATAAATCAAAAAAGAACTAAATAGAGAGAAGTTCCATGTTCATGGATAGGAAAATCAACATTGTTAAGATGTCAGTTTCCTAACTTGATCTATTGATTCAATGCAATCACATTCAAAATCCCAACAAGCTATTTTGTGGATATTGACAAAATGATTCCCAAGTTCATATCGAGAGGCAGAAGACCCAAAATAGTCACACAATATTCAAGGAGAAGAACAGTCAGAGGACTGACATTATCTGACTTCAAGATTTACTATATAGCTACAGCAATCAAGACAGTGTGATACTGGTGAAAGAATAGACAAATAAATCAATGGCACAGAAGGGATAGCCCAGAAATAGACACCTGTTAATACAGTCAACTAATGTTTGACAAAGGAGCAAAGGAATTACAATAAAGCAAAGACAGTCATTTCAACAAATGGTGCTAGAACAATTAGACAACCACATGCAAGAAAATCAATCTAGACACAGATGTTACACCCTTAAAAATGAACACAAAATGTAAAATACAAAACTATAAAACTCATAGAAGATAACTTGGGGGAAACCTAGATCACCTTGTATCTAGTAATGACTTTTTAAACACAACACCAAAGCATGATCCATGAAAGAAATCACTGATAAGATAGACTTCAATATTTGCAAAAGACACACCTGATAAGGACTATTATCCAAAATCTACAAAGAACTTTTAGAATTCAACAATAAGAAAACAAACACCACAGTGAAAAAATGGGCCAAAGACCTGAACAGACACTTCACCAAAGAAGATATAAAGATATCAGATAAGCACATGAAAAGATGTCCACATCATATATCATTAAGGAAACAACAAATAGACACCACTACACACACATTAGAATGGCTAAATCCTAAACACTGACATCAAATGCTGACAAGAATGTGGAGTGACAAGAAATCTCATTTGCTGCTGGTTGAGAATGCAAAATGGTACAGCCACTATGGAAGATAGTTTGGCAGTTTCTCACAAAACTAAACATATCTTACCATACAATCCAGTAATCATGGTTCACGGTATTTATCCAAATGAGTTGAAAATTTATGCCCACGTAAAACCTGCACATGGAAGTTTACAGCAGCTTTATTCATAATAGCCAAAGCTTGAAAGCAACCAAGATAAGCCTTTCAATAAATGAATATATAAACAAACTGTGGTACATCCAGATAACTGAGGATTACTCAGAACTAAAAAGAAATATGTTGTCAAGCCATAAAAAGACTTTAAATGAATGTTTTTAACTAAAAAGCCAATCTGAAAAGGCAATATACTACATGATTCCAAGTATATGATATTCCAGAAAAGGCAAAAATATGGAGACAGTAAAAAGATTGGTGGTTGCCAGGGGTTAGGGAAGAGAAAGAGATGAACAGAGGGAGCACAAAGAATTTTTAGGACAATGAAACTATTCTATATGATATTGTAACAGTGGATAGATGTCATTATACATTTGTAAAAACCCACAGAATGTATCAATACCAAGAGTAAACCCTAATGCAAACCATGGACTTGGGGTCATAATGATCTGTCAATGTACATTCATTGATTCTAACGAATGTACCACTCTGGTGTGGGATGTTGGTAGCAGGGGAGACTGTGCATGTGTTGGGGTAGAAGGCAAATGGGAACTCTCAGTGCTTTCTGCTTAATTTTGCTGTGAACCTAAAACTGCTCAAAAACATAAAGTCTATTAAAAAAAAATTAAAGCATGCTTCCAGTTGACAGATCTACCCTCCAGTCTAAAACAACCAAAAGCTACACAAAACATATGAAGTAACAGTACTCAGGACACAGGACAGAAGGCAACTAAGGACAGTGATCTGTGAGAAATGGGAAACAAATAGGTGAGCCCTCTGATTATCCTATCTTACTGCATTGAGAGTTTCTATGCTACAGTGAGTGAAGGGGAACTGAGGTTGAGTCTGAGTTAAGAAGATAAAGCTTTGACTCTGGAGAGAAAAAGGAGCTAGAGTTCACAGAACAGAGTACCAGAGAATGAAGAACTGCATAGAGAACTGTGAAGATCTGCAGAGAACTCCTCTTGAGTATTCAGCATAGTGCTGATATGCAAATTAATGCAAGGAAAATACCCAAATCTGAGGAAAGAAACACCCAAAAGGATGAGAGGAAACAATATCTGGCACTTACAAAAGAACAGACATAGTATTTATTACCACTAGCCAGAGTGAAAAACCTCATAATTCAATGACATACTTGAAAGGGTCTGACTTTAGTAGTGGGAATAATTAGCCCAGGACTAAACACTGTTCTGGTCCTGCCTAACAAATCTTAAAAGCAATCTCTGTAAGATCAAGCTGTTTCTAAATTACTTAAACTGCATCCCCCCAAAAAACTCAAGAATATTTCTAGGAATACAAATATATCCGTCACCTTACAAAATAAAAGGAATATTCACAATGTCTGGCATCCAATCAAAGACTATCGCGCCTACAAAGGATGAGGAAAATATGACCCATAACGAGGACAAAACAAATCAAAATTGACCCAGATGATAAAATTAACAAAAAGAAATATTTAAAAAGTTATCATCCTTGTATTCCACATATTCAAAAATTTAGGCAGAGACAAAGAAGATATAAAAAAGACCCAAATAAAACTACTAGAGATGAAAAATACAATGTCTGTGATGAAAAATACCTGGGAATGGATTAAAAAGCAGATTAGACAATGAACAAGGAAAGATTAGTGAACTTCAAGACATAGCAGCAGAAACTACCCAGAATAAAACAGAAAAGAAGAATTAAAAGAAATGAACAGAGGCTCAGTAAACTATGGCACAACTTTAAGCAGCCAAATATACATGTAACTGGAGTCTGGAGAGGAGAGAAAGGAGTAAAAATAGAAAAAATATTTGGTCAGAATTTTTCCAGACTTGATGAAAACCATAAAGCCACAAATCCAAGAAGCTATACAAACCCCAAGCAGCATAAGAAAAATGAAGACATCTACACCAAGGCAAGCCCTGATCAAATCGCTGAATACAATTTGAGCAAGGGAAATTTTTTCTCCACCCAAATAATCTGATAGAGGGAAAATCTTTAAAGCAGCCGGAGAAAAAAGATACACTAAGTACTAGAGAAGAAAGACATTAACAACAGATATCTCCTTGGAAATAATGTAGGCAAGAAAACAGTGAAGCCACATCTTTACAGTGCTGACAAAAACCTGTCAATCTAGAATTCTATACCCAGAGAAAATACCTTTCAAAAATGAAAGAAAAATAAACATTTTTTTGGACATACAGAAGCTGACACAATTTATCACCAGAAGAGCTGGATTACAAATGTTAAAGGAAGTCCTTCAGGCAAAAGAAAATGATACCAGATGGAAATATGAATCTACACATATGAATGAAGAGCACCAGAAATAGTAACTACAAGAGTAAATATATGTTTCTTTCTTATTATTTAAAATATCTTTAAAGGATAATTGATTTTTTAAACATAATAAATCCCATATGTTATGGGATTCATAACACACATAGAAATAAAATTTATAACTTTAACAAAAGGTCAAGAAGAAACAAAAGCAGACTTGTAAGGTTGTTACACTATACACAAAGTAGTATACTATCACTTAATGGTCCTGACACACACTATAACATGAATGAACCTTGAAAACATTATGCTAAATGAAAAAAGCCAACCACAAAACACCACATACTGCATGATTCCATTTATCTTAAATGTCCAGAATAGGAAAATCCATAAAGACAGAAAGTAAACTAGCTGTTTCCAAAGGCTAGGTGTTTGAAGAGAAATGAATACTTAAAAAGAAAAAAATCCCATTGAGTGGCATACTTCAGAATCGTGAATTAAATAGTATGTGAATTATATCTCAATAAAGATGATTTTTAAAACTGGAAAAAATAATTCAAAATAAGACAGAAAAAGAGGAAAATGAGAACAAAGAACCAATGGGACAAACAGAAAAAAGATTATCAACATGAGAGACTTAACCATATCCATAATCACATTAAACATAACATTGAATGCCCCCATAAAATGCAGAGATTGTCAGATTGGAGAAAAAAGCAAGACATAACTATAAACTGCTTACACGAAATACAATTTAAACATAAAAAAACAAATATTTAAAAATAAAAGGACAGAGGGCCAGCCCAGTCGAGTAGTGGTTGGGTATGCGCACTCCGCTTAGGGGGCCCAGGGTTCACGGGTTCAGATCCCAGTCACAGACCTACACACCACTCATTAAGGCATGCTGTGGCAGCATCTCACATACAAAAACAGCACTAACCAAAAGTAAGCTGGTGGCTATATTAATATCAGGCAAACATATTTTAGAGCAAAGAATATTACCAAGGATAAAGAAGGATATCTCATAATGGTAAAGTAGTAAATTCATCAAGAAGACATAAAAATCCTAAAAACGTATGCACCTTCAAAAAGTAGTATTAAAATACAGAGAGCAAAAATAAATAGAACTGCAGGGAAAAATACACAAATGCATAATTATAGTCAGAGATTTAATATCCTTTTCTCAATAACTAGTAGAATAGAAATAAAATCAGGTAAGACATAGGAGACAACACTATCAACCAACTTGATCTAATTGACATTTAGACAACACCCTCATAGACCATATTCTGGGTCATAAAAAAAGTCTCAGTAAAAGTAGAAGAACTTAAGTCATACTAAGTATGTTCTACCATGATGATGAAATTAAATTAGAAATCAGCAACAAAATTATCTGGGAAATCTCCAAATATTTGAAAACTAATTTATACACTTCTAAATAACTCTTGGGTCAAAGAAGAAATCAAAAGCAAAAATCAGAAAGCATTTTGAACTGACTGAAAATAAAAACATGCCACAAAAATTTGTGGGGGGTGAGCCTGGTGGCACAATGGTTAAGTTCATGCGATCTGCTTCAGCGGCCCTGGGGTTCGCAGGTTTGGTTCCTGGGCATGGACCTGGCACTACTCATCAAGCCATGCTGTGATGGAATCCCACATAAAATAGAGGAAGATTGGCACAGATGTTAGCTCAGCGACAATCTTCCTCAAGCAAAAAGGGAAAGACTGGTAAGAGATGTTAGCTCAGGACCAGTCTTCCTCAAAAAAAAAAAAAGAGAGAAAAAAAAATTGTGGGGTGCAGCTTAAGAGTACGTAGAGGGAAATACATAACAGCAATAAACACATTAGGAAAAAAGGACAGTTCTTTAATTAATGGGACTTCAGCTCTTACCTTAAGAAATTGGGGAAAAAACAAATGAAACCCAAAATGAGTAGAAGAAAAGAATAAAGATCAGTGTAGAAATCAATGAAAGAGAAAAATAGAAAAAAAACAGGGCGGGGGAATTAATAAAACTAAAAGATGGCTTTCTGACATCAATAAAGCAGATAAAAACCTGTAACCAGATCAATCAAGAAAAAAAAAAGCAGGACACAAATTATCAATATCAAAAGTGAAAGTGATAATATCACTTATTCTAGAGATATTAAAAGGACTATAAAAAATCATTTAACAACACAGATGACAGAGACAAATCTCTTGAAAAATACAAATGTTTACTCAAAAAGAAATAAATAACTTGAATACTTCACATCTAATTGAGAAATTAAATCTGTAATTAAAAACCTTCCCACAAAGAAAAATCCAGGCCCAGATGGCTTTACTGGTGAATTGTACCAAACATTTAAGAAAGAATAATACCAATTTCACACAAATCCTTCCAGAAAATTGAAGAGAGATGAATTCTTCGCAACTCACTTTATGAAGTCAGTACTATTTTGATAACAAAATCAGACGAAGACATCAAAAGAAAACTAGAGTCCAATATCCCTTATGAAAATAGATGTAATAATTCTTAAAATTTTAGCTGATCAAATCCAATAATATATTAAAAGAAATAATATATCACGACCAAGTGAATTTTATCTAGGTATGCAAGACTGATTTAAAATTTGAAAATCAATGTGATTTAACATACTAACAAACTAACAAACTAAACAAACTAAACTAAAAAAGGAAAACAAGTTAAAAAAGGAAAACTATGACTCCTTCAACAGATAAGGAAAAAGCATCTGACAACATTCATTCCTGATAAAAATTCTCAGCAAACTTGGAATACAGGCAACAACTTCTACAAAAATCCTACAGAATCTTATGTAAGGCTGAAAGGCTAATGGCTTACCCCCTAAGATCAGGAACAAGACAAAAGATGCCCACTCTCACATATCCACTCTGACTATTTCTATTCAACATCATATTGGATGTTCTAGGGTGGGTAATAAAGCACTGCGGGGAGAGAACATTCAGATTGGAAAGGAAGAAGACTTTTAGTCACAGACAACATAATTTCTCTGTATAAGTTTTCATGGCATCTCTACAAAAAAGCTACTAGAATAGTAAGTGAGATTACTAATGTTAGTTTGGATAAAATATCAATATACAAAAATAAGTTGTATTTGATATAACTAGCCACTAACAACTGGAAATGGGAATCTAAAAAAAAAAATTTCAATAGTATCAGAAATATAAAATACTTAAGGATGAACGTGACAAAAGCTAACACTTATACCTGAAAACCACATAATACTAATGGAAAAAATGTCAGTTCTCCCCAAATTGATTACAGATTTAAGGCAGTTCCAATCAAAGTTTCAGTAGACTTTTTTCCTAGAAATTGACAAGTGGATTCTAAAATTCATATGGAAACACAAAGGACCTAAAATGCCAAAACAACTTTGTAAAAGAACAAAGTTGGAAGACTAACAATATCTGATTTCAAAACTTATTATAAAACTATTATAATAAAGACAGAGTTGTATTAGTGTAAAGATAGACAAATACATCAATGTAATAGCATAGAGTCCAAAAATAGACACATTTATGGACAACTGATTTTTCAGCAAAGGTTCAAAAACAATTCAGTAGAGAACGCATTTCTGCTTTTCAACACATGGTGCTGAGAAAATTAGCTATCCATTTGAAAGAAAAAAAACCCAGGCAAACTTCAATTCATACTGCATACTATACATACAAAAATTGACTCAAAATGGATCACAAACTTAAACATAAAGCTTTAAGACTTCTGGAAGAAAGCATAGGAGAACATCTTTGTGATCTTGAGTTAGGTCAAGATTTCTTATATACCATAAGCATAATCCATAAAAGAAAAAAACTGATCAATAAGACTTCGTCAAAATTTTAAAGTTCCTCTCTTCACAAGACACTGTTAGGAGAATGAAAAGACAAGCCAGACTTGATTTGCAAAACAATTTGCAAATCATGCATCTGATAAAGGACTTTATCTAGAATATATAAAGATCTCAATACTCAATAGTATGAAAATAAAGAACCGAATTTAAAAATGAGCAAAAGATGTGAACAGACATTTCAGAAAAGAAGACACATAGATGGAAAATAAGTACATGAGAAAATGGTCAACATCATTAGTCCTTAGGGACATGCATATTAAAACCACAATGAAATACCACTATACATGTATTAGAATAGGTAAAATAGGTAAGATTGACTATAGCAAATGTTGGTACGGATGGGGAGAACTGAAACTCTCAGACACTGCTGGTGGGAATGTAAAATGGTACAACCATGTTGGAAAACAGTTTGGCAGATTCTTAACAAGTTAAATATACACCTACCATACGATCCAGTCATTCCACTCCTAAGTATGTATGCCACAAAGAATGAAAGCCTATGTCTACACAGAGGCTTATACACGAAAATTCATAGCACTTCATCTGTAATAGCCCCAAAGCAGAAATCCAAACTTCTATCTATAGTTCAAACGATAAACAAGTTGTGGTACATCTATATAATGAAATACTTATTCAGCAATAAAGAGAAATTAATTATTGATACATACAACATGAATAAACATCAAAATTATGCTGAATGGAAGAAGCCAGATGAAAAAGAACATACTATCTGATTCAATTTATACAAAATTCTGGAAAACATAAACTAATCTACAGTGAAAGCAAGTCGATTAGTGGTTGCCTAGGGAAGGTGAGGGGAGGCATTTCAAAGGGGAACAGAGAAACTTTTGAAAATGATGGATATTTCATTATTTTGATTTAGATGATGACTTCACAGGTGTCATACACACGTCAAAATATACCAAATCTTACACATTTAATAAGTGAAGTTTACCGTATGTCAATTATACTTCAATAAAGCTGTCTAAACATACAAAGAAGGGTAGGGAAATACAGTGAGGCAGTGGAGGGTATTACTATTTTACAGAGTTGGATACTGAATGACTCCTTGATACGATATGGTGACATATCAAGCAGAGATCTGAAGAAAGTAAGGAAACAAAGCATTGCAGGTATTAGGGGAAAGAGTTTAAGGCGAAAAAGGAAGCAGCAAATACAAAAGTTCTGAGGTGGACACATGCTTCACAGGCATAAGGAACAGCAAATAGGCCAATGTGACTGGAGCAGAGTGAACAAGAGCAGTGAGTAGTCAAGACATAAAGATAGAGATGAGGTGGTGGGGTAGGAGGTAGGAACACAGTCACAGAGGGCCTTGTAGGCCATTACAAGGTCTGGCTTTTACTCTGAGTGAGACTGAAGTCACCACAGGGTTTTGAGCACAGGGGTGGCATAATCTGACCAATGTGTTTAAAAGATCACTCTGGGTCCTGTGAGGAACATACCCTGTAAAGGAGTCAGGAGGAAAGCAGGAAGACCAGGAAGGAGGATACTACAAAAGTCCAGAGGAGTAATAGTTGTGACTCTATCTTGGGTGAGAGCAGGAAGTCATAAAAAAATGGCTAGAAATGGATATATTTTGAAGGAAGAGGCGCTGAGATTTGCTGATTGACTAGACGTTTCATTTGCAAAAAAGAGGGGAATCAGGCTAGCCCAGCGGTATAGTGGTTAAGTTTGGTGCACTCCACTTCAGTTGGCCAAGGTTCATGGGTTCGGTTCCCAGCCACGGACCTACACCACTCTTCAGCCATGCTGTGGTGGTGACCCATGTACAAAATAGAGGAAGACTGGCACAGATGTTAGCTCAGTGTGAATCTTCCTTAAGTAAAAAGAGGAAGATTGGCAACAGATGTTGGCTCAGTGTGAATCTTCCTTAGCAAAAAAAAAAAAACAAGAGGGGAGTCAAGGATGACTCCAGGTTTTTAGCCTGAAGAATTGGAACAATCGAGCTGCTGTTTACTGAGATGGGAAAGACTGATGAAGGAACAGCAGTCCCCTAACAAGGCTTTCTCTCTCAATTTTCCCCCTTTTAATTCATCCTGCACACTGCTATAAGATTCATCTGCCTAAAGCACCACTATAATTATATTACTATTGGGTTTAAAACTCTGTTGGTTTTCCATTGCCCTAACCATCTTGAAGAAATGAACTACTTTCCTTAAAATGAAGAGACCAATAGGTGTTTGAGTTAGGGGATACAGACAAAGTGAAACAAGATAAATGTGAGGAGACTACTGACACTAGAGTAGCTAAAACATTCCCCTCCTCATAGCCTTTTCTAGTGCGGAAGGAGATGTGTCTGGCAATGACCCAAATCATGGGTTTTTATCTACAGTACAGTCCCAAATTCCTGAGAACTTTATAGGGTGGAATAATTATGATGATAAAAGAAGTATATTATATACCTATTATATATATCATATATCACACGATATCATATGTCATACATCATGTTTACCAAATACCAGCCAATGCAGGATACTTTAAATACATCATTTAAAATCCTTTAAAGGCTCCACACTGGTGTCAGAATCAAGTCCAAGTCCCCTAAGATAGCTTATAAGAGGCTTCTTAATCTACCCCAATTTCTCTCTCTAGTCTTGCCTCTTCTTCCCCATGCTTCTGGTTTACTGAAACACACATTTTCACACTTCTCCTTGGTGAATGCACTTCCTTCTGACTAGAATATCCTTCCCTCCTCTACATCTACCTGGCTAATACCTACTCATCCTTGGGCCCTGGCACATACAGAATATTGCCCAAGGAACATTTTCTCTATATCTGGGTTAGGAGCTTCCTTCCACAAAAATCTTGGCTTTTCTCATCCAAGTACTTCTCACACTATATTACATCATCTGCTTACTTGCCTAGACTTAAGTTCACGAAGCCTGAGTCCACGTCTATCTTATTTCCCAATATACTGCAATCTTAGGTACTTGGTATACAAAAGTTGCTCAAGAAACATTTACTTAATGAATAATGTTAAGTTTAAGGGATTTAGAAATATGTTGATTTAGAGAAAAAATCGTTAGTTTAGTCCACAACATACTGAAGTTGAGGGAAATGGCAAGACATGGAAAGAGAGATGTTCTGTACCACAGCTGGAAAAATGGGAGTGAAGTTCGGTTAAGAACTGTGGGATAAGGATACTGAAAATACAAGACAGGGTGAATACAGAGACTAAGAAAAATATTGAAGCAAGGATTGATATTTGCGTAAAAGAAAGATGAGAAACAAGTAAAAAAATAAATAAGAAATCACTGGAAACGTACAAGGAATAAAATAGGGCAGTAACATAGAAGCTAAAGAAGACCATTCAAGAAAGAAAACAGGAAAATGTGTCAAACACTAAAGTGAAGTCAAGGAAGATCAAGACAGACAATTGCTTCATGAGCCATGGTGACCATGTCTGTTTTACTCATCTAGGACCTAATACAGTGTCCAGCACACATAAAAAAATAAATATTTGTTGAATGAGGGAATAAAGGACCAGAATATCACTTTTTAAAAAGTTAACTTATGGATTAAAATGAGCCTAAATTGTCCTTATATACTCACTAGCCAAGACTTAGTTTACTTTTAAAATTTAGATAAAACCTATGCTTAATCCTTTGATGTCATTCTAATGTATTTTTTAATATTACTCTTTTTTTTAATATTACGTTTATCCTTACCTTTTTAGTTTAAGTCTCTTATTCTCTCATTTCATCACTTAAATAGGAAGTGTCAGTATGAACGGGTTGTTGGCTTGAGAGAGCACTCGTAAAAGAATTGCTCATGCCTCAAATTCTAATTAACAGAGCATATGAGTTGTGCCTCAAACCAGATCACCTACATTAGCCCTGGAACCTTAACTTACAAGAAAATACCCTAGTTTAGGTAGCTTAAGTGGTGAGCAGATCAGACTATCCTCATTAGAAACTCATATTAGATAAACCTGAAATTGATCTAAAGAAGCTGCCCACATAATAAATCATTTCCATTATAATTTAGAGTATGTATGAAAAGATTCACAAAACAATGACTGTGGCACAAATGATTATGGAAGGAGGCAACAAAGAAAGGTGGTAAATACTAATTTAAAGAGAAGGGCTATCATGGATATGAAGGGAAGTGTGGTGGATATGCTAAAGTGAAGATGAGAACTAATAGGAGCATTAACATAGATGGACTCCACATCTCAGGTCAACGCATACTCTTCAGCAAAAAACATGAGGAAGATAAAAGAAATGAGAGGCTTTAAAACAGGAAATGATGTCTGGAATAGCTAAGGGAAGTATGTCTGGGGGTAAAGACCAGAGAAAGAGAATGAGAAAAAGAATGAATACTGATGCCTAGACATGAGACGATTTACACATTATGGTATGATCAACTGTGCTACCATTCTATGAAAAAGACTTAAAGAAGTAAACACATTTTTGTTAACTCATGTACTATGATCGGGAGGAGGGAAAAACGAGGCTTCAAGTGAAAAAAAAAATGTTTAACCTAATCAAGAGTCAACAATCAATCAATCACAAAGTTGGACAAATAACTTACCTGGTCATATCCATAAGGCCTCTGCTGTGGTGGCTGTGGTGGTCCAGGCTGTGTTGGTCTATACCCTCCGTACTGCTGACCTTGTCCCTGTGGATAGTTAGGATACTGAGGACCTGGACCACCCTGTGAAGGACCTGTAAAATAATTAACACAAACAAAAGCCCAGATGAAAATATAGTAAGTCCCTAAAACTAAAGAAAGAGTTCAGAACTAGATACTATTATATTTTTATACCTAAACTAAAAAGGATAGTTTGGCCCTGATTTTCTGAAATGCTTTTTGAAATAAATTCCAAAGGTTATAATAAGAATGAAAATATTGCAAGGATACCATCAAGTACAAGATGCTTTGATTCAGTGTATTATTGTGCTATGTGTTAGCCATTAAAAATGTATACATCAAAACAAGTAAAAGAGACTCAGGAGTTGTAAATCAGCTTAGCTCTAAATTAAGAAATATCATCTATACCTCCATTAGAAAGTTAACCAGCACAAGAGGTAAAAGAACAGGCAAGAAGCAGATTCAAATTAAAATACTGAAGTAATTTCTGAATAAAGTCTGAGAATCAAGGATATTTTCAGCTGTATGACTCTACATTTACAGTTGCAATAACCAGAAAGAATCTTGAGGAGTGATTTTACATGTAAATTCTAGAGTTATGTTTGCAATCAACAAAAGAATGCTTTATGCTCTGTATTGACAAACTTACTATCACAATATTTTCAATCAGAAACTAAAGATTTGAAAAGCCACAGGTTGCATATGAAAAAACTTGATTCAAAAGTTACACTCTGTGTACCAATCACCTTTAGTATTTAACTCATAAAAATGAATGATTCCAAATTCCAGAGATGGCAAGAGACTAACTTGGCTTGCCAAAAAAATGTCTATTTCATAAACTCTACTACTGTCTATTACAAAGCATGCTTTATAAATCATAAGCTGAAAAGCTGTGATTCTTATAAATGTTTTCTATAACATTCAAAATCTGCCATAAAAAAACAGTGA
The DNA here is from genome assembly GCF_041296235.1 of Equus asinus. NCBI lineage: Eukaryota > Metazoa > Chordata > Mammalia > Perissodactyla > Equidae > Equus > Equus asinus. The sequence continues at coordinate 46,481,864 of NC_091796.1, read as the reverse complement.
CTACAAAGAAAAGTGCCAAAAGAGAATAATAAATTTTCAAGCTTCAATAAATTCCATTGGTCTATTATTTTAATTATTATACGTTCAATTATTAAACCTTTAAATTTTACATCAGAATAAAGTCTGACAACTGAAACCTATGGATAAGCAAAATGGGAACTTCTTTAGAATTCTTGATGTCCAACAAAACAGTATTTAACCACTTAAACCAAAAATACTGAATTTCTTTTACTCTTGCTTCCCAGTGAAAATATTTCTCTTCAATGAGTTTACTTGATTTAGTCATATCATAATTGTTTTCATACAAATACAATAAAACCAGAAACTCTATTTATTCAAAGTACAAATATTCAATGGTCATGAAATGGAAAGGCCATTTGAGAAGAACAACAAAATCCCTTTGTAAGAGACAGGAAATCCATGGAGCATTTCTAAAGTCATATCCAGAATTAGAACCAGAACTTATCATTTGGGGGAAAATGCCTGACTCCCAATACCTGTTAGTGCCACTGAGTCAACTCTGACTCCTAGCAACCCTGCAAACCTGCATACAGCAGAGCAGAACCCTGTCCAGTGTTTTCGAGCCATCCTTTCACCTGCTGGAGCTATATCAGACAATGCTCTGCTGCTTTTCATAGGGTTTTCATGACCAATATTTTTGGAAATGGGTGGCGAGGTCCTTCTTCCTAGTCTTAGTCTGGAAGCTCCGCTGAAACCTGTCTACCCATGGGTGACCCTGCTGGTATTTGAAATATTGGCGGCACAGCAACACGCAGCCACCACAATAAGACAACTGACAGATGAGTGATGTGGTTTTTTGACCAGGAAATAAACTTGGGCCATGGCAGTGAGAGTGCCAAAGCTTAACCACTAGACAACCAGGGCTGGCCTTCCAACACCCGACTGAATTTCAATGCATATGTTAAAGCCACAAGAGAATTTCAGCCCGATCTTGTTTCTTAGATTTGCTATCACAGGTAGAGAAAGGTGCCCATAGTAACAGCAGAGCTTAAATCAATGAATAAAATAAGACGACATTACTGATTAAAAAAGAGACCATGTTAGCAAGAGATGAAGTCAGATTAATAAGCAGCTACTTCTCTATCAATAGAACTACATTTTCCTCTATCTAAAGTAGTTATAGTAGCCTGAAATATCAAGTCCTTATCATTACCCACTCCCTATCGAATAAAGTTATTTAAAGTTAGATACCCAGCTAGGAGATATTATAGTGAGTATATAGTAGGAAAATATGGCTATACTTCCCCCAAACTCTGTAAGATACACAACTGCAATAAATACACATCTATGGACGTGTATGTTGCTATTTAACTAGAGAATGACAAAAACATTTCTTTACGCATTCCAAATAGATCACATTTGTACTCTAAAAAATCAATGTTTTTTTTTTCATAGCAATGGTCATTAGTTTTAGAAACATATTCGCTAAGCGGCTTATGTAGATATGGTTAATAATCACCCAACTGATCAGTTTTCCAAGCACACACGAAGCTACCTGCTGGTGGTGAATGCCAAATAGGTTTAAGAAATCATTCTTCTTGTCTTTTAAATGACTATATACCTTACCTTTGGTCAATGAACCATCTCCAGTTTAGGTTTCTTTTTAAATAGATTAATAATTTATCTAACAACAGCATTTTAAATAAACACTGTAATGACAGACTGAGCTAAAATTTTGAATTTTCAAAAATGACAAATATCTGCCTCAATATTTCAAAACATTAATCATCTCATTTTTGGTGACAAACAGAAACTGCAGGAAGCTCTCACCATAGCCCTGCTGCTGTCCCGGATAGCCCTGCTGCCCTGGGTACTGCTGCTGCTGGGGTGGATAACCCTGCTGGGGAGGTGGTCCTTGGTAAGCATCTTGCTGCTGGCCATACTGTGAATTTCCTACAGGATAATTGGAGAAGAGGAAAGAAAAAAAACTGAGACATTTGCTTAACTAACTTTTTTCCTCTAAGATGCATAGCCAACAACACAAGAACAAAATGAAATGCCATATTGATTTTTAAAAGTTAACAAAACAAAGAAAAAACTCAAACCAAACAGAAGGATTTCGGCCAAACAAACTGCAGTTAAAGCCAATTTTGCAAGGTTGAACTGCAGCATTTCAGCGTCTCTGCCATACGAGCATTACATTTACTGGAACATCACAGTCATAAGATCATGACTATGCTAAATAAAATAAAAAAGACAAAATTAAAGACAGCTACAAGAGCACACACTAGCTACACAAGATCAGCAAGCTGTTTCCTAAAGGCACTATACTTATATGTAAAATTATACATATGTAAACACACACAAGAAAAAAAAATTGGATCGATGGATTTATGTTCAAATAGAAATTTCCACTGAGGAAAAAATTATTTTTAAATGTTTTAGTCTTTTTATTGTTGTTAGAAATGGCAAGTCATGGTTATACATTTTAAATATTTTGTAAGGAAATTATTTTGATTGTTCTGGGATCCCTGTAACTTTCAAGACAGCCAGCAACTAGTATTCTACAAGAGCTTTGCATGGGGAGAAGTTGTCTTATGCAAGAATTTTCGTTCCTGTAGAAGGGGATATATATGTGTACGTGTGTGAAGGTATATAGATACCTCCTTCGTAGTAATGTTGTGAGGAATCCTCATAAGGCCTATCGTAGCCTTGTTCAGGATACGACGGTTGCTGATAACCGTAATCATTATGACCTACATCAATTCGACAAGAGACAGGAAGAAACGTTAATGGCCACTGAGTGAAAACCCTAAATATATTTAAACTTTCAAATAAAATTGAAAAAAAGAAAAAGAAATGGAAATACATAAAAAATAATTTCAATTGCATTAGCCAAATATTTACCAATGTGATTGTTTCCATATTGAGATAACGTGCAAATTTTTTTAAAAGCAAAAAACAGTAGTTTTAGAAACATTACACTTAGTCTTAACTCTGATAATCCTCATGGAGGGGGAAAAAAAACTTTATCTTCCACTTTTTTAAAAAAGAAAGAATGAAAGCATTTAGGCCTTTCACATGTAAATAATTTGAATTAAATTAGAATGAACAAAGGAAGCAATTATCATATTTTGTCAAACACCTGTTCTGCTGATCGCCAATTCCACAGCATATGCTAAAACAATGCAAAATATAAAAGAGCTCCATAAGTTTTTTTCCCCTGAAAGAAATTCAAACAAATTTTTCATATTCCATTTATTTGCACAAAGTGTATGTATATCAAAGTATTTTCAAATGCAAAAATATATTGCTTAATGCTGGCATTCTAGAAAAGCCTTTAGAAAATATTTCTAGAGTACCATAAATATACACCTTCATAAAATTAAAATTGTGTTAAGTGCCAGAGTACACCTTTAGTTTTAAGGCACAATAAATTTCACCTGCAAGATGAAAATGAAAATCAATACTCTAGTCCTTTTAACTAAATTGCACCAAAAAAAATGCAGGAATTAAACTTTCAGTTAGCCAAATTCTGAACTTAATTTTAGAAGACAGCCTAATTTAAGAAAGAGAAATATAGTTACGAATAAATGTTATACTTAGTGCTCTAATATTCCAATGTTCCCAAACCACCTCATAAATATCTACATTCAGGGTTGGCAAATTATGGCCTCCAATCTAAATACAGCCAGTGACCTGTTTTTGTAAATAAAGTTTTACCGGAACACAGTCACGCCCATTCATATTTTCTATAGTTGTTTTCATGCTACAACTAGAGTTCAGTAGTTGAGACCAAGACCAAAGACTAAAATATTTACTGTCTGGCCCTTTAGAGAAAAAGTTTGCCAACTCCTAATCTACATATTTACTGGCATAAGTATCTGAACATAATGAGAAAAACTCCAATGCTGCTTAAGAAAATTAATTGTTGTTATAAATGGAACACTCTATGTAAGTGTCAAACATATTAACACACACCTATGCAAAAATGACACCATTTAAATTTAAAAATCCCCTGATATAATAAAAATATAAAAATAACATATCTGTCTATTTTGAACAGAAAGGTCACATTTATAACAATACAAATTTCATATTTCAGGAAATAAGACTAAAATAAAAGTGTCAAATAACAACTAAATTACTTGAAATGTATTTTAAAAATCAAACAAAAAAATCATTTATTTCCAACAAATTTCCTAATGCATAAAGTTTAACAAAACAGATTTCATCTCTTTAAAATACCTATGCTCTGTAAACTTACTAAAGTTACTAAGGTTTTTCATTAAAAAAAACTTAATATAATGTCTACACGTAAAAGAAAAAAGAAAAAACAACATTCTGAATAACTTAGGACAAGAAAATCTGAGATAAAAAAACGTCATTTTTCTAACCAGAATTACCCATATATATCAATACTATTACTCATAAACATTTATTGTATGTAGAATTCTACAGGCTTTGCCTGTATAATCAGAGCCTCTGCAGTAAAAACCAACGTCCTTATACCAATGTCCCTTTATGCTTTATACATTAATGAAAAAGGGCAAGCAAAACGAATTTCTAAACACACACCAAATTATATCTTCTTGCTTCTAATCAACGGTCCCAACACTTCAGCTTTTTAAGTTCTTAGTTTCCCCAAGCTTCTCTGCCAATTAGTTTACCTTAAATATCCTAAGGGAGCTTACTGTATAAAGGAAGATTTTGGCAAATCCTTTTTCATAACAAGACAAATCATTTTATAATGTGAATAATCACCTCTAATTTATCAGTTTTATATGTTTGGATTATTTTTTCTTCAACTTTGTATCATAAAATTTCCAAACATACAGAAAAACTTAAAGAATTGTACAGTGAAAGCCTGCCTGTATGCCTTCATTACTAAGTGTAGAACATCTTTACTGACCACTTTTTCACAAGATTCCTTCCCACTAAAAAAATAATAATAATAACCACTAAACTAAATAACTAACATTAAAATCTGGTTTTCAAATCCCTTTCCTATTCTATTAACTCTATATACAGCTACATTATGGATATAATTTAGCCTCCAAAATTTTCCTCAAATGCAAATGCTAATGTATATAAACCATAGTTCTTTGAGAAGTATCCAACATTAACTAAAATGATGAAACTTGGAAAAATACTTGAGAACTATATTCTCTATGTACTTACACAATGCATAAAAGTATATCAATGGGTGAACTTTATGGTACATGAATTATTTCAATAAAGCTGTTATTTAAAAAGTAAATCAGTAACATTTGCTTTGGTTCAAATGAACAGTTACAAATACGAAAGGATCCTCCTTTACATAAGAAAGGATTCCAAGACAGAAGGTGATTTCTGATGGTACTAACACAGAAAAGCTAAACAAAATACACTTAGAAATAGATTATAAACTAATGCTACCATTGGTACTTTAGATTACTGAAATGTGTCTAAATTTAGAAGAAACAGCATGTTAGTTTCTTCATCTTCATGAAAATGTTCTGAATAAGCTATCTACATTAATATTGGGCAGGGATAGAAAATGGGAAAGTTAACATTAGGAGAGATTACCATCAGGGTAATATTGCTGGTTCATGCCTTCTGGAGGACCTTGTCCACCATGACTGTATTGGTCCCCATAATAGTCTTCCTGGCCTGAGTACTGCTGTGGTGGGCCTGAAAAACCACAACCAGTCAAGATGTAAATAATTTGTTCTCTATGTCATCAAAGGCTTTCTTTCTAATCTGATGTTTTGGCATTTCCCCTCCCATGCTTTGGCATTTCAGATACTTTTAACTACTCTTATACACACACAAGCACACAGCAACACCATAAACCACATTTCACAAAAATTAATGCTGAGACCATACATGCAATATAAAACAATACCAACTCAAAAAAACAAACATTAACTTCTTAAAAAGAGGTTCAAATTGGTAGAAAATTAATTTCCTTTTTATTTTGATATTAGAGCAGTTTGAAATAAAATCGAGTTTGTTTCTGACCATATGTTTAGTAACTCCTCAAAAATAAAACAGCATTTTCTGCTATAAATTAGTGAGCTTTTAATATAAATTTTATGATGTAAGCTTTCCCCAAAAAAGAATAGAGACAAGAAAGGTGTACACAAGGAAGTTCCTATCTACTTTGTGACCCTTTGTACCTACTATAGCTACTACCTTTTAGGGAAAAAGATAAAATGTAATTTAAAAATCAAGAAACAAAAAGCCCTGACTTTGTCTAGATGAAAAGTTCATTAAAATTTAAAGCCTTTCAACTACTGTTATTTATATTAAGCTAAAAAATTTCCAAGTGGAATCTTACCCTGTTGAGGTGGTCTATAGGGAGGAATCTGTCTCTGCCCCATCATATGATTGCCTTGGTTAACTTGACCCATCATTCCCATAGGTGGCTGTTGGCCTTGGTAATGCTGCCCACCTCCCTGTGGCATATTGTACTGTTGAGAAGGAGGCTGCTGATGCATCATTGGACCTGAAAACAGAGAAAACATACGCACATAATACATTTGTATATAATTTTAACATCCTAAAAGAAATACAAAAGTCTTTTATCATATAATCCTCAAAATATATAATTTATTGTAATGAAAATTGACTTCCAGTAATAAAAACAAATCTTTTAATTAAAGTTCACATGCCTAAAATAATCTTCAAACAAAGGAAAAGAACCATTCTGTGGTAGTTGATTTGAAATCCGCCGTACGGACCTAATTATTTTTTTAAAAACAAAATGGATACAATATATGAACATCTTGCATATATCTTTCATTACATACTATATAATATCTACATTTATCTACACAATCTTTCTAGAGAAGACAGAATTCTCACGCTACACAAGAAAATACACCAAAACAAAGTAAACTTGACAAAATCACACAGCAAATCAATAGTCACACTCAGGGAAAGAAATCTAATTTCTGGATATCCATTTTTTCCCCTTTTTCAATGCGCACTCATTATATACTGGTAGACAGGGAAAGTACACAAACATTTATAAGTGTACTTACACCAGTGGAATTTCATAAACTTTAATTTTACACAAAATTTTAAAGAGTCTTCCTTCCTTTTTCCAACTATAATATTTAGAATCTAAAGAGGTCCTGAAATCAAAGGGCTGTAGTGTTTCTTAATAAGCTCTCACACACACACAATCAAACACACCTAGACAGAGAACTGAAATAAGTCATAGGGAAATCAGAAGAATTATGCAGTTTCCAAAGTGAGCAATACTGAGGTAGTCAAATTACCACTGCTGTAGTATCACAACGGCCACAGTAAAAACGTATCACATGAAATAATCAACAATTGCCATAAAGTTCCATGTTGCCATCTAACAATGTAAGCAGCTCCTCAGAGGTTCACTGGGCCAAGTCATGGTACGCAGAGCTCATCATTCTACCATTACAACCATTAGTGTCTCAAAAGTATATAGGAGTCATCCCCCAGTGTACTACTGCTTAAATAACTACATATGCCCCCTTTACTGACTTGGGGACAATTTAAGAAGAAAGTACGAAATTCAAAGGACTAGACAGCCTGGAAAAGTTTTACAGGCAAAACTGCCCAGATGAGCCAAAAGTTCATTGTGTAATTCAATAAAAATTCAAAACAAAACAAGTTCACCTTTTTAAACATATTACTGACCTACAACAGCAGCAGCAATGTACACAGAAAGAATTCAATTCTTTCCCAACTTGAACAACTGTATTATCTGAAGTACTTTATCAGAGCTAACTTTTTTTCCTATTTGCCGCCTTCTGTTTTTCTACTCCTTTTCAAATTCCTTTTTCCCTCTAATCTTATTATCATAAATATAAGCCTTTCAAAGGTTACTCTGGGATTTTTCCTTCAACAAGAAAATAAACTCTTAATAGCAGAGATATGGTGCCTAGGTAGAGAGTGGAAGGGAAGAGACCTTAACACTGAGTGCACTTAACACTACCAGATACACTTTTACATTTATTTCATGTAAGCCACTAACAACTACCAGGGGTAAGGATCCTAATTTTCAGAGTTTTAGCCAAGGAATCCAAAGATCAAGATTATATAGCTAATAGATATCAACTGGGAATTGGACAAAACTCAAGTTTGATTTCAAAGCACATTTATCCACTATTCTTGACTGCCCCTCCTCAAGCTATAGCAAATTTAGCAGTTCAGAAGCAAACTGTGCAATAAAAAAGTTCCAAACACTACCTAGTTTGTTACAATTTTTAAAATATATTTTGCATATAATAAAGTATTAATGCTAGCATTCATAATTTAATAGGCAGCATGATTGGGCATTTATATAATTCATTTTCAGTAAATGAAGGTTTTGCCTTGTTTTCCTTCTCCAATACTGATTACAGACCTCTTTTCTTAACAGAAGCTAACTATGAAACCAAAGCATATAATATGCATTGGAACCAAAATTAAAAATAAAGGAGGAAGAAAGCAAAAACATAATAGCCTAAGGAAAATCCAAAAGGATACAATAACAACAGAATTCTAAGCTTTGCTCTAAAGGAGAAAAGTAATTCTAGCTTAAGCCCTAGATAGACAAGACCATGCCACTTGTGCTTTATCTTTTGGGACTGTCAGCAGTTCCAATCCCAAAGAGCTCAATTACCACCCTTCTTTTATTCTCTGTCACTTCCCTCCCTCTGAGGATCCTCGACATCATTCAAGATCAAGCCTAAAACCACAGAGAATGGAGGGGGATAGCACTGCTAAAACATGGTGCTTTTCATCTTTTACCTTGAAGCTTTATCCATTAAAAAAAAAACTACGACTTCAATTCTGATTGTTTAGGAAGTATATTATTTTTCTTATGATAATGAAATATGCTACACTGGTAAACATGTATTATCCCTTGAGATATTATCAGAAATAAGAGAGCTAAATCTCAAAAGGTTATCCCAAAATTAAGTTCTAAAAATTTGTACTACAGAGTGAAGATTACAAAATAAGTCTACTATAACCATTTTCTACCAACAACGGCATCATACATTACTATATGCTTAAAGATTATTCTTCATCTTTTACATAAATCATTTTAATGCTAGGATGCACTACAAAGTGTGATATTACATATGCAAAGACCACATTAATGTCTTAATTATCTACAATGTTTTTATAAAAATGTTCTGAAAGCACACATAAGAAATGTTCAGCACCACATTATTTCTTTCCATTTTGAGTTTTATACCTTAATAGATATTCTATGGAAACAATGTCTTGTATCTTAAACACATGTAAAATGTTCCCAAATCACCATATTTTTATATTATTGGAATTCTTTGCTCCAATAAGATGGTTAACACTTAGTTGTACCTTAAGACATTAGTCAAAAAGAATTTTTTAAGACTCAACTATAAAGATAACATTAAGTTTTAATTCA